>NW_004444118.1:1591756-1600331 GCF_000243295.1 Trichechus manatus latirostris | reverse complement strand
TGCTCACAGGCTTTTAAGACCCCAGATGCTACTGACCAAGGTAGAATGTAGAACATTGTCTTTATAAACTGTGTTATGCCAATTGAGCTAGATGTGCCCCGAAACCATGATCCCCACAGCCCTCCGCCCAGCAATTCAGTTCCTCAGGGAGTTTGGATGTGCCTATGGATCTTCCATGACTTTTTCTTATACAAGTTGTGCTGGCTTCCCCAGTCATTCTTCCTAATTTTAGATCCCCAGCACTGGTAGATGTAGGGATTTGGGTCAGAAAATGGATCCCCCAGATTGGGAGAGATGTAAGAGGGAGGTCTGAGTGACTAAAAGTAGCAAGAATGATGAAATAATCTTACTTAGAATTTGAGAAATGGGGAATCCATAATCCCATTATTTTTTTCCATTGTTTATGCTTCCATATGTTTTGGTAAATACCTTGTAGAGGAATAGTTGTGTTGAGGGTAGGGTGTATGTTTGACTTCATGAGAAACTGCTGCAGCTTTTCCAAAGAGATTATAACATTTTACAATCCCACCAGCAGTATATGAGTTCCATATCAAAATTCTCATCAAAACTGGTATTGTCAGTCTTTTTCTTTTTTTTTTTTTAATGCCATTCTGGTAGGTGTGCAGTGGTATCTCATTGAGGGTTTTTTTTTTAAATTGTGGTGGAATATAGATAATAAAACATTTGCCATTTCAACCATTTTTACATGTACAGTTCAGTGACATTAATTATGTTCACCATCACCACTATCCATTTCCAAATTTTTTCATCACCCTTAACAGAAACCTAGTGCCTCTTAAGCAATATAGTCTTTTTTTGGTAAGTTTTATTGAGATTTATGTTCCATACAATTCACCCATTTGAAGTGTACAATTCAATAGTTTTTCAGTATATTCACAGAGTTGTGCAACCATAACCACAATAAAATTTAGCACATTTTCATCATCCTGAAAAGAAACCCCATACCCACTAGTCTCTCCCCAGTCCCTCCACCCTACCCACTCTACCCCCAGACTCTGGGAAGCACTAATCTACTTTCTGTCTCTATGGATTTGCCTGTTCTGGACATTTGATATATATGGTCCTTTGTGGCTGGCTTCTTTCACTTAGCACAGTGTTTTCAAGGTTCATCCATGTTGTAGCATGTATCAGTACTTCATTCTTTTTCATGGCTGAATAACATTTTATTTATCCATTGATGGACATTTGGGTTGTTTTCACTTCTTGGCTATTATGAATAATGCTGCTATAAAAGTTTGTACAAATTTCTGTGTGGGCATATATTTGCAATTCGTTTATATACTTAGAAGCAGAATTTCTGGGTCATATGGTAGCTCTATGTTTAAACTTTTTAGGAACTGCCAGACTGTTGTCCAAAGTGGCTGCACCCTTTTATATTCCCAGCAACATATGAGGGTTCCAATTTCTCTATGTTTTTGCCGGCAAGTGTCATTGTCTGTCTTTTTGATGATAGCCATCCTAGTGGGTGTGAAGTGGTATCTCATTGTGGTTTAATCCCATTATTCTTACACAACAATTGTTCCTGTTTTTCTTTTTGACTTTTTCATTTTTGTCCATATCCCACGCATCTTTACATAGGTGTCTCCTGTTTTTGTTTTTCTGTCTTAGCTTAATTGCTTATATGTTTTTTGATGCTGCACGAATACTCACAGGGATCATTGTGATGCTATATGATGCTCTTGTGAAGTGGATGCCCAGGGATCTTTAAGATAAGAGATGTCTTAGATGTGGGGTGGAGAAGGTTTGTGGTGTCCTAGGGAAACGAGCACCTCTCTGCATCCACAGGCTATTGCTACTATAAGCTCCAGTTTGCCTTTTCCTTGGACAGACTAGGCTGTTTCACCAAATGCCGGAAGCCATGCAGGTGAGTGTCCCTTCTCCCAGGTCATAAGTTGGGCAGCTGGCTGCTTGGCTGGGTGGAATACAGGGAACCTAGCTAAGTGTTTGAGTAGGAGAGCCCTACCCTGTATCACTGAGCACCTTTCTCCATCTCCAGTGTGACCAGCTACCAGCTTTCTGCTGGTTACTCACGGTGGCCCTCAGTGACATCCCAGGTAAAGTGGGAAAGGGAGAGATATGGGAATATGTGTGAGTGTGTGTGTGTAATGCTGTGGTCCTCTCTGGGCATATGTGTGTAGGGTATGTTTGACCCCACTCCCTAACCCCATAAGTCTAAAGAATATAAGATTGACCTCGCTGATGCCCCCTTTCTTTCTCAGGAATGGGTCTACCAGATGCTATCCCGACAGAACAATTACACTATCAACAACAAAAGGTCAGTCCTAGCCTGGTCCCACCCTTGAAAGCAATCCTTGGGAGGGAATAGATCAAGGAAGAGGAATTAATACACTTGATTGGACGAAGGTGTTTGTGAGGATCTGAGAAGTTAATCCTCTGTCATTTTTTCCCACCCTCTCCTCGACTCCAAAGAAATGGAGTTGCTAAACTCAACATCTTCTTTAAGGAGCTGAAGTATAAAACCAACTCTGAGTCTCCTTCTGTCACGGTATGTCCTGCCTCACTGAGCCTGTGATTCTCTTAGGGATCTGAGCAGGGTGGCTGTCAGAAAACAAGGGTTGCCTCTGGGGTGCCAGAAGGGTTTGAGCCTCTAAGGTAGGGGACCAAGGAAAGGTACAAGGGGTCAAGTGTGAGGTTGAGATGGTTGGAAGAAGGGGAGCTGGGGGTGGGGGTGAGGTTTCTGGGGTGGTGGGAGGGATGGGGATGCCAGATGATGGAGAGAACGCCCTTGAGACATGTCTCAGTTTCAGCTGTCCTGAACTGTGGCCCCAACTGGACTGATGGCACCAACCAGAAGCTATGTGCTCCCAAGGGAGAGGAGCAGAAGCAAGGGGCCCAGGGGGCTACTGAGAGACCGAGTAGGGTGGGCAGAGTCCTAGGAATAGATGACAATGTCTTGGTTAGGGGTAGGGGGCTGTGGGGCTGGAGTGCAGCCTCTCTGCCCCAGTGGTCAGTGTGCCTCTACCCCCTTACAGATGGTCACCCTCTTGTCCAACTTGGGCAGCCAGTGGAGCTTGTGGTTCGGCTCTTCAGTACTGTCTGTGGTGGAGATGGCCGAGTTCATCTTTGACCTCCTAGTCATCACATTCCTGATGCTGCTCCGGAGGTTCCGAAGCCGATACTGGTCTCCAGGCCGAGGGAACAGGGGTGCCCAGGAGGTGGCATCCACTCCACCTTCCTCCCTTCCCTCCCGTTTCTATCCCTACCCCACATCCCCCTCCCTGTCTCAGCCTGGTCCTGCTGCCTCCCTAGCCTTGACAGCCCCTCCACCTGCCTATGCCACCCTAGGCCCCCGCCCATCTCCATTAGGCTCGGCAGAGCCCAGCTCCTCTGCTTGTACTGCAGGGGAGCTCTGAGGGAGCAGGAGTGTCCCCCAACCCAGGCAGGTGCTTCCCTTGGTGGGAGGGGGCCACCCTTGGCAGGATGAAAGGGTGTTTTGGGCTTCCTCTCAGAGCTGCCCAATTGCCTTTTGTGTGGGGAGGGAAACAGGATAGGTAAGGAGCTCAGAAAGTTGCCCTAGAGAACAGGGTTCAATGAAGTGGCCCAGAATTGCCCCAGCTCCTGCCCTGTTCCCTCTGCCCCTGTCTCTAGAGCACTTTGATTTCCCCACCGAAGTGCAGCAAGTCTCCTTTTCCCTTGGATCAGCCAAGTCAAACTTGGAGATTTGGCAAGGAACTTTCCTAGGCAACGACTGACGGCCAGAACAAAACACAAACAAGGGCACACAAAGGCATGCACAGGTTTCCTACCCGAAGACGACTGAAGCCAGCTCCGGACTGGCCTGGCCACACTGCTTTCCTGTGACAACAGACAGCTGCTCCTCTTGTTGAACTTGGGTGGGGAACCCCACCCAAAAGCCCCCTTAATTTATTCTTGGGCAATTCCCCTCCCCGATTCCCCAGGGCAGGGGCTGGAGCAGACCAATGCAGTGATGGCTTGGCCATTCCCAGTCGGCCCTAGGACTTGTCCAGCCTCATCTACCCTATGCCCCCATGGAGCTGCAGTCCTGTGCCTCTGCCTGGTGTCCTTCACACCTCAGCACATTTGCTTAAGCTATTTCCTCAGCCTGGAAGTTTCTCCAACCTTCTGATAGTGAACTCCTACACATCCCTTAGGACCTTGCTCAGATGCCAGCACTTCTGTGAAAACTGCTCCATCTTGCCTTCCCTAGAATCGATCACTTCCCTCTCCCCTGGGCTCCCATGGCATACTGTACCATATATTGGAGTGCTGATGTTGAATTATACTTTCTTGTATACCAGACTAGGAATGAGCTCCCTGTGGTTGGGGACTGAGTCTTGCTCATATATGTATGCTCAGGGCGTAGCCCAATATCCCACTTGGAGCAAGTAGGTAGATGCTCAGTAAATGTTTGTTGCATAAAGAAATGGCTAGATGGTTGGATAGGGACACCACGAAGGCGGGAGAGGGTAGATGTAAATCCCCGGGAGCCTATATTCCTGGGAGGTCCTAAAGGGGGAGGGGACAGACTTCCATGTTCCTTGGCTTCATCATGGAAGTGACCATTCTTCAGGGGCCTTAAGAAGAGTTGGGCTGTCCTGCTGGTTCGGAGGGCCCCTGCTCTAAGGGAATTGTTGAGTATCTGCTTTGTGCTCATCACCATGTTTGAGTAGAAGTGGGAAGGCAGAGTGCCTCCCTTTGGGGGACCTACCACGCAGTGGTTGGGAAGACTCTCACCCATCCAACATCTCAACCTCCCTTTCCCAACTTCCTTACCATCATCATTAATCCTCTGAGTCCCATTTGCTGAGTCCTGCCCACCACCCAGCAGCAATATGATATCCTCACCTACCTACTTCCCCATCTCCCTATCAACTTCCAGGTACTGGTGGAGGAGGGTGAGACTCAGGCCAGTGTCTTCCGGAACCTCAAAACCTGTATATTCTCATTCTTATGTCATTACAGAGGGAGGAGCAGACGGGATCCTCTCAGCTTTATTAAAGGAGAAATTGAGGTTCAGGGAGAGGATAAGAGACATCTGTATGGAAACTCTGGTTTTCTGACCCCCCAATTCCCCACCCCCACAACAGCATTAGTCCTGAGACCCGGAAGTCGCCCCTCCTCATCATCTTTGGGGATACCTCCGCTGCTGTCTTGATCTTATTCCTCTTAATTACAATCTCTCTGCCCTGAGGAGCCAAAGGGGAGAGTGAGTCTTGGGGGAGGGGAGAAGGGAGTAGTGAAGTAGATAGGGTCATGACCAGGAACTGATGTGACGACTTTTGACTTCCCTTTCCCAGATTCAAGCTGATGAGGGGGGAAATGGTGGTGTCATAACAGTCTCTTGTGCTAGAGCCCTCAGGCTCAGCCTGCCTTCAACTGCTCTCTGCCATAGCCTTGGCCTTGGCCTTGCCCCACCCCTACCTCATGCTCTTTTCCCAGCTCCCTATCCTTTGCTGGGATGGGCAGCACCTGCTGGATAAAGCTGGCTCTCTTATGGACTGTAAACAGCTACCATTTCTCCTCTCCTGATGCTCGAATTTCTCCTTATCTGCCTTCATTTCCACCCTGAGATGTTCTCTTATCTCCATCCCTCAGCTATGGGCTACCCTGGGACCCTAGGGTTAGGAGTTCGAATCCCAGCATTAGAGAAGAAAAGGTTTAAGTTGGCCTAGTTCAACTGCCTCGTTTTCTATCTGGGGCTTAGTAGGTGAAGTGACTTGCCCAAGTTTTTACAGCAGATTCTTACAAAGCCTAGAATCCAGGTCTCCTCCTATGACTCACCCTGCATTTCTGTCACAGAATCTGAGTGGCAAGGTTGAGGATAGACACCACATGACCTGGACTTGGAAATGCCCTTTTGATCACTTGGTGTTGCTGTGAGTGAAGTGTGTGTGTGTGTGTGTGTGTGTGAGACATGGGGAAGAGGGGGTCTCTGCTATCGGAAGTTCTTTTCACCCCTTTGTTGTTGTTATTGTTGCATGCCATCATTACCCTGCACAAACCTTAACAGTCGATTCTGTCATCCTTGGTTCCTTTTCCTATTTCTCTATCTCTCCTTCACCATAATTTCTTTTTCCCTGGGGGAAGTAGGGTCTTACATTCTCACTTCCTCCATGAGACTAGTTAGCTTTTCATACTCCTAGATCCACCCACCTTTCACCATCTTTTTTTTTTTTTTTAACAGAATTGTACTGAATAATTTAAAACCAAATTTCTCAAAGTTTTAAACTTATTGAGTAAATAAACATTTCTCCTAAACAATGAAATTCTCCATTTGTGCCAGGCTATGTGTAATGGCCTTGCCAGCTTGCACAGACTATTAAAAATCCTTTGTAATATTAATAATTACTAATACAAAGTACTAATATTGTTATCATTTACTGAATGCTTACTACATGGCCAACACTGCTAAACCCTTTACATGCATTTAATCGTGAAACCAGCTCTGTGAGGGGTACTGGTATGATTCTCATTTTTTAGATGAGGAACCTGAGGCTCTCCTCTCTTCTTCACATTGGAAACTGGGCAATCTGACTCTAGCACTTTATTCTAATAACCCTGCTTCTTCAAGAGCTCTGCTTCCGGTCCACTTGTACTGTACTTTGGTCCTCACTGTGTGTTGGTGGAAGTGAGCTCTTTCCTCTGTGAGTCCAGCTTCAACCCTCACTTCTCCAAAAGCAGGAGGGTGGGGTGGAGTGAAGACGGCTCCCCGCCCCCCGCCAGGGAGTGGGGGGAGCACCCGAATTCCATTTCTCATGTAGATCTCCGTATCACAGAGGGGAAGCAAGGGAGGGCCAGGGAAAGCAGACTCTGGGGTAGGTGGTCAGCTTGTGGATCAAAGGGAGAAGAGGCTAGGAGCTCTGATTCCAAGTCACAAAGCCCTAGGACCTTAGTCCTCTCTGGTCTCCCTGCATGTCTAGCAGCTTCAACTGGGAGGACTTTTGGCTTGGGCTGGGCATTGTTGTTGTTGTGTGCCGTTGAGTCAATTCTGACTCATAGCGACCCTATATGACCCAGTAGAACTGCACCTTAGGTTTCCTACGCTGTAATCTTTATGGAAGCACGCTGCCACATCATTCACCTGCAGAGCAGCTGGTGGGTTCGAACCACTGACCTTTCGGTTAGCAGCCTAGTTCTTAACCATTGCACCACCAGGGCTCCTAGGCAAGGTCATTGTACCCAGAGGGTATTTGGGCAAATGTTGTGCCCCGGTGAGGGGATTCATTTAGGAGACGTCCTGCATAAATGAGAGGGGCATAAAATACCCAAAGAGTCAGGCTGTGGGTCTGACTGAAAGGGACAGAGAGAAAAGTGGTAATGAATGCGTCTATCACAGTGAACAAGCCCCTGGATTGGAAGCCAAGAGTCCCTGGTTCCCTGCTGGCTCTGCAGGAACATTGTGTCTCCAGGCCTCAGTCGTCTCATCTATAAAACAAGGCAGTTGTAGTAGATATTTCTAAGGTCCATTCTGATTGATAACATCAGAATACTCTTGAGAACAGCATTGTTATTATATTAGTAATACTCACTGGACAAAAAAATCCCAAACCTGTTGCCATCAAGTCAATTTTGAATCATAGCGACCCCATGTGACAGAGTAGAACTGCCCCATAGGATTTTCTTGGCTGTAATCTTTACAGAAGCAGATTGCTATGCCTTTCTTCTGCTGTGCCACTGGGTGGGTTCAAATTGCCAACCTTTTAGATTAGCAGACGAGTATAAACCGTTTGTGCTACCCAGGGGCTTTATAAACATATCTATAATTTCCAAAGCTTTTTCATGGATGCGGTCTCGTTAATCCTCAGATAGGCGGGCCAGTCATTGTTACCCCATTTAATAAATGAGGAGCTGAGGCTCAGTGGAGGTCCTGCCTGAGGTCATACTATTGGCTGGTGGCAGAGCCAGGACCAGCAGTTGGGGACTTGGCCAGAATGGGGGTGTCAGGGCTCCAGGCAGGGCATAAAACTAGAGGAGGACTTACTCTGAGGTTTGAGCTGGAGGGGTTAATTCCTAAGAAAGTGGGAAGGTGTCAGGGGGAACTCTGGGTAAAAGGGGAGGTTTCCTAAGAGAACTGAGTATTTACCATGTGCCAGGTGCTGACTTTGTCCTTCCTTAATAAATCTTACAGCCACCTCTATGAGATAGGTTATCTCCATTTTACCAGTTGGGAAACAGGCTTGGAGAGGTTAGGTTATGTGTCCAAGACTACTGAGCTAAAAAGTGGCAGATTCTGGAAGAATATAACCAGTACCACTGAGTTGTACATGTAGAAATTGTTGAAATAGTGTATCTTCGGTTGTGTATACTTTCATCAAAATAAAAATATTAAAAGAAAAATAGTGCAAACTATAATTATGTAGCTATGAGGGGGGAGAAATAAAAAGTGGAGGATTCTGTACTGGAACCTCCAAAGCCCCGGTCTTTCCTTGGCTGTTCCATATGGGAAAGGCCAGCTGGGGGTCGAGAGGGAGGGAGCTTACTGCACTTTGGTGACCAGCTGGGAGTGTAAAATTGGCAGGTTGGGGCACAAGGCATCTGGATTGGGAACTCCTAGCTCTCTGACGGGACTACA
>NW_004444118.1:1548674-1591636 GCF_000243295.1 Trichechus manatus latirostris | reverse complement strand
CTCCCTTCCCCTCCCACCTCTTTTCTTTCTAATTTTCTCGGAGCTCTTCCGACTCAGGCCTTCGGGGTCCGAGGTCCCCGGACGAGGACGTGATCTCCACCCGCGCCTCAGCTCTCAAATTCCCCCGCCCCGAGGCCTAGGCCCCACTCGGGACCGACCCCACGGACCCCAGGACACTGCCACCGTCGCCGCCACTGCCCTGAGCCCTGATGGGGGAGTGAGAGGCCACCCTGGCCGGACATGGGCCTCCCCACCGTCCCTGGCCTGCTGCCGCCGTTGGTGAGACTAGGGATCAAGGAGTGGGCTGGGGCGGGGGTAGCCGCTGCCAGGCAGAAAGGGGCGAGATCCGCTGGCCCCAGCCTCAGGCCTGCTCAACGCCAAACACCGTTCTGGTTTCCCCATTCATCTGCCTGTGAGGGGAGAGGGTCGGTGAGGCCGATGATTTGGGGGAAATGGAGGAAATGTTTGAAAGGGAGAGAGAGAAAGGGAGCCCTGGTACTTCGTAGCCAAAGAAGTTTGATGGGGTCAGGGGGCGTCCGGGAATGTGGGGCGGGCGATAGGCCAAGGTTGAGGCAGATTTGCCGGGGAAAAGACAGAGTGGGAGAAGGAAGACCCATTCTCTCAGTCCATAACATTCAGGATTCAGAATTCTGCCCCTCTGGTCAGCTGGCAAGGAGCCCTGGTGATGCGGCGGTTAAAGCGCTGGGCTGCTAAGCCAAAGGTCCGGCGGTTCGAATCCACCGGCCGCTGGGGGAGGGCAGTCTGCTTCGTAAAGACTTACAGCCTTGGAAACCAAAGGGACAGTTCTACTCTGCCCTATAGGGTCGCTATGAGTAGAAATTGACTGGAAGGCAATAGGTTTGGTTTTTGTTTTGGTCAGCTGGCTGGCCCTGCGGCCTGCGTTGGGCTGTGGGGAGGTGAGGCTGTCTGTGGAACCTGGTTGAGCAAACCCTGTTAGAGGACTGGAGTTGCATGGCTAGTGAAGTGGGGAAACTGAGTCCAGGAGAGGGGATGAATTGTGGGGTAGGTTTGGGATACTACATAGTGGGAAAGTCTTTGGGAGTAGAGTGGGAAACTAGAAGGGGGAAGGACAACTAAGTGCAGAGCTCCCCAGTGCCCTCCCAGGTCTCCCACTTGGGGCATTCTTGGCCCTTCTGCTTGTGGCTCAGCTTCCAGGCAGAGTGGCCTATGTTGACTGACCTCCTCACCTCCCCCCAGGTAACTAGTACCACCTCCACCCAGTCAGTGTCCCTGCCCCTGCCCTCCCAGCCCCCTCCCTGTAGAACTGAACAACAATCCTTTGGTTTCTCCTTCAGCTCAGTTTGGGGAAGTTGGTAGAAAGTTGTTTTCGTCACTGGAAAATGTCCCTTTCTCTTCCCTCCGCCTTGTTTCAGTGTATCCTTGTCCTGAACTCACCTTGTCCAAATGACCTGAGCCCCCAGCTCCCCCATCTAGTTGGGTAGATTATCCCTGCCTGTGCTGACCAGGTCTCCTCTTTATCATGCGTCCCTGCCCTTCCCTGGCCCACTGCTTGCCCCTCCCATCTCCCCTATCATTGGCATTTTATACTTTCTCTCCCATTCATTCCTTCCTTTTCTATCACTCTCCCCTTCTCAGAGTCTCCTTTTTGAAACCCTTTTCTCTCTAATTCTTTCCTGCTGCCCCTCTTCTGTGCTCTAGTCCCATGTTTCTACACCCTGGTTCCCCCAAACACCTCTCTATCATGGTCTCACTGTTCTTCTCATTCCCCCACCTCCTGTCTCCCCAGTCCCATCCTCTCTTCCTTTCTTTCACGGCTGTCCCGCCTCCAGGATCTTTCATCTCCAGGATCTTTCCCAGAACCAACTGCCCTGTCATCTTACTTCTCTTCTCTCTTTGGGGTAGATCACCTGGCTGTACCATATAATAGCTAAGCGAGTTACTTAACCTTTTAGTTTCTTTATCTGTAAAATGGATATAATAGTTACTACCTCACAGTGTTGTTTTGAAGATTAAATGGATTAATGTATGTTAAGTACTCATTCATTTTATTAAGTGCCTGGGTGATGCAAGCGGTTAATGTGCTGGGCTGCTAACTGGAGATTAGAGTCCACTCAGAGGCACTTCAGAAGAAAGGCCTGGTGATCTACTTCTGAAAAACCAGCCATTGAATACCCTATGAAGCATGGTTCTACTCCGATACACATGGGGCCTCCGTGAGTTGGGATTGACTTGATGGCAACTGGTTGTTGATACTCTTCATTAGGCGCCGTTTTAGGTGCTGGGATTACAGAAGTGAACAAAATTTCTGCCCTGATGGAGTTTCAGTACTAGTAGAGGAATGTTGTTTTTGTAGCTGCCATCTCTTCAGTTGCCATGAGTTGGGAAACATATAAAAAGGAAGGAAACGCTGCCTGGCCCTATGCCATCCCCATGATCATTTGCAGATCAGAACATTGTGATCCATAGGGTTTTCACTGGCTGATTTTCAGAAGTAGATCGCCAGGTCCTTTGGTCCTTCTTCCTAGTCCATCTAAGTCTGGAAGCTCTGCTGAAACCTTTCAGTGTCTTAGCAACATGCAAGTCTCCACTGACAGAGGGGTGGTGGCTGCTTATGAGGTGCATTGGCTGGAAATCAAACCCAAGTCTTCCACATGGCAGGTGAGAATTCTACCACTGGACCACCAATGTCCACTAAGCCAAAAAACCAAACCCTCAACCATCAAGTCGATTCTGACTCATAGTGACCCCATAGGACAGAGTATAACTGCCCTGTAGGGTTTCCAAGGCTGTAAATCTTTATGGAAACACGCTGCCACGTCTTTCTCATGTATAGCCACTGGTGGGTTCGAACTGCTGACCTTTTGGTTAGCAGCTGAGCTCTTTAACCACTGCCACCAGGGCTTCTAATGCCCACTAAAACCAAATCAAATCTGTGGCCGTCGAGTCGATTACAACTCATACCGACTCTAATGCCCACTAGGGTGTAGCAAATAGAAAGTACGCAATAAACCTTAGCTTTTTTTTTTTAAACATTAGCTTTCATCTTATTAGTATTACTGGTAAAGTGAACATTTGTGTTTGGAAAACAGCGGGTACGGTTAGCCTGAACAGATAAAGGAAAGTGCCTAGGGGCTGGGGCTAATCCAGCCCAGGCCAGGGAAGGACTTTTACTGGAAAGGAGCCCAGCTTGGAGCTGGAAGGAGTGGGAAATGAAGGGAGGTATTTAAGGCTGCATTAGGCTGTCCATGAGCTTTGCAGTGTGTCATCATTCAGTGGCCCACACAGCACCCAGTGTCTGCTTGTGTGCATGTGTGCGTGTGTGCGTGTGAAAATGAGTGGGCCTGGGGAGTGCATGCACCTGCAGGTAGGTGTGGAGGAGGAAAGCGGAGAGTGTGACAAAGCAAACAGTAGACTGATCCCTGCTGTCACAGAGCTTACAGTCTAGGAGCCAAGACAGCTTACAGCAAAAAATGATTTCAGAACAATCCGGGAGAAAATATCCACAAAAGCATTGTAATGAGTGCCCTGGAGCACTGAGGGAGGCAGAACCAGGAGGAAGACAAACCTCAGTGCAGCTGCCTTTGAATTTTTAGCAGATCTCAGCTTTAGTGCTCTGCTCCAGGAAACCCATGAGCTTATCCAGGCTGATTCAAGTGCCCTTCACCATTCTCCTACACAGATCAGGGGCCTACAATCCACCTGTCTCTGACCAGCTGAGAGCTCTTGAGCATGTGAGCTGTGTATTATCCATCTCTGCCTCCCTGGCACCCAGCGTGGGGCCAGGGGTCAGGCACACAGTTGTTGTTGTTAGGTGCCATCGAGTCAACCCCATGTGACAGAATAGAACTGCCCCATAGGGTTTTCTAGGCTGTAATCTTTACAGGATTACAACAATGGTGAGGATGGCACAGGACAGTGTTTCTTTCTGTTGTCCCTAAGGTCACTACAAGTTGGAATCAACTTGACGGCACCTAACAACAACAACAACAATCTTTACGGGAGCAGATTGCCAGGTTTTTCTCCTGCAGAGCCACTGAGTGGGTTTGAACCTTTGGGTTAACAGCCGAGCACTTAACCATTGCTCCACCAGGGCACATCCCCCCCACCCCTGGTTGAGTCATTTCCGACTCATAGCAACCCTATGGGACAGAGTAGAACTGTCCCATTGGGTTTCCAAGGCTGTACATGTTTATGTCACATCTTTCTCCCATCTTTCCCCTGTGGAGTGGCTGGTGGGTGTGAACTGCCGACCTTTTGGTTAGCAAGCTAAGTGCTTTAGCCACTGTGCCACCAGGGCTCCTCCCAGGGCGCACCAAACCAAACCAGTTGCTGTCGAGTAGATTCCAACTCATAGTGACCCTATAGGACAGAGTAGAACTGCCCCATAGGGTTTCTAAGGAGTGGCTGATGATGGATTTGAACTGCTGACCTTTTGGTTAACAGCCAAATGCTTAACCACTCCACCACAAGGGCCCCCCAGGGCACACAGTGCCCCTTAAATATCTGTTGAGTGAATTAAGGGGCAAGGGATGGAATGAGGGAGGGAAAGCCTCAAAGAAAAGTGGATTTGGAGCTGTCATTTGAAGTCACTGACTGGCAGGATGGCTAGAAAGGAGGGATGCAGAGGAGTGGGGAGACTGGTTTGAGGAGAATGGTGGAATTGAGAGATGGGATTTTGTGTTGGGGGCGGTGGTGGTGGCAGGAAGCTGAACACCTTCTTTGGAGTGGAAGGACCATGTGGAAAAGAATGGCAGCATTGGAGTAAAGGGTGAGGGAATGAAAAAAGAATTTTGAATATGATCTCAGGTGGAAGAATTCATTCATTTGCTCATTCATTCATTCATTCAGAATATAATCTTTGAGGGCCCACTGCCCGGGATTGTGCTCAGAATAAAAGTGAAGTAAGAACTTAAGCAGGGGGAGAGTGATCCAATGAAAGTCATGTTTCAGATCAGGCCCTGGAGAGGAAGATTCACACACAGGTGGGGGCTAGTTGAAGCCTGAAAGCAGATAAGAAAGTGTGTGGGATGGCTTGGAGCAGGGAAGAAGCTGGTGGCTGGGCAGTCGCTGGAAGACAGTGGGCAATAATCTAGATGGGAGGCAACCCGTGGATGTGGAGAGGACTGAGAGACAGAAGAGGGACTGGTGAGGTGACCTGACATACTGAATGGCATCAGGGGAAGGAGGGAGACCCAGAGAGAGAGGTGTAAAAAAGCTCTTGGCATTGGTGTCCTCATATCAAGAAGTTGGTGGCATGACATTTGTCTAGGTGAGGAGATTGATGAATTCAGTTTGGGGCATGTTAAAGGTCAGGGGAATAACCAAGTGGAAATTTGTACCTGACAGGCTAGAGCAGAGGTTCCCAAACTTTCTTCTACCTTCATAGCACTCATGTAGGAGCCCTGGAAGTGCAACTGTTAAGCGCTTGGCTGCTAACCAAAGGTTGGTGGTTTGAACCCACCCAGTGGCTCCAGGGAGAAAAGGCCTGGCCATCTGCTCCCATAAAAATTACAACCTAGGAAACCCTATGGGGCAGTTCTGTACTGTCACATGGGTTGCTCTGAGTCGAGAATCTGACTCGATGGCACCTAACAAGAAGCACTCGTATGTGCTGCGTATACTCCTCAGTGATTCTCAAAAGGGGAGGAGCGTGGGCAGAATCTCCAGTAAGGGTGTTGTGTGCGTGTGTGTGCGCGCGCGCGCGTGTGTGTGCGTGCGTGTGTTTGTGCACGTGTGTGTGTGTGTGTGTGTGTGTGCGTGCATTTGGAATACTCTCCCCCTGGGAATCACTGGTTAACTGGATTTAAGGACAGATCATTAAATCAATCAGTTATGTTTATTTTGCTCCGCCAGTTCTTAAGGCCTGGTTCTGGGTGCTGAGAGGAAACCAAGGATGATAAGACTCTCTCTGACCATCAGGGGAAGGAGGGAGACTCTCTGATCTCTCATCTCACAGTGCTATGGTCTATTTGGGGAGATCATATCTGTGCACACAAGATAATCATATTATGAAAACCAAACAGCAGATTTAGTTAATTCATGTGATTAAGGTTCACGGGGCTGAGCTAAGGAGCTTGGGTGGGGGAAGTTTCATGTTGGAGGGCTTCATGGGAGGGAGATGGGACCTTGGAGGAGGCACTGTCATGCGCTCCCAAACACATTGACATTAAATGAACAAACAGATTTTAATTTAATGAGCAGATTAACGTGGGGAGAGGGTATAACTAAGCGGGTCTACGTGAGGTGGCTGGGTCAGAGTTAGACCACAGGGTCGATCTTAGCTTCTTAGCCCCACTCTGCAGCCACAGCACAGGAAGTCACATTTTAAAGCCTCCTCAGGCGGAAGTTGTGGGGGAGTTGGTGGGGTGCTGGGGCCACCTCCTCAACTGTCTCTCCACCAGCCCCCGCCTGCGTCCTGCCCTTCCTCTATGCACCTTGCCAAACTGGAGTCTGGTTGCTCAGAGCTCACCTCCTGCTTCTGCTGTTTTGCTTCAAGATGGTGCCTCCTCAACAACTACTAAGGACTGGGCTCACTGGAGCCAGCTGGTGCCAACAAATGATGCCTTGGTGGGAAGCCTCAAGGCCCTGGCTACTAAGGGCCAGAGTGGGATGGCCCAGGGATGGCTACTGGCCTGCCTGGAGAGACGTGGGCAACAGTGCTGGTTTTGCAGTGTGTCCCTTCCTGCTTGCTCATCCCTGGAAGTGGATGTTCAGGGTGCTGGAGTTTTTCTTGTGTGGCCAGTGGGCTTGGGGGAGGGGCTGTGGGGACTTAGAACTGGCCTTATTTCCTCAGGATTGTCTGGGGACTCCAGGGAGGCCCACAAACCCAACACAACTGGCCAGAGCCAGCCAGGCTATGGGAATGTGCTGAACCCAGGGTGGGAGGGCAGCCTTAGTTTGCTTCCTGCTTGAACTGGGGAGTGTCAGGGGTCTGGTGCAAGAGCCCAGGGAATGAGTTTATCAGAAAGAGACCTGGAGGAGGAACGAGGTGGGCGGGGCCAAGTCTAAAGGAAGGATGCTGAGGGGCAGCTCTGGGAGGGGTGGGTAGTGATCTGATGGGAGGAAGCCAGGGGTCGGAGGGAGACTTCCCGTTGGGATGAAATGGGGAGGGAGAGCTATTTCCTG
The DNA here is from genome assembly GCF_000243295.1 of Trichechus manatus latirostris. NCBI lineage: Eukaryota > Metazoa > Chordata > Mammalia > Sirenia > Trichechidae > Trichechus > Trichechus manatus. The sequence continues at coordinate 1,584,529 of NW_004444118.1, read as the reverse complement.
AAATATGGGGGCCAAGTGGTACAAAGGTCCATTGCTTGGCTCTTTTGGGGAGAGAAGAACAAAGGGGCGCTCTGAATAGGGGTGAGAGGGAGAGACTGGCCCACAGGAGGAAGGAATCAGATGGGGTCCCCATTTCTGGCTAGTCCCTCTGTCTTTCTGCTGACTCATGACCCTTGAGGAGCTGGGGAAGCAGTTAGTTCCCTCTCCCTTCTTTCTGCCCCCTCCCTCCTTCTGGCTTGAGTCACTGGGGCGGGGCTGCTGGGAAAAGATTTCCCTTTCCCGGATCTGACTTAACCCTCCAAGTGCGGGAGAGGGAGGGGAACACTTGGCCTGAGAAAGCCAGGCTCCCCACCTCCCTTTCGTAGAGGCCATTTCCCACAGGCCAGAGACCCCTGAAAAGCTCCTTCAAAGGCTGTGCGGGGACTGGAGCCTCCCAGCTCTTCTTCCTGACTCCGTCTACTGTTTGGCTTTGTTTCAAGCCCCCTGATGGGATTCAAAGTGCCAGTGACCTCAGGTGCTCAGAACTTTTTTGTCTTCTGGGAAAGGAACCACAACTTTCAGGACTTTCAGGATTGGGAAGTTCTCCTAACGACCGGACTCTTCCTGTTGCCCTGGTGGCTCCAGTTCTGTTCTCTGGAGAGATGGCCCAGCACATGGGCTGGCTAGCAAAGGCTGCTGCCCTCTGAGTGGGCGAGCGTGCCCCTGCTGGGATTTCTGAGTGTGGCTTCCCCACTTTGTGGCTGAGACTCTGGCTTCCGGGGGTGTGTACAGCCGCAGCGTCTCCCAGTGGGTGACTCAGGATGCGACCTGCTCCAAAATGGGAGGCTGCTCAGGCTGCAGGGCTGTTGCTGGGCTGGCTGTGGGCTGCCAGGCCCTACTTTCCCAGGCTGGGGTTTCTGTGATCTGATTAGCCTGGTGCTCCCCAGTATTTAACATACTTAAAGAACATCCTCTTGTCTTTATATAAGGTGGCTCTTACAGCAGAAAAAAAAAAAAGTCCTGGGGAAAGCCAGAAGCTAGTCAGAGGTCAAAGAACAAAGTATGAGTTGGAGCTAAACACTGACTCCTGGCTTTGCTTTCCTGGAATTGAAGCCAGAATGAGCAAGTGATTCAGCTGCTGTGTGCTTGGCCTGAGGTTGTAAAACTTGCCTTCCAGAATGTCCTGGCGTGCAAAGGGCTGCAGGCTTCTCAGGGCACACCCTCAGCTCTAGCTGCGTGTGACTTACATCCCTCTCCCCTCTCTGTCCCTACCGAAGCTTTGTGATCCATTGTCTTACTTACCTAGTGCTGTTGTAACAGAAATACTGAAAGTGGGTGGCTTTGAAGAACAGAAATTTCTTTTCTTACAGTTCACGAGGCTGTTGGTGGTGGTGGTTATTGTTAGTTGCCATTAAGTTGGCTCTGACTCATGGCCAGCGTATGTATAACAAGAAAACACTGTCTGGTTCTGTGCCATCTTCATAATTGTTGGTATATTTGAGCCCATTGTTGCAGTTATTGTGTCAATCCATCTCATGAAGGGTTTCCCTCATTTTCACTGACTCTCTACTTTACCAAGCATGATGTGCTTTTCTAGGGATTGGTCTTTTTTTTTTTTTTTTAATTTTACTTTAGATGAAGGTTTACAGAACAAATAATTTCTCATTAAACAATTAGTACACATACTGTTTTATGACATTGGTTAACAACCCCACGACATGTCCACACTCTCCCTTCTCGACCTTAGGTTTCCTATTACCAGTTTTCCTGTCCCCTCCTGCCTTTTAGTTCTTGTCCCTAGGCTGTTGTGTCCCATTAGTCTTGTTTTATTTTATGGCTCTGTCTAATCTTCGACTGAAAGGTGAACCTCGGGAGTGACTTCATTACTGAGCTAAAAGGGTGTCTGAGGGCCATACTCTTGGGGTTTCTCCAGTCTGTGTCAGGCCAGTAAGTCTGGTCTTTTTTTGTGAGTTAGAATTTTGTTCTACATTTTTCTCCAACTCTGTCTGGGGCCCTCTGTTGTGATCCCTGTCATAGCAGTCAGTGGTGGTAGCCGGGCACCATCTAGTCATACTGGACTCAGTCTGGTGGAGGTCATGGTAGTTGTGGTCCATTAGTGGGATTGGTCTTTCTTGATAACATGTCCAAAGTAAGCAAGATGAAGTCTCACCATCCTTCTAAGGAGCATTCTGGCTGTACTTCCTCCAAGACTGACTTGTTCATTTTTCTGGCAGTCCATGGAGTGCCAGAAGTCCAAATTTAGGGTGTGACTCTAGAGGGAGGTTTTTCTTTGTCTATTTCAGCTTCTAGTAGCTGGCAATCCTTAGAGTTCCTGGGCCTGTAGATTCATCTACCTCCTTCGACGTCAGACAGCATCTGTCTTCCCCCTGTTTATGCGTGCATGTGTCTGTGTCTATGCTGTTCTTTATATAACTCAGAAGTGATTAGATTTAGGACCCACCCTACCCTGGCACAATCTCAACTAACTGATTACATTGCATTATGGAAGGGGATTGCATTGCATTAGATTAGACTGCATCCACAGGTATAGGGGTTAGGATTCCAACACATATTTTGAGGAGACACAGTCAATCCATAACACCCACCTACTCCATCCTTGACCCCTGAACTTTCCCTTTTACTCCCATCCCCGTATGTCTTTGCCAACCTGGAGTGTTTGTGTAAATTTAGTGGTGGAAGGGGATGGAAAATGGAGTGTGAGGGCAGGAACCTGAGTAAAGTTTTGATACAAATTTATAAAGAAACTATCCTTTTGTTTCTGCCCACTCACCAGGAATGGTGCCCACCAGAACATCACTCGCCTCCACCCTAATCTGATTTAAATTTATTTATTTTTTTACTGATATAACACAAACAGGCAAGTACACAGATCCTAATTATTTAGCTCAGTGAATCTTCACCAAGTGAACACACCGTGAACCCAGCACCCAGGTAGGGAAGTATGTCCCCAGTCTTTGGGGCTGCTTGTTGGAAGGAAGGGCTATAATTGAGGCAACCTGCCAGGTCCTAATCCAAAAATATTTTTTTTCTTGAGCATCTGCTCTGTGTCAGCACTGTTTGCTATGGGGGAACTCAGAATAAGGGTCAAATAGAGTCCAGGTCTGAAGCCTACTATTCCTGAGTTGGAGGAACAGAACTAGCATCCAGAAAACAATTGGTCTCTATTTACCTGGAGCAACAGAGGAAGAAGGAGAGTTAGGAATAGAAGAAGGTTATGGAAGGTGTGGCTAATTGCCTTCATGAACAACTGCCTCCTTTGCCATGAGATCAGAAGAATTGGATGGTGCCTGGCTACCATTACTGAACATTTTGATCAAAGATTCTATAGAAGAGTCCTAGTCAAAAGGGGGAAAATGGAGAACAGAATTTCAAATTCTCACGTTGTTAGGTGCCATCGAGTCGGTTCCGACTCATAGCGACCGTATGCACAACAGAACGAACCATTGCCCGGTCCTGTGCCATCCTCACAATTGTTGCTATGCTTGAGCCCATTGTTGCAGCCACTGTGTCAATCCATCTCATTGAGGGTCTTCCTCTTTTTCGCTGACCCTCCATTTTTCCAGGCATGATGTCCTTCTCCAGGGACTGATCCCTTCTGATAACGTGTCCAAAGTATGTGAGATGTCTCATAGAATCCAGTTTTTCTGGAGCCATGGAGGCTGGATGAACCCCTGAAATTATTGCCCTGAGATCGTTTTTAAATCTTAAACCAAAAATATCCCAAAGTCTTCTTAAAACCAAACAATAGTTTAGCTTAACTAGTGAAGAATGTCTGCCTTGAGCATTGTGCTCTTATAAGATCTGTCTGTATGGGATCAGACTGACAACAGCAACTAGAAAGATTAGATAGGAAACTTAGGGGGCAGTGAGTTTATGTTAATGGAGTAGGAACAACTCAGAAAAGGGGGGTGAGAATGGTTATACAACTAGAAGAATGTAATCAATGTCACTGAATTGTACATGTAGAAACTGTTGAACTGGTATATGTTATGCTGTGTATATTCTCAACAACAACAAATAAATTATTAAAAAAATTAGCACCCAGGACAACTAGAGAACAGCTATGCATTAGATTGTACAGTGTGCCAACTGTCTAGGTTTAGAGGAAGAACATTGCGTGTGAGCTGGGTGGCCTGGGGAGAATGTTCCACTGACTGGAGAAGCCACGAGCTGGGGAGGGTTTTGACTTGCAGCCTCTAAGATTCCCACCCCTGCCTCTCCTAATGGACGATCTGATTCTTTCCTAGGTGCTCCTCGCTCTGTTGGTGGGAATATATCCCTCAGGGGTTATCGGACTGGTCCCCCACCTTGGGGACCGAGAGAAGAGAGATAATCTGTGTCCCCAGGGGAAATACAACCACCCTCAAAATAATTCCATTTGCTGTACCAAGTGCCACAAAGGTAGGAGAAAGTAGTAACCATGAATCCCCTCAGTTATGGGGCTCTGCTTCTTCCTTTGCTTTTTCCAGATATTCTAAAACCTGGGGTCCCTCCCTGCAAGTCCCCTAACTTTGCTGCCTTTCCTGGGCTGGGATTTTCTCCCCCCTTTCTTCTCCTAGAGACTTCGGGGAAGTGGCCCTGGTCATGTTCCCTAGGATGGGGCTCCTTCCTTGAGCACTCATCTGCAGCCTGACCCTGATACCTAAACACAGGGACCTACCGGTACAATGACTGCCCAGGCCCAGGGCTGGACACGGACTGCAGGGAGTGTGAAACTGGCACTTTCACTGCTTCAGAGAACCATGTAGGACAATGCTTCAGCTGCTCCAAGTGCCGGAAAGGTATGTCTTAGGAGAGGGCCGGGGCTCTAAAAGGAGCGTGTGTGTCTGGAGAGTCAGATGGGCATTAACAGGTATATGGTGCATGTCTATGTGTGAGGCTGTAGAAACGTGCTGGTGGGTGTGGGTGGGAATATGTGTGCATATGTGAGTGTGCATGGGTGTCAGCATGTGTTAGAGTGACACTGTAGGGTCAAGAAAGGGTGCAGGGAAAGGACAAGTGGAATTAATATGGACAGGGGGACACAGACTCATGCCATCTCTTCCCCTCCCTAGAAATGGACCAGGTGGAGCTTCTTCCTTGTACAGTGTACCAGGACACCGTGTGCGGCTGCAGGAAGAACCAGTATCGGCATTATTGGAGTCCCTCCCTTTTCCAGTGCCTTAACTGTAGCCTTTGCTTCAACGGCACTGTGCATATCCACTGTGAGCATGGGTCTCCCATCCCCAAGCCCCTTCTTCACCTCAGGGGTTGGCCTAGTCCCTCAGGGGGAAAGTCTCCACCTTTCTACACCCTCTCCCCCATTAGGAAGCATTTCTTGTCCTCTCTCCCACAGTTCCTGAATCTGAGCACCATTCTGCTTTGGCCCTCCATCTTCTGCCCCTCCTTGCTCTTCCTCCTGCCTCAGGGTGCAGGGCTGCCCTCCTTTAGCTGTGCTGCACTTCTTCCCACAGGCCAGGAGAGGCATGACACTGTCTGCAACTGCCATGCAGGGTTCTTTCTAAGGGGAAATAAGTGTATCACCTGTAGCAAGTGAGTATCCCTGCTGGCTGCTGGGCATGAGGTGGGGAGCATGGGGTGGGGTGGGACGGCTGTGGGGGAGAGCCACTAGCAGGGCAAGGGAGACACCCGAGGGTGCTCTGGCTCCTTCTGGCTGTCTGAACGGGAGACACCTTGTGTCAAGACACCAGACAGTCCTCCCTGCCCAACTTGTCCCTCATATCTTAAGAAGTCTTTGGTGATAGAAGTTCATATCTCTGAAATTGGGATACATGTCACAATTGATGACATATCATGGTTTAATTGACAGATTTATGTTATGTGTGTGGTACATAGGTAGTGGTGCCTCTTACTACTTACTGATGGCATCTTAGGTTTGATGCAAGATGGCCCCTTTGGCTGGACCATCACACTCCCTCCTCTGGCCCCACAGAGGCCGCCCCTGCACACTCACTGGGTCCAGGTGCCCAGGCTGTGTTTGAGGACCTGCACGCTATGACGACAGAATAATGAACCTTAGCACACCTGTCCCTGACCCCACTTAGATCTGTAACCAACACCTTCTTGCTGGTTGTTGTTGTTGTTGGGTGCTGTCCAGCTGATTTTTGACTCATAGCAACCCACGTGACAGAGTAGAACTGCTTCATAGGGTTTTCTAGGCTGTAATCTTTACAGGAGCAGATCGCCAGGTCTTTCGCCCAAGGAGGCGCTGGTGGGTTCAAACTGCCAGCCTTTCCGTTAGCAGCCAAGTGCTTAACCATTGCATCACCAGGGCTTGCTAACTGACACCTAGTACTTAGTAATGCTCTACAAATGCACAGTCCTTTACAGTTTACGAAAACCTTGGTGGAGTATGGTTAAATGCTATGGCTGCTAACCAAAAGGTCAGCAGTTCAGATCTACCAGGTGCTCCTTGGAAACTCTATGTTGCAGTTCTCCTCTGTCCTATAGGGTTGCTATGAGTCAGAATCGACTCGACGGCAACGAGTTTGGTTTTTTTTTTTTACGGTTTACAACATGCTTTTACATGCATTCTCATATCTGATCGTCTGAACAAACCTGTAACAGACAGAGTACATTTTCGTTAGCAGCCTGAGCTCTTAGCCACTGCTCCAGACAGAGGTCAGGCAGTTCTTATTTCTAGTTTTATTTAACACATGCAGAAATTGGGTCTCGGATAGGTTAAGTGACAAGATCAAGATCACTCGGCAAGATCCTGGGCCTATACCCATGTCTTTTCACTCACCCCAAATCCAGTGCTCCTCCAGTAAATGATGCTGTCCCCTCGGGTAGCCATCTGAGCCGCTTTTTACAGAAATGACTTTGGCTTCTCCCAGTTCCCTTAGTTCTCACTGTCAGCAACCTCCCATTTAAAGCAGCGTGATGTCTGATATACAACTAGGATAAATACAGCCAAACCACAGAAATACAGCAACACAGCAAGAGCTAATTTATTCCATTTCACTTTTTCCCTTTACACAGACTACCCCCACAAGTCCCATTTTATAAGGACGCTCCTATTTATAAGGATGCTGCATTTAGAGCACCTCTGGCTGGTGTTTTAAAAAGACCTTCCCAAGAGGTGATCCTGTGCCTACCTTGTGCATATATAAATGACCTCTCCATTTCCCTCCCCTGCACTCTGCCGTATTACACTCGGCTTTTGGAAGGACAACCCAATGTGGGACAGATAAGAAACTCTGAGGCCTCTGGAGTTAAATGACTTGGGTTCAAACCTGAGCTTAGCCGCTTAATGGCTATGTGACCTTGAGTAAGTTACTTAATGTCTGAGCCTTAGTTTTCTTACCTTTAAAGTAAGGATAATGACACCTACTTTGCGAAGCTGTGAGAACCACAAAAAATACCTATAAAATGCTGACAAAAAATTATTTATTTTCCAATTTTTCCCACCAAGTTTTGTCTCTTCTTGAAAAAGCTTTTGTACCCATTCCCTGTGGTTCTCACCATGGCGCTGTGAGGTGGGCGTGAAATGCTTCTTCCTGCTTTTAGACTTCCGTGGGGGACTCACCTTCTCAAGGTCCTTCCAGGCCTGCCTCATCACTCATCACCCCATGCTGCCCAATGACATCTCCCCACACACGAGAAGATGTGCTTGCTCTAGAGTGCTCTCTGGCTGCCATTAGCCATAGGTATTTTTAAAAATTTTCACACGCACATTTGATCCTTCTTCCAGTCAGGCATTGTACTTAGTAGTGCCATCTTGAGAAAAAGCCCTTTAACCTCTTTCTGTCACAGGATTCTCAGGGTGTCAAACGATGATAAAATAACAATACAATAACAGCTACCATTTATGGGGTACTTACTGTATGTCGCTATGAGTTGGAATTGACTCCATGGCAGTGGGTTTTTTTTTTTTTTTTGTATTCTATGTTGGAGTCCCTGGGTGGTGTAATGGTTTACGCACTCAGCTGCAAACTGAAAGATTGGAGGTTTGAGTTGGCCCAGAGGCACCTCAGAAGAAAGACCTGGCAGTCTACTTCTGAAAAACCAGCCATTCAGGACCCTATGGAGCACAGTTCTACTCTGACATACATGGGGCTGCCATGCGTTGGAATTGACTCAACAGCAACTGGCTTCTGGTTACTCTATGTTGGGCATACTTAATCTCATTTACTCTTCCATTCAGAGAAGTGGGTATGATCCCTATTTTACTGATGAGGAAACTGAGGCTTAAATGTTACATGACTTGCTTAGAGTCACACTGCTAGTCAATGAATGAGCTGAAATGTATTTCTGACCTAAGGGCTTTTAACTCCTTTTCTACACAGTCTTTTCAAGATCCCTTCTGGTTCTAAAATTAAGTGATTCTGTGATTAACCATGTTTCATCCCTCTGCATCGATTCCCAATGATATAATTAAATTCCATTGTATCAAGAGACAGCTAAAGTATTTGTAAAGCAAAGACTTCCCAACAATTTGTGGCTTTTTTCCCGCATGTTCCTCCTGTGGTAGGACCCTACTCACTAGTGTCATCTGCTTTTTTAGCTGTAGAAGTGACCCAGAGTGCACAAAGCTGTGCCTGCCCACGACTGGAACCGTTAAGGGCCCTCAGGACACAGGTGAGGAGAAATAGCCCGCGCTCACCTGCCTTCTCCCTAATCCTTGACCCTCCACCCGTCTACCCATCCTTGCTGTCTTCTTCTGTCCCCTCTCTGACCACGTCTACCCATCCTTGCTGTCTTCTTCTGTCCCCTCTCTGACCACGATCTACTTTGCCTCCAGGCACCACAGTGCTGTTGCCCCTGGTGATCCTGTTTGGTCTTTGCCTTTTATCCCTCTTTATCGGTATAATGTGCCGCTACCAACGGTGGAAGCCCAAGCTCTACTCCATTGGTGAGTGGGGACTTTGGGAGGGAAAAGAGTCCTGGTGGAGATGTGGGAGAGGCTTTGGTGGCTAGATGGAAAACATGGAGAGAAATGAGAGGTTCCCTGCTGAGGACTCCCTGCAGGAAGTGGTGACCCTGGGTGGCTGGTGAGAGGTCATGCTGCATCAGTAGTTCTGTGGTCCCAAGGGCTACACAGGCCCTGAAGCATGTCACCACAAGTCTCCATAGCCATCCCCAGTAGAGATTATTGGTGGTGGTGGGGTGGGAGAAGATGAGATGTGAGGGGAAGTGAAATTTGTGACGTTTTGTTTCTTTCTTTTTTTGCCTCAGTTTGTGGGAAACCGGCACCTGTAAAAGAGGTGAGATGAAATCGGGGACTACTTAAAGTAGCCAAATTACCTGGTATTAACACGGGGCTCCCCTAATTCCCTTCAGTCCCACCGTGCATCCAAAGAGGGCCGGGTTGTGCCTCCTCCCTCCGACTAATGCTGTGCCTTCTCTCTTTCAGGGGGAGTTTGAAGGAGTTATTGCCAAGCCCCTAGCCCCAGCCTTCAGCCCCTCTTCGAGCTTCAGCCCCACCCTGGGCTTCACTCCCACCCCGGGCTTCAGACCCACCCCCAGCTCCAGACCCACCCCCAGCTCCTACTTCTCGCCCAGTGAGTGGTCCAACTTTACAAATGCATCACCTCCCAGAGAAGTGGCCCCACCCTACCAGGAAGCTGGCCCCTTCCTCACCGCGGCCGCTGCCTCCACCCAGATCCCGGCACCTCCTCAGAAGGGGGAGGAGCGCTCGCACACGCTGCTCGCAGATGGTGAGTTCCTAGCGGGATCCCAGCTGAGGGCTCAGGGGCGGAGCTTCTAGAGGGCGCAAGCAGCGGGAGCCTTAGGCAGGGTTACCAGCTGGCTGGAGGCTCAGGGGTTTGCTTCCCCCCGCAGCTGACCCAGCAATGCTGTATGCTGTGGTGGACGGTGTGCCCCCGTCTCGCTGGAAGGAGTTCGTGCGGCGCCTAGGGCTGAGCGAGCACGAGATCGAGCGGATGGAGCTGCAGAACGGACGTTGCCTGCGTGAGGCGCAGTACAGCATGCTGGCAGTCTGGAGACAGCGGATGCCACGACGCGAGGCCACGCTGGAGCTTCTGGGCCGCGTGCTCTGTGATATGGACCTGCGTGGCTGCCTGGAGGACATTGAGGAGGCGCTGCAGGGCCCCGCGCCCCGAATCCCCCGATGAGGCCACGCCCACTGTCTCCTGGGCGGGGCCTGCCCTTGTGACAGCTGCTTCCTGCCCCAGGACGGCCTGGAACGATCCTGGGGGAAGGACGATTCTGCGAGATGCCCTCCCGACACCCCCCTTTTGTTTTTCTGGAGGGGAAGGGTCGTGGAGGAGCAGCCATGAGCTGGCAGCCACTTAACTTGGTGCTACCCCCTTTGTGTATATAGTTTTTCTCAGCGGCGTGTGTGATCGTGAGGGTGAGAGTGTGCGTGAGCCCAAGTGGGTTGGTTGCAGGGATAAGGGGCGCCATACCTCATACCCATTTTGGGTGTGGAGGACCCAGCATGGCTGCTTAGGGGCCCCTGGTTGGTCCCTGAGCCTTTTTCACAGTAGATAAGCAATTTTGTATCAGTTATGTTGCACTAATAGAAACTTGGCACCCCTTGCCCCCTGCCTGGACAAGCACAGAGTAAGCTGAACTGTCCCAAGGCAGGACAAGCCCAGAACAATGTGCTGGAGCAATGGACTTTTGTAAATACACTAAAACTCTGAATTAAAACTCTGCTCCTGGAGGGAGTGGTCTGTCTTCAGGGCTGGTGTGGGAGGCCTGGGCAGAGACCCAGATCCTGGTGGGTAGGATGGGAAAAGCCCTGAGTTAGGGCTAGAGAAAGGAGCCCTAGTGGCTCAATGCTTGAGCCTTTGGCTGCTAACTGAAAGGTTGGTGGTTCCAACCTATCAGGGGCTCTGCAGGAGAAAAGACCTCTGGTGTTCTGTTCCTGTAAAGATCACAATCTAGGGAGACCCACCGGGCAGTTCTATTCTGTCCTGTAGGGTTGCTATGAGTCAGAATTGACTTGATGGCTCACAACACCAGGGCCAGAGACCCTATCACCTCTCACAACCACTGTCAGACGAGCAGACAGTGTTCACTCTGTGACACCCCCACTCAGGTTCTCCTTCACATTTAGCACTGGGCAGTTGTTTTTATGCACAACTTTATGTGGGAATCAGGTGTCTATGATACATAAATTTACAGTTATTGATCCCAAAGCCCACAGAGTAGGGAAGGCAGGGTGCCTGGGCCAGGCTTCTTAGCAGGAGGTATGGTCCTTGAGGTAGAGTCCAGGGGCAGGGTGGTGACCAGCACTCTTGGGGTGAAATTTCCTCCGGGAGAAATGCCAAAGGTCCTCGGTGTCCCTCACACCTCTCTGAAAAGAAAGGAGGTAGCTGTTAGGTAAAAGTGGCAGTGAGAACATGAGGGTCCGACGTGGGTGAAGAGTGGGGCTAAGGACCCTTCCATCCCACAGCTCCTGCTCTGGCCTCCCCTCTGCCCCCTCCATGCCAGCTTCCCTTCTGCACTTACGATGTGGACAGGGGCGTGTCCAGCTGTATGACGTGGGGCCCTCGCATCCTCTGCAGTTGCATCCGTGTCAGCTTCCGAGGTCTGTTGCTCCGTGGCTCTGGGGCATCCTCGATCCTGTGGCTGGCCAGTTCCTCCTGGATCTCTCTGAGCATGTCCTCAGCCCGGAGGGGGCGTGGGGAGGGGATGTGGCTGGGTCCCAGGAAGACGGACTCCTCACCTTCATCCCCCGAGGAGTACCAGGGGCTTTCCCCAGCAGAGTCGGCATGGGTTAGGGAGCGGGAGACCTGCCCCCGAAGTCGGGCCCTGTGCAAGGTTTCCACCACCACATTCCCTCCCGCTGAGGTCCCATCTTCTTCCTCAGACCAGGTGGGAGGTTCTCCCCCGGGAAGACTGCTTCCTCTTCGGATGCCTTCCTCTGGCAGGTCAGGGGCACTTCGGCGCTGGGGCGCTTGGGAGTTAGGGGACTGGGCGCGCAAAGGAACATTTCGGAGGTCCAGGGTAGAGAAGGTGAGGCGAGGGTCCCGCCGAAAGGCTCGCTGGCGTAGACGGCTCAGTGGGGAGTGGGGCCCCGTTGGGGAGCCTGGGATCAAAGTGCCATAGCCAGAGTCTGAGGTATCATCTGGCACAGAGGGAGTGTCTTCATCTGTGTCTTCCGTCACCACTAGGTGGGGGATGATGGTTGAGAACTCAGGAACCCTACAATTAATAGCAAATGGTCAGAGTCAGGGGCCAGAGTCCTAGGGGGTCAAGTTCAAGTCTAGGAAGTCTCCCTTGACCACTCCTTCCAGAAATGGCCCCTCTGGACCCATTTCAGTATCACCTTTACACAGCACCATGTGATTATTTTTCTCATTCCCTGGCTAGACCAGGGCTTTGAACCCATGCTGAGAATTTGCATTTCTAACAGGTTCCCAGGCAATGCTGATACTGCTGGTTAGGGACCAATTCCGAGAACCATTAGTAGAGCAGTGGGTCTCAAAATTTATTATACATAAGAATCACCTGGGAATCTTATTCAAATGTAGATTGTGTTTCAGTATATCTGGGGTGGAAATGCTTTGAACCAGTTTGAAGCCCTGGGCTAGATCGTAAACTCCTTAAAGGCATGGACTGCCTCTAAGCCATTTTAGCCACAGCACCTGAGCCAGGACCTTGCATCAAGTAGGTGCCCAGAGCTCACCTGAGACTAGCACCCCTGCCCACCCCCCAACCCCAGCTATGGATTCTTTTTTCTCCATATCAACCATGCTGCTAAGCAACTATGTAATCCTGGGTCACTGAGTGACCCCCTTACCCTCTCTGGGCCTCAATGGATTTGGACTGGCCGCATCCCTGCAGCTCTAGTATTCTGCAAGTCCATACTCTCCTTCACTCTCCTCCCTGGTCTGGGAGCCTGCTCCTCTCAAGGACTTTGTGTCTCTTACGTTTCCTTCCTGGCTAGCCCCATAGGCTGCCCCATGCGACCCTTCACATGGCTGGTGCCAACCTACTCAACCCCAACCTGTAGCCTGGGTTCCCCGATCTAGTCCCAATTTCCTCAAAAGCTGGAATACCATTTCTCAGCCTCATGAGTTCCTTCTCTCCCCCTCCCTAACCTGTAGCCTCCCTACTTACCTCCCCTCTGCACTGCTCTGAGAGCCCTCTAGGGAAGGAGTGGAGGGTCTGGTGCACAGGGACTCCTGGTCCCGGTCCCGATAGAGGGCCAGGAGGTCCCTCTTCTGCTGAACATACTCTTCTGCCTTCAGTTTCTGCAGGGTGGCCTGGGGCAGGGATGCTTTTATTATTAAGAGCTATCAAGAATTGAGGGCTTGCTATATGCCAGGCAATGTGCTAAGTGTTTTATCATTTATACATTATCATTAATCTTCACAACGACCTTATGAAGCAGATATTATTTTTTTACTCCTACTTTACTACTGAGAAACAGAGACTCAAAGGTGAAATAACTTGCCCAAGATCACGCAGTTAGAAAGTGGATGGAGCCAGGATTTGAGCTCCAGTTGGCCATGGAACTGTAGAGCTGGTGCTGGGGTAGGGTGGGGTGAACAGAATGCCCCCTTTCCTACTTGCACAGTTCTTCCCACTTCGCATGTCCTCTTGGCAAGCCCTCCAACAGGTCTGCCACCTCCCTTGGGAAGCCTACCCTGATTGCTGGCAATGATGGTATAAATGCTCTGAATGGTGCTGGGCCCTCAGGTTGCTCCTTCAAGGACATCTCTCTCCCCTCAGCTGGGCCTCTGCCCTGAAGCTGGAGGAGTAGGAGGGCAGAGGGTGGGCAGGGACAGGCTTTGCCCTGGGCTAAGGGCTCTGCTGTCCTTCAGAGGGATGAAAGCAGGGTTGTCCCTAGAGGCATGAGGAGAGGGCCCATTATATTTTCTGTTTTCCTCTCTCAACATTTTCATCCAGGTGCGTTAGAATAAAACAGTGACATCTGAGAAGCAGGTTACAACGCACCTTCCTGTGCATGCGATCATCTGGGACACACCATCACCCTGCAGGAGTTTCCACCCTACACGGATATTAGCTTATTTTACAGATGAAAACTAGACTTAGAGAAATGGAGTGACTTACTCAAGGTCACATAGCTGGGGAAAAGCAGAGCTGGGATGGCCTTACTCTTTGAATCCTCATTCAGTAACTGCACTGCTTTTCAAGTTGCAGCCTTGACGGGCAAAGGGCTACTAAAGGGCAGCATTCCCTTGGGGAGGAGGAGGGAAGGCAGCAGAACAGGAGGATAGGTAGACAATGGATAGAGGTGTGGCAAAGGGACAGGGAGTGGTGGCTGCTTGTGGGCAGTGCTGATATCAGTACTTGCTGGTATGGCCATATCGTTGTTAAAATATTTAAATACTTCCATTCTGGTTGCTGCCTGATTCATCCACCTTCCTTCCTCAGAACTTACCGTCCCTCCCCCATGGTCCAGCAACTAAAGGTGACACAGCAAGTGACATAGCAGGGGTCCTCTAGGACCCTGCTGTAATTCTCCATTCTGACTGGTTGATGTCCATGCCACAGTGATCATTAAATATTTTGAATATCTCCCAGCTTGAGGTACACAGACTTTTCCAAAGCCTCCCAGAAGCACTGGGGGCAGCTGGGTCAGACCGAGAGATATGCTGGGGACATGGATGAATAGGAATAGGAAAATGACATCAGGCTTGTATTTCTAATTCTTCTCTCCCCATCTCTCCAGTCACTCGTTCCCTGTGAGTGACAAAGAAGTGCAAGGATCCTTAGCAGTCTCATAAGGTTTGGTCTGATGGTCAGAGCAGGGGTGGGGCCATCCGGGGGCCACCAGCACACCTGAGCCAGGCCCTGTGCTCACCTGCCTCCCCCAGACCTCATCTCCCACCTCAGCATGGAGTGTGGGGACAAACAACTACAAAGGAGGTTCCATCTGGGAGTGTGGAAGGGGCTGTACTTGGGGCCAGAGCTGGGGTCAGAGCTGTCGTCCTGCTGGGGAGCCAGGCCCTTTTGCCCCATATGACGCAAATTCAGTTTTGTGTCTAGGATGTCCAGGATAGGGATGGTGTGTGGAAGAAAAAAACTGGAAGGAAGGGGTGAGTATCTGTGAGGAACATCCAATGACAGCATTTCTACTGTTCCCTATTTCCCGAAATTTGTCCCTTGTCCTACCCTGAGAAGAAGCAGGAGGTGAGGAGGTGGGCTGGGGGACAGGGGCTGTCTGAAGTGCCCCTCTGCTACCCCAAAGCCTCTCCAGCAAACCTGTGAGGATTTTCTTGGCCATTCTTGCGGCGTGGGTAAGAGGAGACATGAAAAATAGGGCTGCAAAGGAAGAGGAAATTGGTACCTGAGCAAGAATGTGACCCTCCCCACAAAGCCAGGAAAAGGAAGGAAGGGCTGCCCAAGAACAGGACTATTCTTCCTTTTGTCTTCCTGGGGAACTGAGCCTTGAAAGGAAATGCCTCCTCTCCCTGCTGCCTCTGGAGCAACTCCCAGATTCACCTACTTCTAGACCAAAGTTCCCCAACACTGGACTAGAACTGACCTCCTGACAGTTCTCACTTACTTCCTGAGTGACAGATGTCAAGGCTTCTCCCTACTCAGCATCTGGCCTTGTCCAGGCAACACTGACTACTCCTTTCTTCTAATGATGACAATAACCATCAGTTGCCATTGAGTAGATTCCAACTCATGGTGACCCCATGTGTTTCAGAGTAGAACTGTGCTCCATAGGGTTTGGAATGGATAATTTTTCAGAAGCAGATTGCCAGGTCTTTCTCTGCACCACTCTGGGACTCCGATGATGACCATAACACATATTGAGAGCCCATTAAGTGCTGGGCCTTGTGCCAAGCAGTTTGCAGAAGTAATTCTCCTGTTTTCCCTGCATGGTGGTTACCATTATTACTGCAGTTTCCCAGATGGGGGACCAAGCTTGGAGACGTGAAGTAACTTGCCCAAGAACACAGATAAAT
The DNA here is from genome assembly GCF_000243295.1 of Trichechus manatus latirostris. Lineage (NCBI taxonomy): Eukaryota > Metazoa > Chordata > Mammalia > Sirenia > Trichechidae > Trichechus > Trichechus manatus. Next base: position 1,568,669 of record NW_004444118.1, on the reverse strand, counting down.
AAGAGAACTGGCTCCGGACTCTCCTTCAGACCATGGCTCTCACTCTTGACTGCCTTCTTCAGTCTCTCCTCCTTTAATTTCTTGGCCTCTGTCTCTGACAGCTCTTTCTCTGTTCCTCTCACTAATTTCTTTTCCTCTTCCCACCCGCTAAGTAGGGGGAGCCAAAATTCATCTTTCTCCTCCTAGAGAAACTCCCTTTCTCTAAAGGCTTAAGCCACCACTTCTAGGCCTGCTATGAGTAAATCTACATCCACATTTCTGTAAGGGGGAGAAAAAAAATAGTCTGATCCTTGGGGATTGCTCTATCAAGGGAGACAATAGATAATCTATGTGCGTTGGAAAAGAAGGTATACTTGGCTGCTGTTGGGTGCAGTGTTCGGTATATGTCTATGAGATCAAGTTGGTTGACTGTAGCATTCAGCTCTTCCGTGTCTTTCTTGAGCTTCTTTCTGGATGTTCTGTCCTTCACCAAAAGTGGCGTGTTGAAGTCTCCTACTACTATTGTGGAGCTGTCTATCTCTCTCTTCAGAGCTGTTAGAGTTTGTTTTATGTATTTTGGAGCCCTGTTGTTGGGTGCATAAATATTTATTATAGTTATGTCCTGGTGAGTTGACCCTTTAATCATTATATAGTGACCTTCCTTATCCTTTGTGGTGGATTTTACTTTAAAGCCAATTTTGTCAGAGATTAATATTGCCACTCCTGCTCTTTTTTGAGTGTTGTTTGCTTGATATACTTTTTTCCATCCTTTGAGTTTTAGCTTGTTTGTGTCTTTAAGTCTAAGGTGCGTCTCTTGTAGGCAGCATATAGATGGATCATGCTTTTTTATCCAATCTGACAATAGATAATCTACTGCCCTCTTCAGTTTGCAAAGACCGAGGGTAATAGAGGGAAGGGTTACTTAAGAATTTAGCGTGAGACAAGTAAAGAAAACTGATTTCAAAGTTTCAGGGTTCTTTGTTTTGCTAAGAGTGGAGGCCCAGAAGCTTCAGTGGGCTGCTGGGTTTGGTATAAAAAATGACCTCCCTACCCCCACTAGCCTGGAATGGAGAGGTGAGACTCTAAAAAAAAAACCAAACTCGTTGCTGTCAAGTCGATTCTGACACAGAGTGACCCTATAGGACAGAGTAGAACTGCCCCATAGAGTTTCCAAGGAGCACCTGGTGGATTTAAACTGCTGACCTTTTGGTTAGCAGATATAACAGTTAACCACTATGCCACCAGGGTTTCCAAGGTGAAACTACTGGGGAGTAAATTAATTTGCATAATAAAATACTAGAAATTTTTAGGGGCCCCATGGGGATTCTAAGGAGTCCCTGGGTGATGCAAACTATTAAGGTGGCTACTAACTGAAAGCTTGGCCATTCAAACCCACCCAGATGAACCTCAGAAGAAAGATTTGGCAATCTGCTTCCGAAATGTCACAGCCTTGGAAACCTATGGAGCACAGTTCTACTCTGACACACATGGGGTTGCCATGAGTTAGAACTGACTGAACAGCAATGAGTTTTGTTTTTGTTTTGGGGGCTTCTAAAGGGAGAAGGTGAAGGGTGGTGGTATTATGGTACTAGGAACTGAGGCAAGCGGAGAAAGTTCTGGGGGCAGGGATGGTAAAGAAAAGAGGCTGCCTGCCAGTAATGGCCACCCCCACTTGCTGTCCTGGGGATACAGGGGGCTCTAGGAACACTGATGCTAGTTTGTGGTTTTGTTCTCTAGTTTCCCTCTACCCCTACCCTTCAGTAACATCTGATTAGCCTCTAGAATGGCGACAGTTGCCAGTCAGTCCAGCCTTGTTTCCACAAGGGAGAGCTGTGTTTAGGCTCAGGGAGAAGTAGTGTGGAGAGAAGGTGGCTGACAAGCAAAGAAAAAGGAGTGTGAGCTGAGCCTAGAGCAGGGGTTAGGCCAGATGGGAGACCACCTTCACCACATAAACTGTGCTTACCACCTCCACTCTAGTCCCTTGCCTTTGCCCCAGAAGATCTCAGAAACTTCAGGCTGGATGGATCAGCCTGGGCTTCCTGGGGACTGCCGCCATCTTTTTTAGATATCCAAGGAAGTGGTAGCCCCACAGGGCTGGAGGACACACACTCTTGAGGTTCCATCTTTCATTCTAATTTCTCACCTGAGCTCTAAGTCCATGTTTCCACGTTTACGAAAGCCCCTGAGATAGCTCTACTTGCTATCTCCTACTACTGCAATTTCAAAGTGCTTAAGGACCCCTGGTGGTGCAGTGGTTAAAATGCTCGGCTGCTAACTGAAAGGTCAGCGATTTGAACCAACCAGCCACTCTGTGGGAGAAAGATGCGGCAGGCAGCTTCTGTAAAGATTTACAGCTTTGAAAACCCTACAGGGCAGTTCTACTCTGTCCTATAGAGTCGCTATGAGTTGGAACCAACTTGATGGCAACGGGTTTGGTGTTTTTTGGTTTCTGTTTAAAACTAAATATTACAGCCTTCCTCCCAGGAAGCAACACCTAAACAAATAGGTTTCCCTTTCTAATTATTTCATTTCTCTCCGGGAAACCGTTACCAATCCAGTCTTTCAAGCAGAAACCTCAGGAGGTGAATCAGCCTCTTTGTCCTTGAGTAACTTGATTTACGGAGGATTTACCTAGTGCTGGCACCGTGCTGCCTGCTTAACCTGAATGATTTCTTTGAATCTTCCTTAGGAGACAAGTATGGTTTTTATTTATCTCCATTTTGCAGCTGAAGAAATTGAAGCTCTAGAAGACCATGTAACTTATCCAAGGTCACACAGCTAGTAAGTGGTAGAACTGATGTCTGAACTTAGATTTTTCTGAGTTCAGTCTAGGCTTTCAACCACAGTCTCTCTAAGATTCACCTGTCTCTTCTTTAGATTTTGGTTTTTGGCAATGTCTCCCTAAAGCCAGGGTACTAAACTTTCAATGCTTTACACCCAACTAGTACGGTAAATCTCCTGCCACCAGTCTCTCCTTCCTCCAGCCCATCTAGCCACACTGCTTCCTTGATTAAAAAAAAAAAAATCAAAACAAAACACATTGATTTCACTACGTCATTCCCTTGCTCAGGAATTAATGGTGGTCTTCTCTTGTCAATCCAGCTCAACCCACTCTTGCCCAGTCCACACTCTTCTATAGTTCTCGAGGCCTGTAGAACCTGGCCTCTCAACCCTGTCTCACACAAACACTTTGCTCCAGACCCCAGACAGACCCAGTCACTGTCCTCAAAGTAATCTGACCCCATTGCTCCCCTGATTCTTCTGCTCCATCTTACTCATCCTTAAAAGTCCAACTCAAATCTTCTCCATTCTCTGGCCATCTTGCCCAATATGGAGGTCTCCTCTTCTGAACTCCTCTAGCTTCTATCACATAAATCTGGTCACATCGCTCCCTTGCTTAACACTTTTATTGGCTCCATGTCATCTATAGGACAAAGTTCAAGTTCCTTAGCATGGCTTCCAGGGATGGGCAAGATCTGGATGAGCCTACCTCCCCAGCCTCTCTCCTCCTGCACCTACCTTCATGTCCTAGCAGTACCGAACCACTGCGTCGGCGATTCTCTCAACACACACAACTGCTTCATATTTCAGGCCTTTTTACATTCTGCTTCGTCATTTTGAATACCCTTCCTCCCTACCCTTCTCCCCCAACGTACTCCTAGACATCCCTCCAAACAGTGCTCAGACATCAGCTCCTCTCTGAAGACTTAACTTACCTCCCTCTGCACTGTCCCCCCATGCTGAATGCATTACTCCCTTCTCTGGGCTAGTTCCATTCTGTGTACATGTTTCTATTACTTGTATACTGATTTGTCTAGTTAGACGGCAGCATATATTCCTTGAGGGCAGGAATGCTGCTTTATTCCTTTCTAATTCCGTAGCACCCAAAGCAGTGCCTGCACATAGCAAGTCCCATAAATGTCTGTTGAATGGAAGATGAAGTTTAGGAGGTCAATGTTTCAAGGTGGAGGAACTTTTAGGAGATGTTTGGTATGTCTTGGGTTCTCCCAATGACTAGCATAGTAGCTGCCAATGGCTGTCTTCCAGCTTCTTATAGACAGTCAAGATTGTGTCTCCCTTGAGGGAAAGCCTGAGAGGCTGACAGTCCAGTTGGACTCTGCATCTACCCGAGCCTCTCCCTCCTCCTCCTACCCCCTTGTGGTCCATTTCTGAGCACTGGGGCCTCTGCACACCCCTCCCCACACCCCATGCTCACATACCTGGGCCGTCTGGGTCTTCTCCAGCCACCGGGCACGGTCTGTGGAACTGGGACAGTGCACAACGAGGGCACTAGAGACACACTGGAATTCAGTGAGGTTGATCACCAGGAAGCTGCCTGGTTGGAGGAGAGGGTCTGCTTCAAGGCCTGGGCCTTACTGGATCCCCATCCTGTCTCCTCCTTCCTCCCTTGCTGAGAGGAAGGGAGAAGGAAAATGCCCCTAAAAAAGGCCCCCATTGAGAAGACATACTGGGGTCTCGGAGTGGCCGGCACAGAAGATTCTCCAGCATGAGTGGGGGGCGGATGACCTTGGCTTTGTCTGCCTTGCGTTGGGGCTTGGTCACCAGGAGCACGTCAGAGAAAAGGAATAGGTACACGTCCAGCTGAGAGGGCAGGGCAATAGAGACAGGGGTCAGCTGGAGCAGGGGGAGGGGCCGGCCAGGGATGGAGCTCCTACACAGGTGTACATGCACGGGTGCACACATACACACCGGACAAGAGATGAACCATGGGATGCTAGAGCTTGACCCAACCTCTTGCTTCACAGGCTGGGAAAGTGGCTGGCTCAGGGTCATACAAATAAACAGAGCTTAGCTGGAACCATATCCGCTTCTCAACACACACACGCACACACGCACTTGCGCACGCACACAAACACACACACACACCCTTGTTCCATTTCCAGCTTTTCTGCCTCCTGGGTTCCATTATCCCTCCCTCCTTTCTCTTCATTTCATCTCCTCACCACATCTTCCTCACCTTGGCTTCTCGTCCCTCCTTCACTCTCACGGGTCCCTCCAGCAGCAGCTGCCTAGTGTGCTTAGGGGCAACCCCTAACATGGGGGAAGTCAGGTCCAGGGTGGAGAAGGGACGCAGGTTCTGAAGGACACAGAGGGGAGAGGATCAGCGGATGGACAGGGCTTGTCCCCAAATCCCAGCTGAGGGTGGCCTCTATTCTACCACCAGCACCTTCTCTGTCCACTCTTCCCCTTCTTGGAGGGAGAGCAAGCGTCCAACTTCCTTCTTAGTCTTTTGAACTCCACCCCTTGGACCCTCACCACCCAGAGGAAAAGGGGCATGCCCCCTCTATGGCACCCAAGTACACCCTTTACCTCCAGGCCTCTACTCCATCCATTTTCCTGGGCCTTGCTTTTTCTGAGCCCTCTGCCCTCTCTCACCTTCTCTACCTCCTCACTGGACGGCTCCAGCACCTCGTAGGGCCCAATACGTTGGGCCAAAGCCACCAAGCTTTCGTGCTCCTCACCCTGTCGGACCTGCCCGTTGATGTGTTGCAAGAACGACTCCACAGATGCAATCTAGGAGGTGAGGGGGGACACGGGAGGAGGCACAGCTCAGCTCTGCACCCTGTATACACACTATCCAACTAACTAAAACCACAGCACCTTAAACAGGCTGAGCCTGTCAGGGCCTACTGCCACACACAGATGAGAAAAGAGAATACCCTCATGAGATCCTGATCAGTTTCCACCTACCAGGCCCCAACTCCCAAGGGTCCTGGCCCAGCCAGGGTACCTACCATGGCGTTCAGGGCCTCTTGGGCTCGGGCCTCAGGGCTCCTCTTAAGCACAGCCTGGAGCAGCAGCGGGTACTTGGTGATGCGCTGGTGGGGCTTGATGAGCAAGTCACCCAGCATCTGCCTCCCCGAGCGCTTGTGCTTCTCACACCACTATCAGGGGAGGCGGCCAGGGGTCAGGAGGCTGCATGCTCCCTCCTGCCCCACCTAGTGATAAACTCAGCCTAGTGATAAACTGCAGACTGGGATGACCTGGTTGTCTGTGATCCACCCCACCCCCCTTCCCTAGGCATCCCCTCTCCCACCTGTATGAAGGCCTGGAAGAAAGGGTTGTTGTCTTGCTGTTCCCGGGCATAAGCCATGGTCTGTTTCACTTGCAGGCAGTACTGGACATAGGGCTGGAACCACTGGCTAAACTGGAGAGACAGAAATAGGGGGCAGGGGACAGGAAGAGGAAGAAGGTCATGAAATAGAGACTCTGACTTCAGAGCATGGGAGCATGGTGGGGAGATGGCCTCACACAGACCCTCCGTCCAGCTCCTGCCAATCCCTACCTCCCACAATTGTGTTCACAGCCAGGCCCCTGTCTCTGGATTCCAAGGAGGTCCTGAGAGGTAGACCCACTGCTGCTTTTTGAGCTCCTTCCATCCATAGCCCTGGCCATGGCCTGCTTCTCTGGCCTTACTGCCCACTCTCCCCCCATCAATAATTCAGCCAGAACGTTTTCAGGCCACTGCAGATCCTATTTCACCCCTGGAGTGGGTGGCAACCTGAGGGTTGTCCAGAAGACCTGGTCCTATGGAAGGGGGTGCCTAAGGCTTCCAGGAGACTGTTCTCTCACCTCTCCACCCCATCCCAACTCAGCAGGGACCATCGTTTCCTCACTGGGTAAACTTGTGGAGGAAAGTTTGATCCTAGGCCCTCTTGTTTCTCTTATGACTCTTCTCCATGCTCCTAGTGCCCCTGCCCTCAGTCATCCTAAAGAGCATCTCCACTGGGCCCCATTCTTGCTCCCAGCTGTTTGTCAATGAGAGTCTGTACAAGACTAAGATTTTATAGTTGGTAAGAGCTTAAGTGTGACCCTCCCCTTAAATAGCTACATTTTCATTTCGTAATGGTCTCCAGAAGACCAAAGAACATTTAAGACAGAGGTCATGCGGCAGAATGAAGGGCAGGGGGTGAGGTGGTATTTTAGGCTAGGGGCTGTGCCCTGTAGCACCCTCAGATCATGGAGGAAATTGAGTCACATAGCAAGCCCTAGCAGCAGGATCCCTCTGGGGTCACCTGGTCCTGCCCCATCCAGATGTAGCCCTTCCTCATGTCTCACCATCAGGAAGCCGTTTTGCAGGCTGACAGGGTTCAGAGGCTGGCCTGAGGCTCGAGTCTCCTCCAGGATGGGTCCCAGCACCTCCTCCCAAAAGCTCCGGTGGGCTCGAATCAGGCTGGGGACATTTCCAAACAGGGTCTCAACAGACACCTGGAGGAGGGAATAGAGCTTAGAAACATGCCTTCAGTAGGCTGATCATCAGGCAGCACTGGCTATGGACACGGGGGACCCCTAAGCTCAGATCTGGGCGGGGGGGAGGTGGAAGGGGTGGGGTGGAAGGAGGCATGAGTCTGAGAGTGGGCCTGAAGAATCTAAGGGCTCCAGCTTGCTCTTCCACCTCTGTTACTTCAGTGGGCTGAGTACTGGGGGACCTGGGGCCTGCTTGGGGTCTTGAGCAAGAAGAGGTGTAGAGTGTGCAGGAGGTGTCCCAGAAAATGGGCGGTGAGAACTCAGACTGGGCAGCCTGGAGGGCTCCCTGTGAACCCATCCCCGACTCCCTGGGCTCAGAGCTTAGGATGGGCAGGCCCCCACTCACTTCTGTCAGCAGTCCCACTCGCTGCAAGTTCAGCAATCCGGCAGCTAGGAGCTAGACACAGGGAGAGAAGCGAGGGTCTCAGAGTGTGACTTCACTCCTCTCAGGCCTCCAGCTGACCTCTTCAATGTCCTCCATCCCCACCTTCAGTACTGCCAACCTCTCTCCCCACACCCCAGGCAGGTCTGAAATCAGGGGGCTTGTTTGGTATTCTGCCCCTCCCTTCTGGCCTGGGAGAAGGGGGGATAATGCAAGAGAGATGGGTAAATAGCTGAGGATGGGGCCAGGGCTGGGCTTGAGGGAGGCTCACATCAGTCATGATCTTGAGCTTTGTCACATAGATCACCTCAGTGGTCAGTAGCTCCCATAGTGCTTCCTGTTGGTGGCAAAGCTCCCGGCTCATCTCCTGGAGTGGGGATAGTGATGGTACACTTGGAATGATGACAAAAACAACAGCCAAAAAAAAACCAAACCTGTTGCCGTCGAGTTGATTCCGACTCACAGTGACCCGACAGGACAAAGTAGAACTGCCCCACAGGGTTCCTAAGAGCAGCTGGTAGATTTGAACTGCCAACCTTTCTGTTAGCAGCCGAACTCATAACCACCGTGCCACCAGCGCTCCAAAACAACAGCTGCTACCTTTTATTAAGTGCTACTGGAACCTACTTAATAAGTTCTGGGTACCATGGTTGTTAACAGTGCTGTCGAGTCGATTCCAACTCATAGTAATCCCATGTGTGTTGGAGTAGAACTGCTCTATAGGATTTCCTTGGCTATAATCTTAACAGAAGATAACTCGGCCTTTTCTTCCATGGTACCACTAGGTGGGTTTGAACCACCAACCTTTAGGTTAGCAATTGAACACAAAGAATTTGTGCCACCTAGGGACCTTCGAGTACTCTGGTAGACATTTTAAATACTGTACATGATCTTTTAATCCTCAAACCAATCCTCCAGTATGTAGGTGGTATTATTCCATTTTACAGGAGGTGACTGAGGCTCAGAGAGGTTCACTATCTTGACCAAGGTCTCACTAGTAAGAGGTAGAACCAGGATTTGAACCTAGATATGACTGTCTCCACATGCTTTTCCACATGGCCCCACTTCCTGAGGCCTTTCGCTCCTCCCAGTGCAGAGCTGAGATGTGTGTCTATAACAAGGTGGGGACAGACACTGTTACAGACCCACCTTGTGCCTAGGCACCAGCTCCCTCCAGGACTTCTCGATGGCCAGACTGCTGTCACTGCCTTCTCCTATCTCCCAGTGCCGCCGGTCCTCAGGGGGCAGGCGAGGCATCCCAAACATGCTGAACGCCTGCAGCCGCATCTCCAGCTCGTGGGCCTTAGTGACCTCCTAGGGGAGTCGAGAAAGGGATTAGTTCTGACCACAGCCCTGGTGCCCAGCCTACCTGGCTTGGGGAGAGCTTCGTGTGTGCATGTATGTGTGTGTGTGTTTGTGTGTGTTCGTATCTGGGAAACAATGGGAGGTGGTAAGCAGCACTGAGAATGAGTAGGGGCATGGTGGCCTTGAAGACAGGGATCATTTCCACCTGGAACGGCAGAGGAAAGGGCACTGTTGGAACATAGACAGAGAGACACCTTGGCCTGCAGAAAGAAGGCCTTTTCTGCAGGGGCCTGATTTGGGTTCTCTGGCCAGAAAAATTTCTTCCAGGAGTTTCCTAAGATGGAACCCTGGGAGCGGGGTGCAGAATCAGACCCTTCAGAGGGACCTTCTGGTGGAGACCACAGCAGTACTTAGGGAACCAGTGGTCTCAGTCAACATTTTCATGTGGACATTTTTTCTGTGGCAACATGGCTTAAACTTTTTTTTTCTGGTTACCAAGTAATGTGGACAAAAATATTCCTGACCTTCACTCCATCCTCAATTTGGCTAGGGAGAAGGGGTGAGGCTCACAGTTGGCGTGAAGGATGAAGTGAGGCTTAGGGTAGAGTAAGTATATTTGGTTCTCAAGATAGTTGGCAGTTTTAAAAAGCTAGAAGTTTAATATTAACAGTTTATCCTTTAAACTACATCAAAATGTCCTCAGTCCAAGTCACTGGTTCAATGGCATGGATCAAGTAGGGTAGAGACAGACCCCTGAGGGGGTCTCTAGGCAGAGCTGTATCTGACTTCTTGGAGGGGCTCCAGGCAGAGACAGCCTCCTTACCCTGTGCTCTCAGCCCCTGGGGTTCACTAGGCCTGATCTGGGTGAACATGGGGGTGGGAGAAGTGGGACTTCTTACCTTGAGTTTGGGCGAGTAAGGTGGCCCAGCCCCCAAATGGCCCCCATGCCGCTTCTTAGGCCCTGGTTCTCGCAGCCGTATGGGAGACAGGCCCCGGGCCTGGCCAGAGCTCTTGGTGAAAGGGACATAGTTCTGGAGGCGGCGGCGACTGGGATCCTGGGAAAGGAGCAGGGCATGTGGTGAGGGGTCCCTCCTTTCCCTCAGAAGTCCCAGATAGTGGGAGGCCAGGCTTGGCTCCAGACATGGTTTTCCTCTGAAGTTGGGTTGGCTCACCTCTCCCCTCAAACCAGTTTGCTGTAGCTGCTCCTGCCCTGAGTCATGGCCACTGCTGCCAGCGAGGCTAAGCTGAGCTGGGCAGGGACATGTCGACCTGGCTTCCCAAGTGGCTCCCCCAAAGCTGGAGCACACGCAGATACATGCCAACAGTGCCTGCCCTGTACACGTGTGCTCTCTGCACCATGGGCATGCACGGACAGCACAAGGGGCACACTGCATGTAGGTCCCACTCTACTTCCTCTGTCAGTGGCCAGCCTCCCTCACACGTGGGGATGAGGGCACACACATGTGCGGCCTCTTCCCCTGGGGTGTCAGTTGGCCTCTCATCCAGTTGGGAGCAGCTGCTCTTCTGTGTGAGGGGGAGGCCATGGCTGAGTCCCCTCCCAGGCAGGCCTGGTCACATTCCTCAATCTGTCTGTGGCCTGAATTACCCCACATACTTCCTAGTCTCCCTTCCCGCCCTCAGCCTGGGGAATCTCCCCTGCTGTCCTCCGTCTCTGAGGGCCAAGTCCTCCTGCAGTGAGGCAGGGGATACCCCAGCCGGAAGAACTGTTCTCAAGGTGGAGGGAAAGCCTGGAGGCTGAGGGAAAGACTGGAGCTTCCGCTTTCACACCCTTTTCCTTGGTCAGGATTGGAGGTGAGCCAGGAGGTGGGGCCAGGGGTGGAGCCAGGGCAGGCCCCCCACACCCACCACTTATAATGTAGGGTCACCCTGAACCTTTGCTCTTCCTCCAGCTCTGACTCAGAGCAAGTAGATCTGAGGGAGTCCACAGGCTCCTCCCAAGTAGAGGCAGGAACCTGGGAGGTGCCAACCCTGGGTTTTGGTGACCTTACGCCCCAGCTCTGTGCCTGAGACCTGTCTAACAGCACCTCCTCTGTGGGCCTGGCTTCTCCTGGATCTCTGCCTTACCTGCCCAGGCTGTCTGGCACTGGGGTTCTGAGCCCTGGGAGCCTGGCCCAGGCACTGCCCTTCTCTCCCTCGCAACCCAGAAAATAAGAGTAGGGGTAAGGGACAGGAATAGAGCAGCCCATGAACTTGTACAGGGACACAGACCTGAGAGCCTGGGTGCCCTCCCTCCTGCCCCACCCAGGTCACCTTTGGGGCACAGCGTAGGGAGCAGACTGGACTCACCAGCACGGCACCTCCTCGGGGACAGAGACTGCCAGCAGTGCTCTGGGCAGAGGCCTGATGCCGGCCCCCATAAGTCTCGATGCGGGAGGCCACAAGGCCTCGGAGGGGGCCTTCACCTGGAGGACCAAAGGTCGGCATCCTTTCTCTCATGGGTCACTTCCAAAGGGCCATAGCTCCAATGTTCAGGAGAAAGGGGTCCCCTGAGGCTGCAAGAGAGAAAAGAAAGGAATTGAAGGGTTAGGTCAGTGGGTGACACTAAGCCTAGATCAGTGGGTGGCACCAGCCTGTAGACTAAGGACTGGAAGGAGGGAAGCAGGATGGGAAGGAGAAGGCCAAGGGCTTGGTCACTGTGTGTGTGGGGGAGCATGGCTGTCTCATCTATGACTTGGTGAGGGTGGGGGATGCCCAGGCACATGCTGGGTAGAAAGCCCCTTGGAGATATATCTCCTCCCTCACAAGTGCACACATCTGGGGTACAAGCTACTATACTGGCCTCAAAGGATGCTGTAGTCCTGAGAGTAGCTGGGAGCAAGGGTCACAGATAGGTTCCTGGCTTTCAGGATGCTCCCAGGTGGGAGGATTCCCCTTGTACCCGCCCCTCATATGCAGCCTGAAGAAAAGTCGGGGGTGGGGGTGGGGGTGGGGGAGGACTGGTGACTGACTGCCCAACCCAACTTCTGTTTTTGTACAGCCCCGAAGCTAGAATGGTTTTTACATTTTTAAGTGGCTGAAAAAAACCAAAAGAAGCATATTTCATAACATGTGAAAATTATACAAAATTCAACTTTCAGTGTCCATAAATAAAGTTTTGTTGGAACACAGCCACACTTCTTCATTTACATATTGCCCGTGGCTGCTTCTGAGCTAGTTGCGACAGAGATCATATAAAGTCTAAAATATTTACTATCTGGTACTATACAGAAACGTTCGCCCTTTCCTTACCTGGACCCTCCTGGCCTCCGCAGGAAGGTGAGGTAGGGACAGCTATCAGGCCCTAGCCTTAGAGATCAACCAGGTGGGAGCAGGGTTTCTGGTCTTGGGCTACCCCTGGTTTTCCACAGCCTCGGGGAACCCTTCTACGGAGCTGGGAGCTAGGTACGGGGCTCCATTCCTTTCCCCTAAACCTGGAGAGAGGACCCCCTCCTCCGAGTGGGCAGGGCCTAAAGGGACGTAGGTTCAGTGACGCTGTGCTGGTGTTGGTCCCCCCACCAGGAATGCCCGAGAACTCTCCTTTACTTTTTCTCTGAGTCAGCTCTTTTTATGAGCAGGAGGAAAAATCATGCTAAGTCTCTCCGGTCCCCTCCCGATAGATAATCTTCCTTTGAAGGGCTCTGTCTCCCTCTCACTCCTCGCTACCCATGGTCCTTTTACAGCTTTGTCCCATTTCTCTTCCTCTCTCCCTGGGGAGGCCAGGCCTTTGCCCCGCGCCCCGGGTTTCCAGGGTCCTGGCTGCTGCCCGCTCCGCCCCCCGCGCGCCCAGCGCTCAAGCCGCTCACCTGTCCTCTCAGGTGCTCCAGCATCCGCTCCCAGCTCTGCCGGCCCTAGCTCGCGGGGCTCCCGGTCACTGACCGCTCCCCCTGCGATGCCAGCCCTGCTGTCCGGCTTGGGACTGGGACCGAGAGGCCGGCCGGACCCGGGCGGCGCAGAGCCGGGCCGGGAGGGGAAGGTGCCGGGAGAGGGGCGGGGCCGCGGGTTGGTACCGCCCCGTCACCGCGGACACCGGCCGGGTCGCTCAGTGCGGGCGCCAGTGGGGCCCCGGGACGCAGCCAGCACCCTCCCCCGGCAATGAGCACTCACTTCACATTGCCCTCTTCCTCTTTTTCCCTCGCACCTGAATTTACCACCCAACGGGTCCCGGTGGAAGGGTTTGAGCCGTGCGCCACTCTTCTACCCTCGCCTGCTGGCCAGACCCCGGGTAGGCGCTGGAGTAATGGGAGGTAAAGACGCGGCAGGGCTCCTCGGGAGGAGGCGGCGAGGGCGAGTAGCTACCAGGCGATTTGTGGCGGGTGCCCACCCTTTTCGGGTGCAGTGAGTGGCCGGCCATCCCCCTCCTTTTCCTCCCTCATCTTCTTCCACTAACCAAGCATGCGAACCCCGCAGCCAGCGGCAGGGTCCTGGGGCCGGGGAACCCTGGCCACGCTCACGCTGCACTCGCGCTGTAGAGTCCAAAGTGTGACTCTTACCTCTCAGTAGGCCCCGCTTCCCGGCTTCTTCTGGACTTTACCTTTGCTCCAGGGATGGAGCCGCGTGCCAGGCTGAGTCCTCGCCCACCACTTCTCCCATTATCTGGACTGGGGTGGAGGGGAAGGCTGTCAGATGGGGGACCCTCACACTTCACTGGCAAATGAGTCTACTCCAGGCTTCACGAGGGCCACCTCTCCCCCGGCCCCCAGCACCTCTGCATCCATCCCATGGCCCGTCGAGTCGATTCCTACTAATAGCGACCCTATAGGACAGAGTAGATAGAACTGCGCCATAGAGTTTCCAAGGCTGTAATCTTTATGGCAGCAGATCACCAGATCTTTTCTCCTGCAGAACAGCTGATGGGCTCGAATTATGGACCTTTTGGTTAGCAGCTGATTGCTCTAACCACTATGCCACCAGGGCTCCTTAAGCATCTATGGTGGCTGCTAAAATTAGCATTGTTCAAGGAAAGGTGCTTAGCTGGGAATTACATGAAAGGACCACATTTTCATATCCCCAAATCATGATACATTGTCTGACACCCGTCTGACAAAAGTGTGGGATATTTGAAATCACAAGTGTCCCATGAGGGGATGTCATTGCTTAGGGGGCACTGAGCTTCTGTAAGAGTGACGGGAAAATCTGGAAATGGATGGTGCTGATGGTTGTACAACATGATGAAAGTAATTAATGTCACGAAATTGTGCATTTAAAATGCTGAAATGGCAAATGTTTTGTTATATATATCTCCATGCCATGGATGCGTGGTCATTATAATCTTATAATCATGAAGCCAAAGACCCTGTAGTGGGCCTGGGGGCAGGTCTACCTCCTGGAATGGGCTGTGAAGAGATTGATACAACTCTTTAGTTTTGTAGAGCACTCTGAAGCTTATGAAACACTTTCAAAAACATAATCTCATTTGATTCCTAGGGGAAGGGTCTCCATTCTCTTCACCTGTTTAGCATATTAAATGCACAAATGATCTGAAGGGCTCTAGTCTTCACTCTGCACCTGATGACTCTATTTTGTTCAGGAAAGGAGTTTTTTTTTTTTAAGTCATTTGATGGTTTCTGATTTTGCCTCCCCTGTCCCCATCCTCATATTTGCCTTCCAATATTCTCTTTTTCTGGCCTTACTGTTATGTGATTGCTCTGGTGGTTCAGAAGAGTCTCCTGCACCTCTAACTCTGCATCCTGCCTCCTGCTTCCTAGTATTCCAGTGGAATCAGTTTTAGGGAGAGAAGCGGGGTGGGGCAGAAACTGTAGGGGTGAGAAAACTGTTTGTCTCTTTCCTCTTCCCATTCATTGTGTGTGTGTGAGAGAGAGACAGAGACAGAGAGAGAGACAGAGAGACAGACGGACATACCTGGGGCATGCCAAGAGTAGCCACAAGGGAACTCACCACCGAGGAGGTGGTAATTACTGACAGTACTAAATGATGCCCCACAGAGAGCCGATGCCAAGGGCCCCTAGCGCTTCTCTTCCCCATGTGTCCCAGAAGGAGGTGGAAAGAGGAGTAAGAGGGAAATTGGAATTGAGAGAGCACCAGAGACAAGCCTGGACTTACAGCCCTCTGGGGTGAACTGGCTGAAACGGGCCCAATGGACACACAGGAAGTTAACCCTTTCGCTTCCTGCAAGGCTGAGGTCCAATCTCCGCCTGCCACTGCCCCAGGGCCTGTCTTCAGCCTCTCTGGGAGGACAGGTTACCAGGGAAAGTTGAAGTCAAGATACAGGAGGTGTAGTGGCTCTGCACAGGCTGTGGGCTGGGAGGTGGGGCTCTCGTGTTCTATTAATTCTGTTCTGGGCTTGTTGCCAGATTGTTTTTTTTTACAATCTTCATTTTCCCTAACCTCCTCTGTGCTGTGGAGAGAAGACTCCTCTGATGGACTGAGAGGGAACACAGCGCAGGGAGCTTAATGAAGTCTAAAGAGTTGAGGGCTTGGGGGGCACCTGGCCCTGGACCACATTAGGACACTTGGATACTTGTCTTTCTTCCTGGCTATGCCCCAGACTTTCTCACATACCTGACTTGAGTCATAGCCCTCCTCCATGCCTCAGTTTCTCCCCTAGTATAGTAACTTTCATCAGCCCCCAGCTTGACTCCACAGCTGATGAGAGGATGTTTGTCTGTCCAGGACTGGAGCTCTGAAGATCAAAAGCCTCTGTCCAATGGTGGCATAAGGATGACTTTCTGGGGCTAGTATAGAAGGCTCCCGTCCCCTTCTGTCCATCCTCATCAGGCAGGAAGGGCAGGGATACTCACTTGAGCAGTTGGAACCACTGAGCCTTGAGTTCTGTCCAGCCCACACCTCTCAGGACAGGGTGGGGACCACCTGGGTTAATGAGGTGCTAGCAGTCACCAGCAGTAGGAAGCAGCTAATGGGAACTTGTGTTCTCCTTGCCCTAGAGTCAGGGAGAGGATCGGAAACTGAAGACTTGAGCCGGGAGGCGCCGGGACATGTGAGGCAGATCAATACCACTGAGTACAGTTGCCAGGTCCTCAGACCAGAAATTTCGTTCTTCCCTCCCTCCATTCGTTCCTTCCACATCCACTGGCAGTGTTTACCTGTGCAAGGTACAGGGACATATAAGTGAATAAGAGACAGTCCCTGACCTCAAGGAGCCTACAGACTAATGGAGAGACAGGTTGGTAATGGAAAATTAATGTATAAGTATACTAAAAAGAATGAACCAAGATCTGTGGGAGCACTTTGGGGGACTAGTAACTGCTCAGGGGAGCCAGGGAAGGCTTCATAGAGGAGGTGAACTTTGTGCTGGGACTTTAAGGGTGAGTAGGAGTCTGCTGGGCAGAGAAGGGGGAAGGGTATTTCTGGAAGAGGGAACAGCATAAGCTAAGATACAAAGATGTGGAAGAGCATGTTTAAAAAAGAAAGCAGGAAAGGATAGGCTTTCCCAAAGGCCCCTCCAGAGTCTGAACTGATGGTGCCCTGGGGGCATCTCATCCTCTCAGCTGTGGTCCCTGGGTGGTAGCTTAGAAGGATAAACTTCCTAGCATTCAAGGATCTCTACAACATGACCCGAATTATACTTCCTGCCTTTCACTTGCTACTCTTTTACTCCATCTCTGGATGTGACCCTATTTCCTGAATCTGCTTTCAGTATCCTCATTTCTTGCCTTTGCTCACATGGTTCCCACAGCTAGCATCGTGTTTTGGGGCCCTTGTCCTTCTGCCTCCTCTTACACCTCCTTCAAGTTCTTTCCCAAGGGCTGCCTCCTTCAGGAAACTTTTCCTGACAATCCCCCAACCAGGGTGATCACTTTCCTCTTTGCTTTCAATGGCCCTAGCCACTGTGTTTCTTTCAAAGGCACTACCCTTACTCTGCCTACTATTGTTGCTATTTGCATATATGCCCATGTCCCTCACTAGACAATGGATTCCCCGAGGGCAAGGACCAGCTCCTAGCATAGGGCCCGGCATAGGACTGGTGTCTAATGTTTGTGTAATGGAACCGAATTGACTTGTTAGGGGAACCAGACAATAGATAAATGGACACTAGATAGATAGATAGGTAGATAGATAGATATAGGCCGTCCAGTCGACTCTGACTCATGGCAACCTTACCCACAACAGAATGAAACGTTGCTGGGTCCTGTGTCATCCTTACAATCACCAGCGTGTTTGAGCCCATTGTTGTGGTGATTGTGCCAATCCATCTCATTGAGGGTCTCCCTCACCCTTGCTGGCCCACTGTTTCACCAAACATGATGTCCTCCTTCAGCAATTGATCCCTCCTGAGGACGTGTTCAAAGCAAGTGAGTCAGACAATGTTCTGTTGAGATTCATAACGTTTTCACTGGTTAACTTTCAGAAGTAGATCACCAGGCCTTTCTTCCTAGTCTGTCTTAGTCTGCAGGCTCCCCTGAAATTTGTCCACCATGGGTGACACTGCTGATCTTTAAAATACCAATAGCATAGCTTCCAGCATCACAGCAACGTGCAAGCCACCACAGTATGATAAGCTGACAGACAGAAGAGACTTACCTGCATTGTCTTCTCTCTACCCCTTCCCAAAGGAACTACTTTCATTTTGTAAATACCTGGAATTCTTTCATAACCTCAATCTGGTATTCTTCCTTCATTACTCTAGTTTCAACCTTTCCTCTGTGCTCTTTCTAAAATTCCTGACCCCTTAGGACAAACATGTCACATTACCTTGCAGGCCAGTTATGGTAGATTGGTAGTGGCTTCCTAGAATATTGTGCTAAGAAGAAGGATTCTGGGATGATGTGGGCCCAGCAGAAAGCGTGCTGTGCTGTGTGCTAAAATGGCTCAGCAGTGTCGACCTTGAGGATAGGAGCCCCGCCCACCAGCCTCAATTAGTTTATCACACACTTTTCTTGCATTGAGCCAACACTGGGACACTACATGGAGCCTTCGTCTTTGGTGGAAGCTGATGGGG
The DNA here is from genome assembly GCF_000243295.1 of Trichechus manatus latirostris. Taxonomy (NCBI): domain Eukaryota; kingdom Metazoa; phylum Chordata; class Mammalia; order Sirenia; family Trichechidae; genus Trichechus; species Trichechus manatus. Next base: position 1,550,817 of record NW_004444118.1, on the reverse strand, counting down.
GAAAGTGAGCCGAAGGGGAGCTGGGGGGTTTTCCTGCGGCAGACCTTGAAGTCAGATGTCTGAATATTCAGCTCTGTGCTCTGTCCACACCCCCTTCTGTTCTTGGCATCATCAGCCCCACAGGGCCTTAACCAGACCAATAGGGCCTTCCTGGCTCAGGATCCCCAGCAGTGTGGGGTCATGAGGTGAAGGCAATGCTGGGTTCCCCGCTTGCACCTCTCTTCTCCCAGGCAGCTCAGGCCTTCAAGAATGACAACAATGCATCCAAAGTGAATAGATTCTAGACGCTTTTTATTTCATAGCTTTCTATCTTTGTCTCTTTGTGCCTGGGAGCCATGGTCTCCCCTAGTGGCATTTCCTGGAAATGTGATTAGATTTGACTTGGTCTTTGGGACCAGGAGGATGTCCCTGGATGGTGCAAACAGTTAACGTCCTTGGCTGCTAATCAAAAGGTTGGAGATTTGAGGCCACTCAGTGGTGCCTCGGAAGAAAGGCCTGGCCATCTACTTCTGAAAAATCAGCAATTGAAAACCTTACAGAGCACTGTTCTACTCTGACACACATGAGGTCGCCATGAGTTGGAGTCGGCTTGATGGCAACTTTTTTTGCGGGGGAGTCAGGAGTAGATAGGCCCCTAAACCCTGGCCTCTCTGAGTTAAATGGGAACCGTGTGGTATGGTAGTCCAACATTCCTCCCCATGTGGGAGTGCTGGCCTAATGTTCTTGGCACATGGTCCCTGGCCTCTGACCAAAAACCCCCAGCAATGATTCTCCCAGCGTCTGCGTCTTTGTTCAAGTGGTTGAGATAAGTAAGAATGTAGTCACTTCCTTTAAAACCCTTCTTCCAAGCAGTCATTTGATTTCCTTCCTCAGGTTTATACTGACACTGAGTTCCACCTCTTCAGCTTGAGGGTGACTCAAAAGTGCACGTAATTAGGCAGTTTAAAGCTCTGGGTCAGTCCTTGCAAATGTTTTTAAAGCTAGAATAACTCCTGGCTCTGTGGTTCTTATCACTGAGAAGAGGGTCACAGTCAGCCCTCGCTTGTGGCACATGGATTTCGAGGCTCATTTGCCCAGGGTAGTTGACTGTCTTGGCCCATCTCATTATGACACACCTTGCCCAGCACAGGAAGATGGGCAGATGTTTCCTTCTTAGAGTACAGTCTTAAATCATTATTTCTAATTTAAATTGACAACACTGACTTTCAGGAAGTTCTTTCTCATCTTTGACCCAAATACCTCCAGCTCAAGCTTAATGTTAATTTCCTCGTGCTCTGAGGAACATCCTTCCCTGTATCATGAACCCCCCTTTGCATAACTGAACCATGATTGAGGTCATTTTAGCAGATTCAGAAGCCCTGGATCCTTTCACCTTCCTTCGGAACCCAAGTTCTCAGTTTGGCTTCCTATGGGCCGGCAATTAGGCTTTAAGGGACCCTCCTGTGTGTGAGCACTTTGTTGGGCATTCAGCACTGACTATTCAATTTTCTCCCTAAAGCAACCTAATGAGCCAGGTACTACTGGTATTAGCTCATTTCAGAGACGACAAGACTGAGTCTCAGAGGTAGAATAACTTGACTAAGCTCACAAAGTCAGTATGTAAAAAAGCTGGGATCTAATCTCTAAGTCTAGAAAGATTTTAGAGCAGACGTTTTGTTCAGCCACCAGCCTCTAAAACGGAGACCAATGAGAACATTTGAGACAGGTATCTTCCTCTGACCTTGCTCCCATTTTACACTGCTCTCCACCCTAATTGTGCATTAATCCCTTCCATCTGCCTAAATGACCTTCAGTTATGGTCACATGCATCCCTCACGCTCATGCATACCTGGTGTGATGGTTAACATTGTGTGTTAACTTGGCTGGGCCATGATTCTCAATGGTTTGGCAGTTGTACGATGTTGTGATCATTTCCATGATGAGAACTGATATAATGTGATCACCTCCATGATGGGATCTGCTGTGATTAGCCAATCAGTTGAAAGGGAGTTTCCTTGGGTGTGTGGCCTGCATCCAATATAAGTGGACATTCTGTCAAGGCTCGTGGGCTTTTGCTTGCTCTGGCTCTTGTTCCTCTGACCTCCGGTTCTTGGAACTTAAAGCTAGCAGCTTACCTGCATTCTTGCTTGTCAATCTTGGGATT
>NW_004444118.1:1525425-1526433 GCF_000243295.1 Trichechus manatus latirostris | reverse complement strand
ATGTGCTTCTTAGATCAATCAAATATACGAGGCTAAATGCGTAACACCTGCCCCAAAGCAAAGACGAGAAGGCAGGAAGGGACAGGAAAACTGGACGAATGGAAACAGGGAAACTGGGGTAGAAAGCAGGAGAGCGCTGACACACTGCAGAGGTTGCAACCAATGTCATAAAACAAGTTGTCTATAAATTTTTGAATGAGAAACTAAATTTGCTCTGTAAACTTTCACCAAAACGCAATAAAAAAACAAACAACAAACGATAGTTCAGCTTAAGCAATAAAAAATGTCTACCTTGAGCATTATGCTCTTTTAAGAACTATCTACACGGGACCAAACTGACAACAACAATTCAAAATATTAGATAGGAAGTTTAGGGGAAAACAAGTTTATGTTAATGGAGGAGGAATAACTCAGAAAAGGAGGGTGAGAACGGTTGCACAACTTGAAGAATGTAATAGTCTCACCGAATTGCATGTGTAGAAACTGTTGAACTGGGTTATGTTTTGCTGTATATATTCTCAATAACAACAACAAAATAAATAAAATTTTTTTTTAATTGGAAAAAAAAAATTCACTTAAGACACACCCTACACTAACATGGCCTCATTAAAATAACAAAGAAAACCCGTTCTCAAATGGGATTATAACCGCAGGTATAGGAGTTAGGATTTTGAACACACATTTTTGGAGGACACATTTCAATCCATAACACCCTTCTTTTCCGATTTGTTCCTCCCGTACCGACATAAACTCACTTTCCCCTTAGGTTCCTTTCTTAATCTTTTAAGTTGCTGTTATCAGTTTGATCCCATACAGATAGTTCTTTAAAAGAGCACAATGTTCACAGCAGTCACTGTTTTAAATTTTAAACACGTATAAAAAGTCCAAGTTGGCAGATGTGAAATAACTAGTTATTTCTTCGTCTTTACAATCACTGTGATATCCATCATTGTTTCTTTTGAATCTACTGTTTAGACTAAGGGATACATAGTTCCACAGGGATGGAGG
>NW_004444118.1:1521895-1524672 GCF_000243295.1 Trichechus manatus latirostris | reverse complement strand
TATGGACTTTGAGTTGGTGGAAATTAACTGCCTTAAAACTCTGTGCTGAGTACTTTCTGGTGGATTTAAAAACCTCTGCTTTATGTAGTGGAGTCCCTGGGTGGTGCAAACAGGGAACTCAGCTGCTAAAAGGTTGGAGGTTCAAGTCCACCCAGAGATGCCTCGGAGGAAAGGTCTGGAGATCTGCTTCTAAAAATTCAGTAATTGAAAACCCTATGGAGCACAGTTCTACTCTGGCACTCTTTGGGTCACCATGAGTCGGAGCTGATTTTATATGGCAGCCAGCACAAGCCCTTGGCCCCTCTTCTACTTTGGTCCTTTCTTCATCCTGCTGTCTGGAATGCAGATGCTGCTGTCATGGACCATGAGGCTGAGGGACTCACCACAGAGATGGCAGAACAGGAGCCTGGGACCCTGGAGACTCCACAGAGAAGGGCCCCTTATCTCCAGACTTAGTGTGCGAGAGAAGGAAGAGTCCATCTTTTACCAGATTCCTGGCATTTCTAGGGGTCAGGGAAGGTCCTGACATTTAAGCTGAGTTTTAAAGGATGAATAGGTATAATCTGAGTAAAAAGAAGAGGGAAGAGAATATCAGTGAGTGGGAGCCTCAGGTAGGAAAGTCAGGAGGCAAGAGACAAAGTGGTGGGTTTGAGAAACAGAGAGAAGCTCAGGCTGGGGGACTCAGAGCTCAAGGAGGGGGTCGTGAGAAGAAACCCCAGGAGAACAGCAAATGATTTATCTGTGCCCACTGACATTGTCTAATATCCCAAAGGAGCGCTGATGTCCTGGAGGTTCTCAGAGGCCAAATCAAGAAATCCAGGGCCCAGCCCTCCCAGGGTTGCTCCAGGCAACTGTTAGTAAAGAATCCTGTTTATGACCATCTGACTCACAGGCACCTGTGGTTTCTATGGTTTCCACCAGTGATGAAACATAAATCCATTCCTAAGAGGGTGGGGTCTGGAGGGTGGGGCTGTCCTCTCCCTCTTCTGGCTCAGAATCCAGCAGAGCTTTCCGGCCTAGAGTACGGGCGACTGAGTGTCCTTGTCTATGAGAATCTTGGGCAAGGATTTCCTTGGAAGGGGACGGGAGAGAGGCTGGGCAAGGAGATGGGTGGGGTTAAGGGACAGACATCTTCAGTCAGGGCCGGGAGGTGTGCAGTGTGTGAGAGAGAACTGCGCCTCTCCAAGCTGATTAGGAGCCGTACTCCTTCCAAACAATTATGGGAGGAGTCCCAGGAGATGGAGAGAGACAGAGAAACTTAGGGAACAGAAGAGTTAGAACGAGATTTCAGGAGAAACGTCCCTGGGTGGCACAAATGGTTTGTACTCGACTGGTAACCAAAAGGTTGGCGGTTTGAACTCACCCAGTGGCTCCATGGAAGAAAGGCCTGGTGATCTGCCTCTGTAAAGATTAATGCCAAGAAAATCCGATGAAGTAGTTCTACTCTGTAACACATGGGGTGTCCTAAGTCACAGATCAACAGCAAAAACAAAACAACAAAAGATTTCAGGAGACCTGGCCACTTTCTTCATCAGGGACAAGTGTAAGAGTAAATACAAATAGAAAAAGAAAAAAAATTGATTTTCCCTCATACAAAAAGGGAAGAGACACCTCTCCTTTTCTTAGAGTACTGACTTTAGAAAACTTGTAATTGTGACTTCTTTCTCTGCCTCTTTGAGGTGTAGGTAAATCTTTTTAAAATTAAAATAAGCCTTTTACCAGATTTATAACCGAGGATAGCCTCAAGACCTGGCGGCCATCTCTTTGAAGTGTAAGTAATCAAGGAAGATAGCACCCCTAGCTCCCAGTTTCCTGGGAGGATAGGAACTTCATCTGGCACCTGGTTCCAAGTTGCAAACCTACCTCTGGTCATAAAGATATGAGAAATGTATTTTTCCTTTGGATAAGGGCAATTAGCAAACACAGGTGGCTACTCCAATTATCAGGAGAATTTAGGATGGTGCAAATGGTTGTCTAGGTTGCCAGCTGAAAGGGTGGAGGTTTGAGTCCATCCAGAGGCATCTTGGAAGAAAGGCCTGGTGGTCTACTTCTGAAAAATCAGCCATTGAAAACCCTCTAGAGCACAGTTCTACTATGACACATGTGGAGTCGCCATGAGTCAAAATCGTCTTGATGCAACTGGTACAACTGGTACTGGTACCTGTGACACACACATGGGGTCACCATGAGTCAGAAATGACTTGAGGGCAACCGGTTTTAGTTTTCTTTGTGACAAGGAGTCCCTGCGTGTGCAAAATATAAACACACTCAGCTGCTAACCAGAAGATTGGAGGTTCAAGTCCACTCATAGTCCTTGAAAGAAAGGCCTAGAGATCTACTTCTGAAAAATCAGCTATTGAGAACCTTGCAGAGCACAGTTCTACTCTGACACACATGGGGTCGCCATGAGTTGGAGTTGACTTGATGGCAACTGGTATATGTGACAAATGGTGGGGTCAAATTATTTTATTTAGGACTAGTTATTGTTGATCTTGAGAGCATGAATGAAATGGGCTGCTTCTGCTTGACTATTAAAGGGTTAGGTTTCTTTCTGTCTTTACAAGCTCTTTAGTGGATTACCTGTGATGCATTGCATTTTGGTTTAGTGCTTATTCAATAATAAAACTGTTTTCTTTGTCTTCCACTTTTGAGGACAGGTTTTCTAGGTTGGTAGGAGATTTTGTTTCTAGTTACATTTCCCCAACATGAGTACGCCTTGTCCCCCCAGGTGGTGGTAGGGACAGACAGGCCAGATTTATGAATGCAAAGCCACAGGG
>NW_004444118.1:1519695-1520463 GCF_000243295.1 Trichechus manatus latirostris | reverse complement strand
AAACCAAACAATAACACATGAGGAATGTGCTTCTTATTTCAGTCAAGTATATGAGACCAAATGGACAACACCTGTAAAGATGAGAAGGCAAGAAGAGACAGAACTGGACGAATGCACATGGGGAACCCGGGGTGGAAAGGCGGAACATGCTGACACATTGTGGGGATTGCAGTCAATGTCACAAAACAATTTGTGTAGAAACGTATGAATGAAAAACTAATTTGTGTAAACTTTCACCAAAAGCACAATAAAATCAAACAAAAACAGGAGTAGAATCTAGACCTCCTGGCTCATAGTCCAGTGCTCTCTCTATTAGGTCAGTGTTTCTCAAATTTTGGCATGCATGGACCACTTTAATGGATGTCTGTTACGCATACAAAGCACCAGTGTAAAAAATTGTCACAGATTTTAAAATAGATAATAAATAAAACATTTAAAAATTAATAACAACAGCTTTGTTTTAAAACAGTGAGAAGGATGGTGATGGTATTATTTGTAACCTTCACTTAAAAAAAAAAAACCAGACTAGTTGCCGTGGAATCAACTCCAATTCATGTGTGTTAGAATAGAACTGTGCTGGGTTTTCAATGGCTGATCTTTTAGAAGTAGATCACCAGGCCTTTCTTCCAAGGTACCTCTGGGTGGACTTGAACGGGCACCAAACTTTTGGTTAGCAGCTGAACGTGGTAACCATTTGTACCACAGGGACCTTGAGAACAATAATAGCTAACCTTTACTGAGTACTTTCTATATATTAGACATTGTCCT
>NW_004444118.1:1516876-1519595 GCF_000243295.1 Trichechus manatus latirostris | reverse complement strand
GAGGGAAATACTGAAGCACAGAGACTATCTTAGTTTCCTAGTGCTGCTGTAACAGAAATACTACAAGTGGGTGGCTTTAAGGAACCGACATTTATTTTCTCATTTTTTAGGAGGCTAGAAGTCTGGATTCAGGGCATAAGGGGAAGGCTTTCTCTCTGCCTGCTCTGGTGGAAGATGCTTGTCTCTTTCAGCTTCTGTAGACCTGGCGTCTTGGTTCCTTGGTGATCTTCGTGTGGCATCTATCTTCTTCCCATTTGTGCTTGCTTCTGTGTCTAATCTGCTCATTTTATAATTCAGAGGTGATTAAGTTTAGAACACACCCTGCACTGATATGGCTTCATTAACATAACTAAGAAAACCTTATTTCCCAATAAAATTACATCCACAGGTGTAACAAACCAAAAAAATCCTTTGCCGTTGAGTTGATTCCAACTTACAGCAATGTTATAGGACAGAGTAGAAATGCCCCATAGGGTTTCCAAGGAGAGGCTGGTGAATTCAAACTTCTGACCTTTTAGTTAGCAGCCAAGTTCCTAACCACTGTGCCACCAGGGCTCCAACTGCATCACCAGGGCTCCAGGATTCTAACACATATTTTTTGGGGGGACACAATTCGATCCATAATAGAAAGGTACAACCTCTTTTATTAGAATTTCAGCTCTCTGTCTTGTTGTTCCCAAAGCTAGTACTCCATCTGTACTGATTCCAGTGTGCCTCTGTGACTCACAAAATAATATCCAGTAAAACAAAACACTTTCTATTGTATTTCTTGTACTTTTCTATCATATACGTTTTCCCCATTCTGAAAGCTATTTCATAGTCTGTACATCAGTGATATTGGCCAAACAATACACAGAATTATATACTAGCATGCAAACTTGATAGGGATTGCTCCTCCACGTGGTTTGCTATCGTTATAGGGCATCCAACAGCGACACTTGATCAAACTGCTTTCTCTCTAAGTATTTATGTCATTAACTCCACAGCTGGCTTGTCTGGCTTCTCTCTCTCTTTTTACTTATTTTTGTGTATTTTTTTACTGTGGTAAAAATATAGATAATACACATGTGCCAATTCAACAGTTTTCACGTGCACTATTCAGTGAGAGCAATTATATCAATCACGTCATGCAACCATTCTGGCTTCTCTCTTACGTGTGGCTTGTACCTGTATTTGCTCTGAGGCGTGAGAGAAGGCAACGTTGAATGATGGTGTCTTTTTCCACCCATAGCACAAAATTAAATTTGTATTCTGAGAAATGTTACTTTGTGCTTATTCTGGAAAACATCAATAGGCTCTGAGTGCAACTGGTATAAAAGTTTCAATGACTTTGAACCATGATTTGATAACATTTAGCAGCAGATAATGCACCGGGGGCAAATGGTGCCTAGTCAATAAAACCTAGTTGCCAGGTTATGTTTGTGGTAGTTCCTATCTGAAGTTTCTTTCTGGCTGCTTGTGCAAAATAATTATTCTTACATTTTCCCTTGTGCCAGCACATACAGACAGTGTATATTCCCACTGAAATCCTGTTCACTGTATAAATGACATTGTTCTGAGTTGTCAGATCTATATTACTATCTTCATTGCTACTTTTATGAGTTGGTGAGCCATTGATGACTTTTTGTAATTCAGGGATGTAACATAGCACAACTGTATGAACACATAAAGCACTTTTAAAAGCACAGACAAACAAAATATGCTATATGCTACAGTGGAATATTATTCAGTCATAAAGATGAATGAAGTTCTGATCCATGCTACAACATGGATGAACCTTGAAAACACTATACTGAGTGAGATCAACCAGACACAAGATGATACATACTGTATGATCTCACGTACATGAAATATCTAGAACAGGCAAATGCATAGAGATAGAAAGTAGATTAGAGTTTACTAGGAGCTAGAGGGAGAGTCGCTATGAGTTGAAACTGACTCAACGGAGACAGGTTTGGTTTTTTGTTTTAAGGGGATGGAAGGAATGGGGAGTTATTGCTTAATAGATATAGGGTTACTGTTTGGGATGATGAAAAAGGTTTGGAAATAAATAGTGGTGATGGTTGCAAAAAAAGGAAAAGGTAATTCCTTCATTATTTAAGATATATGTACATGGACATAAAAAAATATCATGCAACAAGAAAAGATTAGAAACTCTCGTTTCTGTCGAGTTGATTCTGACTCACAGCAACCCTACAGGACAGAGTAGAACTGCCCCATCGAGTTTCCAAGGAGTGCGTGGTGGATTCAAACTGCCAACCTTTTGGTTAGCAGCCGTAGCGCTTAACCACTACACCATGAGTGTAAACTGCCCTCGTTAACAAAAGCTATCCTGGAAAGCCATCTACAGCCTTTAGGATTGTAATAATTACTGAGAACAGAATAAGATTTCTGTGACAAACACACTCAATGCCATATTTCAAATTTGTGAAAGGTAGGGGAGCAAAATTGTTTATCACTTTTTCCCCTGAAACTCCCAGGCCACCTGATGACCTGTTGAAACATTTCACCGCTCCGGCAGATTTGAAATTCCCAAGACATGGGGTTCGAGGAAGATGGTTGAAGGGTAGATAGGTGGACGGAGACCATCTGAAGTGTTGAAGGGAGACAGGGAGAGTGGACAGGAGCACTTTCTCAGAGTCCTTCATTTCTTCCTCTGGCCTGGGAGCCCTGTACAATAGCCAAAGCCCACCACCAGAGGGCACGGTAGAACTAGGGA
>NW_004444118.1:1512947-1516077 GCF_000243295.1 Trichechus manatus latirostris | reverse complement strand
TGATTATGTGCATTTTTCAATCTGGAAGGAAGTTTTATAGTTTTAATCAGACTCTCAAAGGGATTTGTGACCTACCCCCTCCCACTCCCCCAAAGTTAAGAACTATTGCCTAAGCCCCCTGTATCCCCTTGAATGTGTAGAATACAATGGTTTTAGGTACTAATTCATTGACTGTCTACCAAGTGGTAAGCACTTTATATATATTACATAATATAATAATCAAAACTATCTTGCAAGATATCCCCATTTTACAAATAAAGAACCTGAAGTTCAAAGAGGTTAAAGTGCTTTGCCCCAAGTCACACACCTAGTCAGTGGTGAAGCTGGGATTCGATTTTAGGAATGTCGGACTTGCATCTGTGCTATTGCTACTTTGAGAAAAAAAGCAAGCAACTCGTTCATTCGTCAACAAATATGTGTGAGATACTGCATGTGTGTCTAGCACTGTGCTGGGTGCTAGGGATGGAGTGGGCAACAAAACAGGCATGCCTCCTGCCTTCATGGAGCTTAGTGCCTGGAGGTTGTGGTGGTGGTCATGTGGGTGGGAGGCAGACAGTAAACAAATAACATGTAATTATAAAGTGAGAAAAGGGCTCTGAAAAAATAAACTGGGGTGGCAATATAGAAAAATGAGGAAATTACTTAGATAGGTTGGCCAGTGAAGGGCTGTCTGGAGAAATAGCATATTATCTCAGACTAAAGGATGAGAGTGAGGCACTCGTTGTTCAGTGGTAGAATTCTTGTCTCCCATGCAGGAGACCCGGATTCAATTCCAGGCCAATGCACCTCATGCACTGCCACGACCCATCTGTCTGTGGAGGTTTGTGGAACAGGTTTCTTTGGAGCTTCCAGACTAGGATGGACTAGGAAGAAAGGCCTGGCAATCTACTTCCAAAAATCAGCCAATGAAAACCCTATGAATTACAACGGAACACTGTCTGATCCACATCTCATGATGGGGTTGGCGCAGGACAGAGCAGCATTTCTTTCCATTGTGCATTGGGGTGGTCTGACGACCACAACCACGGTGACAATAACAACAAAGGATGAGAAGGAGCCTGCTTGAGAAGAGGTGGAGACAGCATTTCAAGAGGAGGGAAGAGTCTGCCTGTGTAGGTATCTAGGAGGTGGCTAGAGCAGGGACCCATGACCAGAGAAGAGGTTGACAGGGAACAGAAGTTATCAGGGCTTTCTTGGCCAGGTAAATAATTCAGTTTTATTCTATGTGAAATGGGAATCCATTGCAGGGTTTAAAACAGGGGAGAAACATGATCTAATTTATGTTTTTTTGTTCCTTTTAATTAATGTTTTTGAAATTATGATACTGGTACAAATTTCAAAAGGTACAAAATTGCTCTGATTGGGGTGGAGAAGAGATTGGGGGCAGTCAACAAAAGTGCAAGGATGTTACCTGGTTTAGGTAAGGGATGAGTGGTCTGTCCTGTGGTGGTGGGCCTGCTGGTGCAGAAGAGTGGACAGTCTTGTTCCATTTTTAAGGACGTGGGAGACATTCAAGTGGCGGTATCAATTAGGCAGTCGGATGTGAGTCTTGAGCTCAGAAGAGAGGTCTGGGCGGGAGATAGTCTTTAGGCGTCACCAGCATACAGATGGTATCTAAGATCCTGGGGATGGCTGAGAAGGCCAGGCAGAGTGTAAAGCGGGAAAATGGGAGCCTAGAACCAGACACTGATGGTTAGAGTTGGGTGGAGGAGGTGGAAGCTGAAAAGGAGACAGAAGAGTGGGAGGAAAAGCAGGAACACTGATGGGCTGAGGACAAATGTGTCCAAGGGGGCTGCTGGGGGACCTGGACAAGGGCAGTTCCAGCAGAGTGGAAGGGGTAGAGGCTGGACGGAGCGGGCAGAAGAGAGGATGGAGATGAGAAAGTGGAGACAGTGTGAGCAGACAGCTCTGTCAAGAACTGGGCTCTGAAGGCCAGCAGAGAAATGGGGCAGTCTTGAGCATGGGGGAGGGGGTGAGGGAAAGAGAAGAGTTTTGAGTTGTCCTTTTTTAAAAAAAAAATACATTTCTTACAAGAACATGTTTCGATCCTGAAGGGAATAGGAGTGAGGAGATAGAGTGAAGATGTAGCAAGCAGTGTGGGGGATAACAGAAGAGAAAGTGAGAGGATGGACTTGAGGAACATGGGGATGCTGGCGTTTGGAGAAGGGACTCTTCCTCTGCTGTATCAGGAGAGGAAAAGGAGCTGGATTCTGATGCAGGCAGGTAAATGTGGTCATGGGAAGTTGAGCAAGCTCTTAGCTATGACTCTGCCTTCCCAGTGATGTGAGAAGAAAACCATCAGGAGAAATTTGGGAGGGGGAGAGGGGCGGGGCAGTTCTGAGGAGCAATGGCTGTGTGGGGCAGCCCTGTGGAGAGCGGGAAAGGGAGATGTGAGGATTATTGGATGCTGTTGGGGCCTCTGGGGTTTGGTGAATGTAAAATTATAGTACCCCTATCTGCCTGGCTGGTTGTGTTTCTCCAGTAAAGCTTGGTGCCATCCATGCAGCCTGGAGGAGCTCATTTAAGACTGAGGTTTTGTCAGCAGAGCATGATGGGAGGGAGAGAGAGGGAGAGGAACTGGGGACTCGTGCAAGGGACTGTATCTAATGAGGCTCCACTGACTCTCTGCTGGATGAAGAGACAGGACAAGCCAGACAGGGATGATGGGCAGGAGGTCTCTGTGACACCAAAGAACTGGTTTAAAGGAGGTCCTTGTGCAGGTGGTCAGAGAGGAAGATGATGGAACTGGTGTCTGGGAAGGCGGTTCGGTTTCAGGTGAATAAGATTCAGGTGTGGTCCTGGGAATAGGAGGATGAGTTGGAGGAAATGGTCATCAGAAAGGAAGAGGACAAGGAAAAGAGAGGCCATGGTGATGGATGGGACATCCATATGGGTGCTTGTCTTAGTCATCTAGTGCTGCTATAACACAAATACCACACGTGGATGATTTTTACAAAGAGAAGTTTATTTCCTCACAGTTAAAGTAGGCTAAAAGTCCAAATTCAGGGCATCAGCTCCAGGGGAAGGCTTTTTCTCTCTGTCAGCCTTCTTCTCTTTGGTGTTCCCCTGGACTAGGAGCTTCTCTGCGCAGGGAGCCTGGTCCAAAGGACGCGCTCTGCTCCTGGCACTG
>NW_004444118.1:1508869-1510546 GCF_000243295.1 Trichechus manatus latirostris | reverse complement strand
GGGACTGTCTGGTGTCGAGGTTTCATTCATTCAACACAAATTCACTGAGCCCCAAGACAGGCAGGCACTCACTGTTCTAGGCGCGGAAGACAGACCTTGCAGTGAACAAAGCAGAGAAAAAGAAACCCCTGCCTCCATGGAGCTCACATTCAGGCAGGGGGCTTTGTTTTGCTTTGTTCTTGATGCAAAAGCTACCAGAAGGGAAGGTTACTCACAGGTGCTGGAATCTCGATATGAAGTGAGTTAAGAGAGTGAGTCACTTTTGTTGCCTGGGGGTAGGAAGAGGGGGAGGGACAGTGGAGGAAAATCGAAAGAGTGCTGGAGTTGGCGTCTGAAGGCCTTGGACTGTGCAACGTTGCACAAATCATTTACTTTTCCTGTGACTGTTAGCTGATCAGTAAAGCGGGGAAGAATCCTGGGGTCCCTGCGTTGTTGTGGAATGAAATGAAAGCGTTACCTAAATACGAAGGTATTACACAAATGATCATTATGTCATTACTTAAATCTTTATTTCCTTCTCTGAATATGGGCATAATAATAGCACCTACCTCCTTGGAGGTGTTTGTGAGTGTTAAATAAAATAATACATATAAAATACCACACGGTACTGTGTAAATGTTGACCACTATCATTAGTTCAGTCATCACCAGTGAATTCTTTGTTGTCTCAAGGCCAAGCTCCACCTGAAACAGGAAATAGGTAACTGTCCCAGACTGAGGGTTGGGGTGAGGCAGAGCTTCAGGCTGCGAGTCAGGGTGCTCGGGGTCAGGCATAGAATCTGCTTGGCCTGACCTGGCGAGCAGGCTGGGGGCTCACTATCAGAGCCTTAGTTCCTTGGAGGAGGAGAAGGAGGAGAAAGAAGGTGCTGATGAGGAATTCCTGTGAGATTTTTAGGGTGCGTGTAGCTGGAGGGGCGACCTGGTGGCACAGTGGTTAAGAACTCAGCTGCTAACCAAAATGTTGGCAGGTGGAATCCACCAGCCGCTCCTTGGAAACCTTATGGGGCAGTTCTACTCTGTCCTATAGGGTCACGATGAGTCAGAGTCAACTTGAAGGCAATGGTTGTTTTTAGTAGCTGGAGGAGGAGTGGCTGGGACCCCTGCATTCTTTTTGCCTGCTTCCTTCCCCCTTCACCCCAAAGCCTCTGGTTGATCCATTCAGTTGGTTACTGAGGACCTACTATGTGAAGAAGATACTGTGGGGATGGAGTGGAGAACATGAAGTTGAGGTTACTGGTCTCAAGGACCTACATTCCAGAAGTGGATGGGTGGGTAGGTGGTTGGCCTGATTGCTCATCTTCTTCCTAGAAGTTATGTCTGGTCTTCCCTCCTGGGAGGGGTTGTGGTGGTGGTGGGCTGTTAGGAACGTTGTCCCAGCTTCCAGTCCTGATGTGTACTTGGCTTGGGATCCCCAGGAAAAGCCCAGAAGCTTACCTTTGAAAAGTAGAATTGTATGGTTTGAGAAGGAGTCCCTGGGTGGTGCAAACTTTAAGCACTCAACTACGAGCGGAAAGGTTGGCAGTTTGAATCCACCCAGAGAGGATTTGGGAGAACAGCCTGGGGATCTGCTTTTGAAAGTTCACAGCCCTGAAAACCTACTTGAAAACTTCTACTCTGCACACATGGGGTCACCAAGAGTCAGAATTGACTCCATGGCAACTAACGAGAGAAAGGGGAA
>NW_004444118.1:1496597-1508744 GCF_000243295.1 Trichechus manatus latirostris | reverse complement strand
GGTAGAGAGACACAGAGGGAGGGAGGGAGGGGTCTCTCTCCTCCAGCTTTTTATTTGGAAGACGTTCATATCCACAGGAAAACTGAAAAAAGTACTACAATGAACACTATATATTTCCCTTAGATTCCCTAATTGTCAGCATTTTGCCAGGGCTCAGATGCTGGTAGAGGGTGGGAGAGAGAGGGGTCCGGAGACGGGCTGCAGAGGCCGGGTAGGGCAGGGAGGGCTTGGGATGGGAGACAGCCGCGCGCGGGGCTGAAGTGAGCAAGCACTGGAGACCCCTGTTGCGCGTCCGGGTGTGGCCACGAGGGGGCGCCGCCAGAACGGCCCGACCGGGACAGAATCCGTTTTGGGAGGCCGATACTCTTGCTGGTGACTCACTGCGACTTTGGGAGGATGAGTTAGCGCCCCTTGGGCTTCCTACGCCCCTTCCGTCCCCACCCCACGGCTGCGCCCGCTCCAAGCTGGCCCTTGGGAGAGGGCTGCCCCTCAGGGGTGCGACCCTGTCTGTGTGCCAGCTTTCCTCGGCCCTGACCTCTTGGGGCCTCGTTTTCGGCCTCCAGCGCCGGCCTAGAGACCCAAGCCTTCCCCGAAGCTCGGGCCTCGCCACAGCCCTGCTCAGAGCGGCCAGCGGCTCCTCCCCAGTTCCCGCTCGCTCCAGCTGTTTACATGTTCTGTTTTCTGGGGCCAGGGCTTCAGGAAGAGGCTTTGTGGTGACTGGGGCCCTTGGCGCTCCCCGGGGATTCCTAGGGCTACGCCTCTTCCCCTCCCGTTTTCCGGGGTTCCCTTTCTTCCAGGAGACAGGCGTCCTTTCTGTGCGAGATTAAAGGGCAGCGTGTGCACGCCCGCTGCCGGTGGGGAGGTGCTGTCTCGCGGGGAGGGCAGGGAGCTGGGGAGGCTCTGGGGCTGAGCTCAGGTGACATTTCTTGCGGGGCAGGTGTCCCTCTCCCCTGTCTTGCCTTCCCTTGGGCGGAGAATCGCTGCGCAGCCCCTTCCTTCAAAAGCGGGGTTCAGGGCCCCGCCCTGTCCCGGACCGGGATCCGCGGGACATCTCTGTGTGTGCCAAGGCTGGGCTGTGGCCAGCGGCCACAGAGGGAAACATACCCCCTGCCAAAACCACACACACAAAAATGTCTGGTCTGTTCCTTGGGCATGCCAGGGTGTTTCTGCCTCTTCGAAGAGTAAATCAGAAGGATTAGGAACCCCTGGGTCCTGTTTGCAGGTTGAAGACGGTGCCTGGAGAGGCTCTGGCTCAGAACCTTAGGAAGGTAAAGCTGCAGGAGACCTCGCAGAACCTGAATCACTTTGGCGACCCACCCAGGAAGGAAAGTTACTAGTCCAAAGGACCCTAGAGCTGAGCCCAGAACTCCTGGGTCTGGGCCTCCACTCACAAGGTGCAAGCCAAGTGCCTAAGATTGTGCCTCGTACACCCAAAACAAACAAATGAACAAAACAAAACAAAAAACACTGCTGCCATCCAGTCGACTGGACTCATAGTGACCATACTGGACAGAGTAGAACTACCCCAAAGGGTTTCCAAGGCTGTAATCTTTGCAGAAGCAGACTGCCACATCTTTCTCCCACAGTCTTACCTTTCGGTTGGCAGCTGAACTCTTAACCACTGTGTCTGGCACACAGTCAGCCCTTGATAAATATTGTATGTATTACGCTACATCTCCAATCCTGATTTTAAACTACGTGGTATCCCCTTGTTCTGTTCAAATGACTGCCTCTTGGTCTAAGTACAGGTTCCTCATGGGCACAATTAAGTGTTCTGAAATTCTCATTCTTTGCATAGTTATCCATAATTTGTTATGAGCCACACAGTTGAACGCCTTTGCATAGTCAATAAAACACAGGTAAACATCTTTCTGGTATTCTCTGCCTTCAGCCAAGATTCATCTGATATTAGCGATGACATCCCTCATTCCACAGCCTCTTCTGAATCTGTCTTGAATTTCTGGCAGTTCCCTGTTAATGCAGCCATTTTGTTGCAGCCATTTTTCAAGAGGACTTGAAGCGCTTACTGATAAAGATCAAAGACTACAGCCTTCAGTATGGATTACACCTCAACATAAAGAAAACAAAAAATCCTCACAACTTAACCAAGAAGCAACATCATGATAAACAGAGAAAAAGCTGAAGTTGTCAAGGATTTCATTTTACTTGGATCCAAAATCAACACCCGTGAAAGCAGCAGTCAAGAAGTCAAACAATATATTATTGCATTGGGAAAATCTGCTGCAAAAGACCTCTCTGAAGTGTTAAAAAGCAAAGACGTCACTTTGATGACCAAGGTGTGAAAGCCATGGTATTTTAAATCGTCTTTTATGCATGTGAAAGCTGGATAATGAAAAAGGAAAACCGAAGAAGAACTGATGCCTTCGAATTACGATGTCAGTAAAGAATATTGAATATACCATGGACTGCCAGAAGAATGACCAAATCTGTCTTGGAAGAAGTACAGCCAGTATGCTTTTTAGAAGGAGCATCATCTTGTTTAGTTTGGACACATTATCAGGAGGGACCAACCCCTGGAGAAGAATATCATGCTTGGTAAAGTAGAGGGTCAGTGAAAAAGAGGAAAATCCTCGACAAGCAGGGACAGATTACCCAATAAGCAATTTACTGTAAACCCGTGTGTACCTTGTTTACTGGTTAATCCGCCCCTGTCAATGAAATGGATTGACACAGTGGCTGCAATGGCAGACTCAAAGATACTATTGTGGGAATGGCACAGGACTGGGTAGTGTTTCATTCTGTTATACATGGTGTCGGTATGAGTCGGAATTGACTCAACGGCATCTAACGACAACAACATGCAACTTCTACAAGTACATATTACTGTTAGTTGCCCTTGAGTTGGCGCCAACTCATGGTATGATGGACCAAAATGATGCTCAGATCTGTACCATCTTCATGATGGTTGATATACCTGAGTTCATTGTTACAGTCACTGTGCATTTTGAGTGCCTTCCAACCTAGGGGGCTCATCTTCCAGCACCATTTTGGACAATATTCTATTGTGGCCCATAGGATTTTCATTGGCTAATTTTAGGAAGTAGATTGTCAGGCTTTTCTTCCTACTCTGTCTGTCAGGAAGCTCTGCTGAAACCTGTTCACCATGGATGACCCTGCTGGTTTTTGAAATACTGGTGGCATAGCTTCCAGCATCAGAACAACATGCAGTTCACCACAGTATGACAAACTGACAGACAGGTGGTGGACATATGTGTGTGTGTGTATATACATATATGCTAATAGCTAACATTTATAGGGTACTTTCTGTGTGCCAGGCATTGTTCCAAGTGTTCTTCATGTATTAATTACCTCATTTGATTCTCACAGCTACACTAAGATGTAAGTCCTATTATTATCTCCACATGGCATCTGAGGAAACAGAAGCTCAGAGAAGTTAAGTCACTTGCCCAAGATCATACAGCTAGGAAGTGTAGTATAGGCTTTAAATCCAGAACCCTTGACTTTAGAGGCTGTGTACTTACCTACTGCACAGACTGACTTAATATATTAAGTTAGTAAAAATGGTATCCGCCTTCAGAGTGTCTGAAGAGCACAGGGTTAAACTCAGCCCTGAGAGGAGGAGCCATTTCCCTCACAGAAGCCCTCTGACCCTCCATCAGCAACCTAAGCTGCAGTTTTCCCAGCGTGACACAGAGCCAGAAGAGAATTGCTGTGTCACTGTTGTTACCTTGTCCCCTATCACCCCAGGACCTGGCCTCTCGTTTCCACGCTTCCCCACCGCCCCACCCCGCAGTTGACTTTGTAGATCACACTTCCTGTTATTTGGAGAGTTACCTTTAGCAGGCTTTCCCAAATACCTGTCAACGGAGTGGGACAGATTGTGGTTTGTTAGAATCGCGTGGGGAGTGTTATAGGTTGAATTGTGTCCCGTAAAAAGATATGTTGAAGTCCTAACCCCTGTATCTATGAATGTGAGTTTGTTTGGAAGTAGGGTTTTTCTTTGGTTATCAGTTAAATTAAATGAAATCATACCAGAGTAGGGTGGGTCCTAATCCTACTCCCTTCTGAGTGGTGTCTTATTATAAAAAGAGTCACACACAAAGAAAAGACACCATGTGAGGATCAATCTTCAAGCAGAGGAATACCAAAGATTGTCGGCAACTGCCAGAAGCTAGGAGAGAGGCATGTAACAGTTTGTCTCCCAAAGCTCTTAGAAGGAATTGACATGGCCGATACCCTGATTTGGACTTCTATCCTCCAGAACTCTGAGAAAGTAAATTTCTCTTCTTTAAAGCCATCCACTTTGTGACATCTTGTTATGGCAGCCCTGGGAAACTAAGACTGGGAGCATATTAAACACACAGATCCCCAGCCCATTCTAGAGCAACAATTCTCAACTTTGGTTGTACATCGATACCCAGTGGGCTTAAAGAAACCACTGATGTCTGGGTCCCATCCTCCAGAGATTTTGCTTCAATATGTCTGGGGTTCAACCTGGGCAATAGGTGATTTAACAAAATTCCCAGGTGATTGATTCCAAGGTGCATCTGTCATACCCAGGAGCTTCGTGTCTTCTTCTGGAACTCATGAAACTGTGACAGGCTAACTTGTTGTCTTGCAAAGAGGGTAAAATCTCAGACCCTGGACACTTTTGACACATGAGGCTGAAGTAAATGTTCTCTCCCATGACCCCTCGTGTGCACGTGGAATGTTTTCTCTGGGGCAAGTACCGAGAAGCTGGATGGCAGGATCACAGGGTACACACAGCTTCCTGTCTGTGTGATCTTCTCAAATGGCTCTCTAAAATGGTTGTATCATAGGCATCACACCAGCAGTGAGTGAGAAGTCCCATTGTTCTATATCCTAGCCAATACTTGATATTTTTAATTTGTGCCAATCCAGAAAGTAAGAGTCATTAGGACATGGTTGTTGGTACATTTTGTTCACAGCCATGTCCTCAGAAGCTAGAACAATGTTGGCACATAGTATATATGCTCAATAAATATATGTTGGTGGTTGAATGAAAAAAATAAATGAATCAATGTGACAGAAAAAAAAAATCGGTGTCATAAAGCAGTCCCCAAATGAGGCTGTGGCCCTGTCCCTTCCTTGCCTTTGCTTTTCTAAGGGAAAAGGATCATCCATCCTTCCTCCATTCATCCCACTGAAGTGAGATCTAGTGCCCTCTGCTCTAGAATCTGCAGCTCACTGGCAGCCATTTTCGTGCATTTACAAGAAAGGATGAATAAAAAGCCCCTTTCATCTGGGGCCTCTCCTTCCTCCCAGTGGCAGGAGCAGAAGCAGGGGCAGCCAAAGCTTCATATATCCTCATGGTGCCAGCACCATAAAGGCTGCTTGTTAACAATAGTTTAACAGCATTAGGTTGCCAGGCCACACCTCACAGATAGCTGCCCTTCCCCATAGTCCTCTCTCCTTCACTCTGGGTTCTATGGAAATACCTGTACCACCTCATTCTGTTACTTCCTCCCCACTCACTCCCTTCCCAACGTCACATCTTCTATCCCTTCCAAGCCTCCACCCTCCACCCAGAGCTCCATCCATACTTCTCATAAAAACTCTACTTGGGAGTGAATACAACATCGCAAATTGCTGTTCGGGGCCAAGTAGGAAGGAAAGAGGACAGGAATGGAATGGGTGAGTGATGGAAAAAGTGACTTCTAGCTATTCCCTGGACTTGGGCTTGGATGACTGCTCCAACTGGTTGCCATGGTGTTGACCAGAAAAACACACTGCCTTCCTTCTTCCCTGAGAACTGAATAATGGTTGTTGTGCCTTCTTCTTCCTACTTCAATTGTCAGGCCTCTGCTTGGTGTTGAGTGCAGATTCTCCAGGCTTAGCCACTCTTGCCTCGGTTTCCCAACGTGACCAAAGGAAGCCGGGGTTAGTAACTGTGATAGAGTGGTCTGGATGTTCCCTGTTGGCCCCTCCAGACCTGCTCTCCACCCTGCTGCCCCACCTGCTCTGTTCCCAGCAGCCTGACCTCTGTGGGCTGCTTCATCCGGGCTCCTTGCCCTCCGGCTTCCCGTTAGCCGGTGGGAGGTGCCAGCAGGAATCTGAGGGTGAGAGAAGAATGGGATGGGCTCGCTCCCTGCTGGGCTACTGGTTGGCAGTGGCTGCACTCCTCTGAAGGCCCACTCAGAGCCCACAGCTCCTGTCAGGTAGCCCTCTCTGACAGCTCCAGCTCTCGCTGGGGTCTGCAAACTGATCCCTTCCCCTTGCTTCATCGAGCCTCAGAGTGGCAGTGGCTTCCAGCTACTGCTAGCCCTGGGGTGCATCACCATCTCTATCAGGTTTCCCTCATCCCTGCCCACCTCTCTATGATCCATTAAACTCTTCTCAGTCAGCCCTTACGGGTACTTTCTCTATGTTTGCTCCTGTGACACTGACTGATATGGAGAATGTCTTAACAATGAGGAAAGAAGGAAGGCAGTTGACTCAGGACTCCTTTTTTTGAGGTCAGGGCTCTGACATATATATATATTCAATAGAATATGTCAAAGTGATAGGATGTCATTTCTGAGATTAGATTATAAAAGACTGAGTGTCATCTTGCAGGGACTCTTTCTCTTTCTTGCCTGCTTGGCTTTGTGAAGAAAGCTGCCGTGTTGGAGAGGCCCATGAGGCAAGGAACTGGGATGGCCTCTGGCCAACAGCCAGAGAGATCTGAGACCCTCAATCCAATAACTAGTGAACAACCGAATCCTGCCAACAATTATGTGTCTGAGCTTGGAAGTGTACCCTTCTCCAGTTGGCCTTAAGATAACCACAGCCCTGACCAACACCTTGATTTTAGCCTGTGAGAGACCATAAAGCAGAGGACCCAGCTAAGCCATCCCCAGATTCCTGACCTACAGAAACTACGAGATAATAAATGTTGTTTTTCTTTTAAACTGCTAAGTTTTGGGGTTGTTTATTTCATAGCAATAGAGAACTAAGACAGCCTCTAAAACTCCACTCACTGTGTGTCATTTCTGTCCCTGCATAACTTTATAACCTCACCTTCTACTCCCCACCCCAATTGCTCTGCTCCACCTGTATTGGCCTCCTTTTGTTTCCTTGAACACACCAGCAACCTCGCTCATTAAGGTCTTTGCACTTGCTCTTCTCTCTGTCTGGAACACTTTTCCACCAGGTATCTGCTGGGCTAACCCCTCTCGTCCTTCATTACCTTCTCAGTGAGACCTACTGTGACTGCTCTATTTGAAAGTAAAATATCCCTGGGTGGCGCAAACGATTTGCACTCATCTACTAAACTAAAGGTTGGTGGTTTGAACCCATTCATCAGGTCTGTGGAAGAAAGACCTGGCTATTTGCTTCTGTAAAAAGAAACCCTACGGAGCAGTTCTACTCTGCAACGCATGGGTTGCCATGAGTTGGAATTGACTTGATGGGAGCAGGTTTGATTTCTTGGTTTATTTGAAAGTACAATGTGTTGCCACCACAGGCACCTTTGATCCTCTTTATTTGGCTCTTTGCTCTATTTGTTTTCTTACACCACCTATGGCCTTCTAACATATTATGTGATTTGTTTGTTTGTTACCTTTTTTTGGTTTGCTGTCTCTCATTGCTAGCATGTAAAGCCTACATGTCAGGGAGTTTGTTAGTTTTGTTCACTAATGTGTCCCAAGTGCCTAACACAGTGCCTGACACACAGTAGGTGCTCACTAAATATTTGCTGAATGAATGAAGAATACACCTAAAAATGAAGCCAACACTGAGGAAAGTAGAGCGGAGAAGTGAACAAAGCTAGATCAGCTACTGGTGGTCCCACTTGTATGCTAGGGCCAGCTGTGCCAGGCTTCATTCGTGGACGTGCCAGTTATAGAAAGCCGGTGACTCTCCTTTTATGGAGTAGTAAATCTGAATAAGGTTAACTGTCACTTGCAACCCAAAGTCCTGAGTAATTTACAGGATTAATGAGGAGTGCGGTGTGGCTGTGACCCTGAGGAAGGCCAAACCAAAAACAAACAACCAAACAAATGAAAAACCCAAGCCCATTGCTGTTGAGTCCATTACGACTCATGGTGACCCTATGTGTGTCAGAGTGGAACTTCTCCATAGGGTTTTCTTGGCTGTAATCTTAATGGAAAGGAGCCCTGGTGGCAAAGTGGTTAAGTGCTAACCGAAAGGTTGGCAGTTCAAAGCCAACAGCCTCTCCTCAAGAGAAAGATATGGTAGTCAGCTTCCGTGAAGAGTATAGCCTTGGAAACCCTTGGGGCAGGTCTACTCTGTCCTATAGGGTTGCTATGAGTTGGAATTGACTTGAAGGCAACAGGTTTTTGGTTTCAGGTTAATCTTAATAGCAGATTGCCAGACCTTTTCTTCTGAGGTACCACTTGGTGGGTTTGAACCACCAACCTTCAGACAATAGAGGAAAAAGCAGGGAGGAAGAAGGGGTGGGGAGCACGTTGTTGTTGTTAGGTGCTGTTGAGCTGATTCCAACTCATAGCAATTGTTATGGATTGAATTGTGTCCCCCAAAATATGTGTTGTAAATCCTAACCCCTATACCTGTGGTTACAATCCCATTTGGGAATGGATTTTCTTTGTTATGTTAATGAGACTATTAGTATACGGTATGTCTTAAATCGATCTCTTTTGAGATATAAGAAGAGTAGATTAAGTGCAAGCAAGCAGACAAGCAGAGATGGGGAAGATAGATGCCACTCAACATGAAGATCACCAAGGAGCCAAGGAACAAGGATCCTCCCCCAGAGTCGACAGAGAAAGCCTTCCCCTAGAGCCAGCACTCTGAATTCAGACTTCTAGTCTCCTAAACTGTGAGAAAATAAATTTGTTTGTTAAAGCCACCCACTTGTAGTATTTTTGATATAGCAGCACTAGATAACTAAGACAGTGACCCTATATGACAGAGTAAAATGTCCCACAGGGTTTCCTAGGCTGTAATTTTTATGGGAGCAGATTGCAGGTCTTTTCTTCGGCAGAGTGGCTATTATGTGCCAAGTAGTGGGCCGGGTTTGTCACACACACAATTTCTTTCACTTCTCATGACAACTCTGTGAATTGGGTATCATTACTCCCACTTCACAGATAAAGAAACTGAAGTTCAATGAGGTTAAGCGACTTGCCTAAAGTCATACAGCTAGTAAGTGGTAGAGGTTGGAATAAAATCCAGATCTTTCTATTTTTTTTTTAAGAAGTAAACTTTTATTTTGGAATAATTTTAGATTTACAGAAAAGTTACAAAGATAATAGAGAGAGATCCTGAACACTCTTCACCCAGCTTCCCCTAATGCTGACATCTTACATGATTCTGGTACATTTATCAAAACTAAGAAATTAACAGTGGTACATTACTATTAATTAAACTACAGATGTTATTTAGATTTCACCTGCTTTTCCACTAATTTCTTTTTTCTGATCCAGGATCTAATCTAGGAAACCACATTGCAAAAAAAAAAAAATTTTTTTCTTCTGGTCTTTTCCACAGTCATAGATATATTTTTTTGTTGTGACCATCACAATATCCAGTTGTGTCTAGTTTTTGTTTTTCACTTAATATTTCTAAAATTATTTTATGTATGAGCAGAGCTTCTAGACTTAGACAGACTAGCAAGAAAGGCCTGATGATCTACTTCCAAAAAATCAGCCAGTGAAAACCCTATGGATCACAACGACCTGACCCCGCTGGGCATGGAGTCGCCATGAGTCAGGGGCCAACTCAACAGCAGCCAACAACAACAACATCTTAATGTATAATC
Source organism: Trichechus manatus latirostris (assembly GCF_000243295.1). Lineage (NCBI taxonomy): Eukaryota > Metazoa > Chordata > Mammalia > Sirenia > Trichechidae > Trichechus > Trichechus manatus. The sequence continues at coordinate 1,499,020 of NW_004444118.1, read as the reverse complement.
ATTTTTAACGCTGCTGATATAACTTGCTAAATTCACTAAACCATCTCTTATTGGTGGGCATCCAGGTTATTTCCAGTTTGAGGGTGTGATAGAGACGACAAAGCAATGCATATCTTAGTGCAGAAGCTCCCAAACGTTCTCAGTTCATTGTTGTTGTTAGATGCCTTAGAGTCGGTTCTGACTCATAGCAACCCTATATAACAGAAAAAGAGTTGCCCGGTCCCGCGCCATCCTCACATTCATTGCTATGCTTGAGCCCATTGTTGCAGCTACTGTGTCAATCCATCTCTTTGAGGGTCTTCCTCTTTTCCGATGACCACTCTACCTTACGAAACATGATGTCCTTCTCCAGGAACTGGTCCCTTCTGATAACATGTTCAAAGTATGAGAGATGAAGTCTCACCATCCTTGCTTCTGAGGAACATTCTGGCTGTACTTCCTCTAAGACAGATTTGTTCATTCTTCTGGCAGTCCATGATACATTCAATATTCTTCACTAACACCATAATTCAAAGGCATCACTTCTTCTTTGGTCTTTCTTATGCATCATCCAGCTTTTGCATGCATATGAGGTCATTGAAAACACAATGGCTTGGGTCAGGTGCACCTTTGTCCTCAAGTTGACATCTTGCTTTTGAACACTTTAAAGAGGTCTTTTGAAGCAGATTTGCCCAATGCAATGTGTCTTTTGATTTCTTGACTGCTGCCTTCATAGGCATGGACTGTGGATCTAAGTAAAATGAAATCCTTGACAACTTCATATTTTTACCTTTTATCATGATGTTGCTTCTTTGTCTAGTTGTTAGGATTTTTGTTTTCTTTATGTTGAGGTGTAATCCATACTGAAGGCTGTAGTCTTTGACCTTCATCAGTAAGTGTTTCAAGTACTCTTCGATTCATAACACTGCTAAATTTTTCATGGGGTCCCAGGCCAAAAGTTCTGTTTGCAAATAGTTAGGTCTTACCACTTAAGCAGTATTCATGTCCGAACAATTTAATAGCCATTTGAAAAAAATAACATACGTAAATCGAAAGAAAATATTTTTGTTTCATTCTTCAATACCTGTAATTACTCACAAATGGGATTTGTGGGCCTACTGGGCTCTGCACAACTTCTTAAACCTTAGATTGGGCACCACCTGTGATGATTAAGATTGTGTGTCAACTTGGCTGGGCCATGATTCTCAGTGTTTTGGCAGTCGTGATCACTTCCCCGTTGAGATTTGATAGGTGATCACTCCCATGATGGGTTCTGCTGTGAGTAGCCAATCAGTTGAAAGGGAGTGTCCTTGGGTGCGTGGCCTGCATAGAATATAAGCAGACATCCTGGCAAGGCTCACAGGCTTTTTGCTCATACTGGATCCTGCAGCTGGCTCCGGTTTGTCTGACTTCCTGTTCTTGGGACTTGAGTTCGTTGCTTATCTGCAGTCTTGCCTGCCGACCTTGGGATTCATTGATCTTCACAGCCTGTGAGCAAGAGCCTTGCTCTCTGACTTACCAATCTTGAGTTTGTCAGCTCCTGTGGCTATGTGAATAAGGAGAAGCCTCTATCCTGACCCATGGACTTGGGACGTTCCAGCCTCTACAACTGCATGAGCCAGTTCTTTGATGTAAATCTCTCTCGATATATATATTTATACACTTTACTGGTTTTCCTTCTGTAGAGAACCCAGCATAAGACATTTGGTACTGGGAGTGGTTCTACAGAAAATTTCAGATCTTTCCGATTTAAAATCCCATGCTCTCTCCATGGTTTACTTTCTTCTATTTTTGTGCCCATGAGTTGTCCAAAATCTCCAAATATTTTTACCACTGCTGGAGTCCTGGCAAAGGCAGCAAAGGGAGTGGCTGCAGAGGCTGGGGCAGAGGAGAGCAGAGGCTGGAGTATCCCTGTGGGGGCCCTTTGTAGTCAGATATTTATAAATCTGGGCCTTCTCCCTTGTAACAAGTATGAGAGATATTTCTTCTGGCTCTTGGACTCAGGGAAGTTGCCTGCCTGGCCTCTGTTCACAGGAACACATCCAGGAGAGGCAGTGCTGCAGGTCAGGTGAGGACAATGGGTGTGGAGAGATGAATTAAGTCTCCTGACTGAAGGTGACTGACCTGCCTACAGCCCCTTCTGGGAGAAACAGAGCTTTTCCCAGGCCGCTGCCCAACAGTTGCTAAGGCATAGGTTTTTTTGTCCTGAACCATACAGCTCTGCCCCTTTTGGCTACAGCTCATTGGTTCCAAATTGTACCAGCTCTGGTGTAAAGGCTGTGCCTTGATAGGAGGAGCCTTGAGCTAGGCCTCCTCGCAGAGGAAACAGAAGCAGGAAGACTCTAAGGAAAGGCAGAAAAGAAGGCAGCTAGGGTCCCAGACAGAGCTGGAGAAAAATGTAGAACAAAATTCTAACTCATAAAAAAAAAGACCAGATTTACTGG
>NW_004444118.1:1493918-1495183 GCF_000243295.1 Trichechus manatus latirostris | reverse complement strand
GAGCTAACAAAGTACTCTCAGTTGCATTCCAATGTGGCTTCGTGTAAGAGAGAGAAGGGGAGTGGTTGGCAGCAGCCTGGGGCTCAACCAGCGCCCTTAGGAGTGTGTGCATGTGTGTGTGTTCCTTAGAAGTGTGTGTGTCTGTCCCTTAGGAGTGTATGTGTGTCCCTTAGGAGTGTGTGTATGTGTGTCTTTTGAGTGTGTGTGTGTCTCTTTTAGGTGTGTGTGTGTGTGCGTATCCCTTAAGAGTGTGTGTCCCTTAGGAATGTGTGTGTGTATGTGTGTTCCTTAGGAGTGTGTATATGTGTGTGTGTGCGTGTGCACGCATGTGAGCTTCCAGGAAGACCCAGAGAAGAGCCCTGGTGCAGAGCCCCCATTAGGAAGACCTGGTACTGGGTCTGGAGTCCCCCTAAGAAGCCTGGGGCCTTAACCCCCTCCATCTCAGTTTCCTCCCCACAAAAAGGAATGACAAGAATATTCCCTGGGATTACCGAGAGGATTGAATGAGGAGAGTTGAGAAATTGCCTTGTGAACCCTCAAGTCCTATGCAGGCGGCCATTACCAGTGTGACAGCTAGCAAGTTTTCTCCTCTGTTTCCCATCAAGGTTATTGCTGATCTTTTCCTCTTACCTCCCACCCAGCTCCTCATTACAGCTAATGCTGTCATCTCTACCTCATGCAGTAAACAAAAGATGGCTCCCCCAGTCTCTCCCCACCCCAGCCTACTCATTTAGTGGCATCTGACCCACGTCACATCACTCCCACCCTCTTTGGGACACCCAAAACCACCTGCAATCACCCTCAGCCTCCTTCAGACAGCTCTACTGTTTATGCAAGCCAGCACCCACCCAAACTTCAGCCTCTCCCTCTTCACTGGCTCCTTCCAGTTAGCAACAACCACTTTCCAGTCAGCATTTAAACATGTTCAGCTTTTTCCCATCTTAAAAATCAAACTGTCCCTTGACCCTACATTGCCTTCAGCTATTGTCTTTCTCTTCTACTTGACAGCTGAACTTCTTGAGAGATTAGTTTACTCTAAGTACTTATTCACCTCCACCCATCATATTTTTTAATCTAACTTTTATTGAGCTGTATAGTGAATATACCAGAAGAACAAACCAATCTGTCTTGGAAGAAATACAACCAGAATGCTCCTTAGAAGCGAGGATGGAGAACTTTGTCTCACTTACTTTGGATATATTACCAGGAGGGACGGGACATCATGCTTGATAAAGTAGAAAAACTCATTGCTGTTGAGGTGATTC
>NW_004444118.1:1489875-1493531 GCF_000243295.1 Trichechus manatus latirostris | reverse complement strand
GTGGTTGGAATCCACCCAGGAGCACCTTGGAGGAGAGGTCTGGTGATCTACTTCTGAGTGGTCACAGCCACTGAAAACCCTCCAGAGCACAGTTCTACTCTGAAACACATGGGGTCGTGATGAGTTGGAATTGACTCGATGGCAACTTTTTTTTTTTTTTAAATTAAATTAGTTGTGGAATCTAAACCAGATAAGGAGAAAGTAGCATCACAAGGGGGTGAGAGGCAATGAGAAGATGGTAAGGTCAATGGATTAGAGATAGAGGTTCCAGGTAGGGTGAAAAGTGCTTGGATTTGGAGTATTAGAAGGAGCGAGTTTGAATGACAGAAGTGATAATAGAGTGTCATACCTGGACTGAGCTAAGGAAGGGTCTCTTTGTTCTCCTCCTTCATTGGCTACTCTGTCTCAGTCTCCTTTGCTGGTTCCACCTCAACGTTTTGATCTCTAAAACTGGAGTGAAGTAATGACAAAGTCTAGGGCAGTGTTTTTCAAATTGAGAGACATAGGCCATTAGCAGAGTCTAAAATTAAGTTAGTGGGTTGTAACCAGCTTTATCAAAATGAAATAGAATAGAACAGGAAATAGCAGATCCAGCTGCATGTAGGAAGGGTAAGTATTGTATTATAAAAATTTATTTCACTTATGTAAGTAGATGTGTGTATTTAGGTATGGTGCATATGTCTACTGAGTTACACATATACTTGGGTGATGACCAAACAAGTTTGAAAGCCACTGGCCATGAGATTGGGTGAGGAGGTTGAAGAACTGAGTGGCCAGATTACTGAAAGGGTTTTACTGGGAATTCTGAAATCACCAACATTTTATAGGGGTGATATTGGAGAGAAAGATATTTTACCAGGTACGCATATCCTCAAGAAGTGGAGTTTGCAGGTGATTGCAAAGAAATGATCCTTATTTCATGTTCCGAGACTTCTAATTCTAACCTCTCCCTGCCTTTCCCCAGACCCGAGCCTGCTGCTGGCTCTTTCCTCACCAGCACATTCCAACCTGCCTTAGCAGCCCTAGCAACCTGCCTTCAACCTGCAGGATCATAGCCCAGGCCCACATGTCTTCATTTATGCCTCTCCCACTCATCAGTGGGGGAAAAAACAAACAAACAAACAAAAAACCCAGATGCCGTTGAGTCGATTCCAACTCATGGCAACCCCATGTATGTCAGAGTAGAACTCTGCTCCGTAGGACTTCCAATGGCTGATTTTTCAGAAGAGATTGCCAGGCCTTTCTTCCAAGGCACCTCTGGGTGGACTCAACCTTTCAGTTAGTAGCTGAGTGGTTAACTGTTTGTGCCACCCAGGGACTTCACCAGCGATACTAGCAACACATACCAAGGCCAGTAACTAGCCCCTCTCTGTGCTCTATTGCACATCCCTGTAAGGTGGAAATTACTCCTCATTTTATACAGGAAAGCCAGGAGTTCAGAGGTTAAGTGACTTGTCCAAGATCACACAGTAAGTGGCAGAGCCAGAATTTGAACTCAGGTCTGTCTTGCCCTCAGTGAGGCCTTTGCAATGCACCCCACAGCCTCCCCCAACAGCTAATTGATTCACTCCTGTAGGCCATCCTCACAGCATGAGATTTAGATATCACGCTTAACTACCACTCCAAATCACTCCATTTCATGGATGTCAGGTTCTCTCCCAGAATCAAAGTGTCAGAGTTAAAATTCTTATATGGCTACTGTCCCCACTGAATGCCAACCCGGTATCCAGAGCTGTGCCATGTCTTGGGGGTATAGAGAAAAAATGAAGACTTGACCCTTGACCTCAGGAGTTTACAGTCAGAAGACCTGGGGCCTTAGAGATTATCCATATTAACAAATGACAGAACTGAGGCTTGTGTAACAGGGCAGGAAAGAATTAGCAGTCTTGGAGCAAAGAGTAAGTATCATCTCACTGTAATCATTTATAGACTCCTGTGTCATTCCCTGTCATTTCTTGAAGATTGTAAACCAGTGACCCTGTGTGCGTCTGTGTGCTCCACAGGGTTTTCAATGGCTGATTTTTTGGAAGTAGATCACCAGGCCTTTCTTCTAAGGCACCTCTGGATGGACTTGAATCTCCAATCTTTTGCTACCAGCCACGTGTGTTAACCGTTTGAACTACCCACGGACTCCTTGAAGATTGCAGTACCCTGTAAAGTGTCTCTCCCATCATTACATCTATAAAATCTTGGTGATTTCACAATGCAGGTCTCCTGCCCAGCAGTTTATGCTCTTGGAAGGGTTGAGAAGAGAAGAGGACAATATGTGACTCTGACTTACATATTAGGAACTACCCAGCAGCCATGCCCCACCCCACTCCAGGTGCCCGGAGGCTGGGACGCTGTGCGCGCTGGGCGTGCAGCCATGAGTGTGGCTTGTGATTCAGAATTGACTCGATGGCAACAGGTTTGGTTTGTTTTTTTTGACTTGGTTTGTAGGTCCCTGGGTGAAGCAAACAGTTTACGCTTGACCACTAACCTAAAGGTTGGTGGTTCAAACCCACCCTTCAGCACCACAGAAGAAAGGCCTAGTAATCTGCTTCCATTAAGATTGTTGTTGTAAGGTGCCGTTGAGTTGATTTCCACTCATAGTGACCCCATATGACAGAGTAGAACTGCCCGATAGGGTTTTCTAGGCTGTAATCTTTATGGGAGCAGGTCACCAGGTCTTTTTCCCATAGAGCCACTGGATGTGTTTGAACCACCAATCTTTCGGTAACAGCTGAGCACTTAACAGTTGAGCCACCAGGGCTCCTTCCATAAAGATTACAGCCAAGAAAACCCTATGGAGCAGTTCTACTCTGTAACACATGGGATCTTCAGGAGTTGGAATCGTCTTGATGGCAATGGTTTTTCTTTTTTTTTTTGGTCATTGTTTAAAGATGGGCAAGTCTGTTCTGAGGGAATTCTGGGAATGACTTTCATATTCTTAAAAAAGGAACATTTTCTCTCCCAGCCTTTAGACATAGATGTTGTAAGAGGAGATGAAACCTAGAGTTGTTGCAGCCACGTTGTGACCATGAAGGGACAAACACAAGGGCAAAAGCTAGCCTGCTGATGATGGTTGTACTGATTTCCTGTGGCTGCTGTAAGAAATTACCACTAACTGGGTAGCTTAAAATAATAGAAATTTACTTTCTCACCATTACGGAGGCTAGAAGTCCAAAATCAAGTTGTTGGCAGGACCATGCTCCCTCTGAGGTTCTAAGGGAGGATCCTTCCTTGCCGCTGGTGATTGCTGGCAAGCCTTGGCTTGTAGCTGCATCCCTCCAATCTCTGCCTCTATCTTCACATAGCCATCTTCCCTCTGTATGTGTTTGCTTCTGTGTGTCTCCAAATCTCCTTCTCCTTATAGGGACACCAGTCATTGGATTTAGGGCCTGCCCTAGTCCAATATAACCTTACCTTAACTTGATTGCATCTGCAAAAGCCCTATTTCCACATAATGTCACAGTCGTAGGTACTGAGGATTAACCCATTGCCGTTCAGTCGATTCCGAGGGCTAGGACTTCAATATATCTTTTGGGGGGACACACTAATTCACAACTATGGTCAACCAAGGAACTGCCCTACCCCTGAGCTTCCCGTATGTGAGATAAATTCCTTCTTGCTTGAAAGGATTTGAATAGCGGCTTCTGATACTTGTAGCCCAAAGC
>NW_004444118.1:1488064-1489022 GCF_000243295.1 Trichechus manatus latirostris | reverse complement strand
GCACAACTTCCTGCACTTCAGACCAGCTGGCCTCCCTTTCTCTCTCTAGTCCTCTGGCACTAGGTCACAAGTTAGAAGGACTCTATCCTTTCTCTATCACCCAGCCACCCAGAGCTGGGTCTACACAAATTGACTCTGTACTGCCAGCCCCTGCTGCTTCATTACCCCTGTGGGTTCATTAGTTTTCTATAATAACTCACAAAATTCATGGACACTATTACCCATACTTATAGTTACCCATTTATTATAACCAGAAAGGAGATAAGTAAGGTCTGGGAGAGTTCCTGGCCTGGGAACTCCATTGTCCCCAGGGACAGTCTCACAGATCCAGGAGGCACCAAAGACAGTCCCAGGTCCTGGGTCCCCTAATTCATTAGGACCTCAATGAGTATGCATGACTTGGGCCTTAATACATAGTTATGATCAATCCACTCAATAAATATGCATGACTTCATTAGCCCCTCCCCTTCCTGAAGTTAGTTTGCCAGGTGTGGGACAAGTGTAGCCACTACTTGCTCAGCTGTTTTGGAAAACAAAGGCATCTTTTTTTTTTGTTTGTTTATTGTTGAATTTTAAGTGAAAGTTTACATTTCAAGTTAGTCTCTTATACAAAAATTTATACGTACATTGTTAAGTGACCCTAATTGCTCTGCCTATACTGCACACTCCTCCTTTCCATCCCTGATTTCCCATGACCATTCAGCCTCTCTGCCTTCTCATCTCACCTCTGGACAGAAACTGCTCATTTAGTCTCATGTATCTACTTGAGCTAAGAAGCACACTCCTCACGAGTATCATTTTACGTTCCGTAGTCCAGTTCAGTCTTTGTCTGAAGAGTTGGCCTCGGGAATGGTTATAGTTTTGGGCTAACAGAGAGTCCGGGAGCCATGTCTTCCAGGGTCCCTCCAGTCTCAATCAAACCATTAAGTCTGGTCTTCTCACTAGAATTTGAGTTCTG
>NW_004444118.1:1480942-1486503 GCF_000243295.1 Trichechus manatus latirostris | reverse complement strand
CAGAATGTCTTTTCCCTAGTTAATGGACTTTGGGCCTTTGTCAAATATCAGCCGCTCATAGGTGAATGAATTTATGTCTGGATTCTCAATTCTGTTCCATTGGTCTATGTCTCTGTTGTTGTAGCAGTACCAGGCTGTTTTGACTACTGGGAAAACAAAGGCATCTTGATTGCTGGGGTTATTTTCAGAAACCAGAGTCGAAGGGCCAAACCAAGTTCTTTGTCTCACAGTGGTGGTGAGGATCCGAGCTGGGCCTTAAAGGGGAGGAAGGCCCTAGTGAGAAGAGATGAAGGCACTTTAAGTGTGTGGTGTTGGGAACAGTGTATATTAAGGTAAATTACTGATTTGGAGAGACCAGATTGGGGTAGGGCCTGCATTTGGGGTGGAGAGGTATATAAATTTGGGTAGAATGAGACCAGAATAGAGGACCTTGAATGTTTGTTTCAATCTACTTTTGCTTTATTTTTCCCAGAGCTAATTTGGAACTGTTGTACAAGACGGGTTACATTTGAGTTAAGCACCGGGGTTCTGGATGAATCCCACAGTGTCCCATGGCATAGGTAAGGAATAAGCTTTATTTATTTTGGGGTGGAGGTGAGAGGAGAGGAAAAACTTACAAGCCCAAAGTCGGCAAGAGAAAGTTGGCATGTTCCCAGAAAGGGAATCTGCCCCTTTTTATAGGGCAAACACAAAAGCAACCTTATCAGTGAAGGGACCCATAGACTGCTTGGGACCAGGCAATCTGGATTTGGGTGCCAGATGTTGATAGTAGTTAGGAAAGCCAGCTACCCAGCACCTGACACTGTTGGGCCCAGGAGATGTTGCTACCTCCCCTACAGAGGGAGCAGCTTAGCTTGGGGCAGCCCTTCCCAGTTGGAGAAGGAGAATCTCTGATCTCAATGAGTTTTTGTCCATGCACCCCACACTGTGCTCTCAGGGTCAGTTGTAGACAATCCTGCTTCAGTACACCTGGGACCTGAGGATTTTGTAATCTTTCTTTGAGGTGGAGTTCAAAGATTCTTACGTTACAGTCAGTGCAGCATTGTGGGAGGGGGGAGAACCCTGGGATTCAATAATAACAGTGCCATTTATTGTGTGTCTACTGTGTGCCAGGAATTTTATATTTGCACACATAGACCAAACAAGCAGGGCTCATGGTGTGGGATATATGCCATTTAAACATGGCTGCACTATTGACAACTGCAGCCCCCACAGGCCTCTCTGCTGTATACGACATGTTGGAGACTTGTCAGCGATAAGAATGAGATTAGGCACGACTTGTTTTCCCAAACCCGTTACTGATTGGCTTGTTTACCTGAATTCCTTCTCCCTTGCCCGAAACTTATTGTTACTCACCCGAAGCCCATTGTTCTGTTATTTGCTTCACTGCTTGCTGTATTGACTATAAATAAACTCCTGAGACTGAAGCCGGGGGTCGACTCCTCAGAGTGACCCTCCTGGCCCCACTTCTCTGTATGAGTTGTGCAGTTGGTTACTGTCTTCGCCATCCCGACAACCATCACCACTGCGAAAGCATGGGTTACAATCTTAAAGCAACTTTCCTTTGTCTCTCAGTGTCCCTAGATTGTGTTCAGTGGGTACTGTTGGGGAAATAAAATTAAAAACAAAATCGACTCTCAATCCAGAAAACCTCTCCACAAAAATAGAAGAGAAAGAAAGTTTTATTAGTGAATAGGCATTAAACCAGAATGTGATGCATCACAGGCAATCTGCTAAAGAGACTGCAAAGACGGAAAGCTTACTCTCTTATATAGCTAAGTGGATATAATCCATTACGTTCATATTTTCAAGATAAAATAGCTCACTTCCTAGTATCTTTTTAATCGTGGTAAATGTATATGTAACAAAACATTTGCCTTTCTTTAAATTATTGTGCTTTAAGTGAAAGTTTACAATTCAAGTTAGTCTCTCATACAAAAATTTATATACACGTTGTTATGTGACCCTAGTTGCTCTCCCCATACTGTGACAGCACTCTTCTTCCTTCCGTTCCGCATTTCCCGTGTCCATTCAACCAGCTCCTGACCCTCTCTGCCTTCTCATCTCACCTCCAGACGGGAGCTTCCCATTTAGTCTCATGTATCTACTTGAGCTAAGAGCACACTCCTCACGAATATCATTTTACGTTCCGTAGTCCAGTCTAATCTTTGTCTGAAGAGTTGGCCTCAGAAAATGTTTTAGTTCTGGGCTGACAGAGAATCCAGGGGCCATGTCTTCCAGGGTCCCTCCAGCCTCAATCAAACCATTAAGTCTAGTGTTTTTACTAGAATTTGAGTTCTGCACCTTACTTTCCTCCTGCTCCATCATGGACCCTCTGTTGTGTTCCCTGCCAGGGCAGTCATTGGTGGTAGCTGGGAACCATCTAGTTCTTCTAGTCTCAGGCTGATGGAGTCTCTGGTTTATGTGGCCCTTTTTGTCTCTTGGGCTAATATTTTCCTTGTGTCTTTGGTGTTCTTCATTCTTCTTTGCTGCAGGTGGGTTGGGACCAGTTGATGCATCTTAGATGGCTGCTCGCTAGCTTTTAAGACCCCAGATGTCACTCACCAAAGTAGGATGCAGAACATTTTCTTAATAAACTTTGTTATGCCAATTGACCTAAATGTCCCCTGAAACCATGGTCCCCTGACGCCCACCCCTGCTACTCTGTCCCTCAAAGTGTTTGGTTGTGTTCAGGAAACTTCTTAGCTTTGGTTTAATCCAGTTGTGCTGACTTCCCCTGTATTGTGTGTTGTCCTTCCCTTTACCTGAGATAATTCTTGCCTACTATCTAGCTAGTGAATACCCCTCTCCCTCCCTCCCCACCCACATAACCATCAAAGGATGTTTTCTTCTGTGTTTAAACCTTTTCCTGAGTTCTTATAATTGTGGTCTTATACAATATTTGTCCTTTAACATTAAAAAAAAATTTTTTTTAGAATATTTGATTGTGTTTTAGGTGGAAGTTTATATAGCAAATTAGGTTCCCATTTAACACTCTTTACACAAATTGTTCTGTGACATTGGGTACAATTTTCCCAATGTGTCAGCATTCTCATTATTTCCATTCTGTTTATTCTGTTTCCATTTATCTAGCTTCCCTGCTCCTCCTTGCCTTCTCATCTTTGCTTTTGGGTAAATGTTGACCGTTTGGTCTTGTATAGTTGATGGATTGTTTAAGGGAGTACATTTCTCATGAGTGATATTGTTTATTTTATAAGTCAATCTATTATTTGGATGAAAGGTGACCTCTGGAAGTGGCTTCAGTTCCAAGTTCAAAGAGTATCTTAAAGCAATAGTCTCGGGGGTTCCTGTAGTCTCTATCAATCCAGTAAATCTGGTCATTTTTAGGAATTTTAGTTTTGTTCTACATTTTTCTCCTGTTCAGGACCTTCTTATTGTGTCCTTGGTCAGAACGTTGGTAGTGGTGGTAGCCGGGCACCATCTAGTTCTTCTAGTCTCAGGCTAGTAGAGGCCGTGGTTCACGTGGGCTATCAGTTTTGTGGACTAGTTTCTTCTTTGAGCCTTTGGTTTCTGTCATTCTGTTTTGCGCCAGATGGGAAGAGACCAATGTTTGTATCTTTCAAATGGCTACTTGCAAGCTTCTAAGGTCCGATACACTATCACCAAACTAGGATATAGAACATTATCTTCATGAACTCCCTATAGGACAGAGTAGAGCTGCCCCATAGGGTTTCCAAGGCTGTAATCTTTTTGGAACCTGTTGTAGGGGAAAAACATCACAAAGTCTAGAAAAGCAAAAAGAAAGTTTTATTCGGCATATATTCAAAAGGGCAGATGTGGGAAGTAGACAAGCATGCTGCTAGAGCCATGTCTGCCCGAGTCCAAAGACCATTACAGAATCATCAGTATATATTAACATTACGAATGGGCAAAACCATTGAAAGCTTAGCCTTTTCAGATTGGCTAGAAACTGTGATCCTACATTTTGAATCATCTTTCTTAATAGTCATTGGTACAGGTTTCAGTAACAAGAGTCAGGAGGGTTTTCATTGGTCCAACAAATTTCTATTCACTAAATGTTAATAGAGAAAGATAAGAGTGAAAAGTCATTTGTGTTCTGTTAGGTTGGCTTTATGTGAAAGTTTCCCTAAAAGATATTTTCCAAGATTATTTTAGGTATTGTCTTTATACCTCAGGGCCCAGTTGATGTATCCTTGTGAGTCCTTGTGAGTCCTTGTGAGCCCAGCTCCAGCTGGGTCACATTCTCTATGCTCAAGGACAGGGAATAATGACTCCAATGTTATTTCCTAAATCAAAGCTGACTGCCACATCTTTCTCCCACGTTTTTATGAACTATGTTATGCCAATTGACTGAGTTGACCCACTATGGTCCCAAGCCCTTTAACCCAGTAAACCAATCCTATGAGATGTTTGGATATGTCTAGGATATCTCGGTAACTGTGCCCCCTAAGTATTTTATTATACATATGAATATATGTGTAGTACACTCAAACATGTATCCCATTTTAACATTTTACACATGTACAATTCAGTGATGTTAATGACATTCATCATGTTGTTCAACCACCTTTCTAGTATCATCATGGCCTCAAAGCCACCTGAGGTTATGCTAATTTCCTTCCAGGAAACTGAGAGGTAAGGGCGGGATCTTCCTTGATTACATTTCAAAAAAGATGGCTCCCAGGTTCTTGAGGAAACAGGATTGATGTACATTATTTTCAAAGAGACAAAGAAAGAATTTACAACTACAAGTTTTTTAAAGTAATTGCTGAAAGTAAAGGGAAGAGGGTGTCTCTTCCTTATCTTTAGTTTTTATTTGCCCTTACAGTAGTTCTTTTCTTGCCCCAGGATATATACGTGGCAGTTCACAACTTTTCTGACCACTTATAGTTTACAGTCCTATAGTGACTTCCACTTGCAAAACACAATTTCAATTCTGGAATTACAATGTTCCATTGCAGGTAATAGTCTGAGTTTCCAATACATTCAAAGTTATGACCACTTCCCCTCTGCCAGGAGGGGCCTGCTGCTGGGGAAAGGGGTCGGGCCAGCTTTTTTACCTTTCCTGCTTGCTCACCTAACTGCGTTTTCTGAACTCATCAGTCAAGGGAGATTTTACGAATCTCAGGCTGTTACTGGGTGGAAACCCCAGGTTCTTGCTTAGCATGAGTGGTATCAGCCAATAAATGAGAGACCGAGATGGGAGAATAGGAAAGTCACCTTTATTTCATTGTACACGAAAAAGGAGTCAGTCGGAGCTGCTGCTGCCAAGACTGCTTCCCAAGGGCAAGGAGACAAGTTGCTTTTAAGGAGTTTACAAGTAGGGAGTTCATACTAGCTACGTCAGCAACATTCTTAATCACACTATGCAGGTACAACGGGGTTTATATATAACCTCCCAGCAAAAGCAGAATTCAAATACAAAATTGCGGGGGAGGAAGCCCAGCAAAGGAAGCAGGGTTTTTAATGCAACACTGTGGGGGTGGCTGTCTCATTCCTTCCTTTTCTTTTTGGGTATTGGTCTTTTAGGACCAGTGCCCATTTTGGAGCCCTGGTGGCACAGTGGTTAAGAGCTCGGC
>NW_004444118.1:1478585-1480137 GCF_000243295.1 Trichechus manatus latirostris | reverse complement strand
GACCTTTTTGGTTAACAGCCGTAACTCTTTCCCCTCTGTGCCACCAGGGCTCCATTAACTACATAAGACCTAGTAAAGGAATAATATGGGTTTTATGTGGGAATATTGTTGATGTGTTAAGGTCCTACTTTCTGAATATAAGAAACCATTTTCCTTTCTCCTAAATTATTTAACTAATGGGTTTAGATATTGTAACTCTTGAATTAGAAGTTCTAACTGTTAAATTTAGCAAAGTTGTAAATATCAACCAGAGAAGTGTCTGAAATTCATTCAAGCTATGATTTAAAAAATTTTTAAATTTCCTATTAGTTCTCTCAAAAAACAGTTTTATGACAATTCTGCTTTTGAGAAAGTGGCCCATGACTGTTAATAGGTAAACCAGGGAGGGGCGCTTGCCCTTGAGATGAACACTTAGTATGTTTTAAACAGATTAACTGAAGACCTCCAACAGGAGAGGTCCATTTTACATTATCTCATTAATTGTGTATTCTCTAATGAAAATCTGGTTGTCACACGTAAATTTTTCTATACCTTCTGTTTCCTCTAGACAAATTTTGTGTGCTTCTTATGGATATTTGTTTTTGTGTGGTGGACCCAACTATACTAGTTTAAATGATCCCTTTCCAGCTGACAGCGAGTTTACAGGGGCAATCTCCTGTTTAGATTACTGGTGAATGCATGGCTGAATAATTCTGAGCTGGGCTATAGTTCAAAACGGACACTGGTCCAAAATGACCAATGCCCAAAAAGAAGTGGAAGGAATGCGACAGCCTCCCCCAGTGTTGCATTAAAAATCCTGTTTCCTTTGCTGGGCTTCCTCCCCCCCTAACTTTGCATTCGAATCTTGCTTTTGCTTGGAAGTTGTATGTAAACCCCATTGTACCTGCATAGTGTGATTAAGAATGAGAGACTTGTATGAACTTGTATGAACTCCCTACTTGTAAACCCCTTAAAGTAACTTGTCTCCTTGCCCTTGGGGAGCAGTCTTGGCAGCAGCAGCTCTGACTGACTCCTTTTCCTTGCGCAATGAAATGAAGGCGACTTTCCTGTTCTCCCACCTCAGTCTCTCGTTTATTGGTTGAAACAAGTCATGTCGAGAAAGAACCTGGGGTTTCCACCCAGTAAGAAGGCTAGTGGTTCAGAGGCATAGAATCTGGTACTTTCAGAATCAGCCTTCCCACACCCCTCAGAGGTCCCTGCAGCAGCTGGCACATGTCCGCTCCTCAGAGGTCTGAGTCCCAGCTCTGCAAGGCCCCTCCTCTCAGTTTCTGTTGCTGTTTGTAGCTGCCGTTGAGTGGGCCTTGATGGCTACCCCATGCACAATGCAATGAAACGCTGCCCAGTCTTTACCATCCCCATGATGGGACCGTTGTGATCCATAGGGTTTTCATTGGCTGAGTTTCAGAAGTAGATCACCAGGCCTTTCTTCCTAGTCTGTCTTACCCTGGAAGCTGCACTGAAACCTGTTCAACATCATAGCAGTGAAAACCTCCACTAACACATGGGGAGATGGTGGTGGTGGCTGTGCACGAAGGGCATTGGCTGGGAATCA
>NW_004444118.1:1474652-1475908 GCF_000243295.1 Trichechus manatus latirostris | reverse complement strand
TCAGTTACGTACTGTTATTGACTACATTTTAAGAGGTTAGAAAACTGAACTATGGTCATAAAGCTAGTAATTGGTAGAGTCATGATTTGAACTCAGGTACTAAGACCCACTACACACTTTTATTTTTCGTGATGGATAATGTAGTTTTTACGTATTTTGATAGTATAATTTTGTAGCTATAATGTTGACAGAATATTTTCTATCATGTTAACTTAAACTTTAGTTTTTCATTAATTAGAAACTTATTCTACTTGCGCTAGTCATTCCAAATAAAAATTACACATAAATGGAATAATTGTGATAAGTTGTATGAGAGTCAGCTTCCAGAATAACAGCTACTTATGATTTGAATCCCTGTTGCTGTCAAGTCTATTCCAACTCACAGAGGCCCTATAGGACAGTGTAGACCTGCCCCATAGTGTTTCCAGGGAGTGGTTGGTGGATTGGAACTGCCGACCTTTTGGTTAGCAGCAGTAGCTCTTAACCACTGTGCCACCAGGGCTCCATGATTTGAATAGATTGGTCAGTATTCTCTTGGTGGTAAAGAAACTGTAACTACTACTCCTATAATGAGTAATGGAGTGGGGTAGAAGGAGTGGCAACTTGAAGCACAGTAACCTTGAGACTGTTTGCTTGGAACATTGTTTCATCTAAGAGAAGAGAAGATAAATCGTAATCATATTTTCAAATGCCTGGGCACCCATATTATGATTGGAAACTTGCCATCTAAATTTTAGATGTAAGTAGTACACTCAAAATTGTCTGCCATCATCTCTAGACCCAAATGTACATTTAAAAAAAAAAAAAATCTTGTTGCTGTCCAGTCGATTCCAACTCATAGCAACCCTTTAGGACAGAGTAGAACTGCCCCACAGGGTTTCCAAGGAGTGGCTAGAGTATTTGAACTGACGACTTTTTGGTTAGCAGCCAGCCGAGCCCTTTTTTTTTTTTAATTGTACTTTAGATGAAGGTTTGCAGAGCAAACAAGTATCTCACTAAACAACTAATACACATATTGTTTTGTGACATTGGTTGTCAACCCCACGACATGTCAACGTTCTCCCCTTCTCGACCTTGGGTTCCCCATTACCAACTTTCCTGTCTCCTACCTTCTTGCCCTTGCTCCTGGGCAGGTGTGCCCATTTTAGTCTCATTTTGTTTTATGGGCCTGTCTGAAGGGTCTGAAGGCTGAAGGGTGAACCTCAGGAGCAAGGCTTCATTACTGAGCTATGAGGGTGTCCGGGGGCCATACTCTC
>NW_004444118.1:1471283-1473955 GCF_000243295.1 Trichechus manatus latirostris | reverse complement strand
AGCATAATGCCTTCCGGATTCATCCATGTTTTGAGATGCCTCGCAGATTCATCATTGTTCTTTGTCGTTGCATAATTCTCCATTGTGTGTATGTACCATAGTTTTTTTATCCATTCATCTGTTGATGGGCATCTAGATCGTTTCCATATTTTGCTATTGTGAACAATGCTGCAATGAACATGAGTGTGCATACGTCTACTCGTGTGATGGCTCTTATTTCTCTAGGATATATTCCTAGAAGTGGGATTGCTGGATCATGTGGTATTTCTATTTCTAGCTTTTTAAAGAAGTGCCATATCATTTTCCAAAATGGTTGTACCATTTTGCATTCCCACCAGCAGTGCTTAAGACTTCCAATCTCCCTGTAGCCTCTCCAACATTTGTTATTTTCTGTTTTTCTGATTTGTGCCAGTAATATCGGGGTGAGATGGTTACTCATTGTGGTTTTGATTTGCATTTCTCTAATGACTAATGATCACAAGCATTTCCTCATGTGTCTGTTAGCCATTTGAATGTCTTCTTTGGTGAAGTGTCAGTTCATATCCTTTGCCCATTTCTTAATTGGATTACTTGTCTTTTTGTTGCAGAGGTGTTGGATTTTGCTGTAGATTTTAGAGATTAGGACTTTGTTGGATTTGTTATAGCCATTTCTTTTTCCCAGTCTGTAGTTCTCTTTTTATTCAGTATATTCTTAAATGAAGCTATGGCTTACCGTAAACCTTAATCAAAGTTGATCATCCCACATGTTACTCTGTCCTGCACCCTGTTGAGCAATCCTGACTCCTCGTGGAAGTTCATGGAAGTTGCTGCCACCCAGCAACGCCATGGCAAGAAGTTCCAAGAGTTGTGTAACTCATTTTCGTATGAATCCGTAGAAAATTTGTACCTGGCACCCCATGCTGGAATATTATAGCTACTGTACTTTGATGTCTAAGTTGAAACTTCCATGTTACCATCCCATTACATACCTATTAACACTTTCAATTTTCAAAGGTACTCTGCAAAGTATGTTTTATTAGCTCCAATATGAAGAAACTGAGGCCCAAGATCATGCTGGTTGAATGTCAGAGACATAATTTGAATGTAAGTCTACCCAGTGTCTGTGTTCTTTCTGCCATAGTGATGCTGCTTCTCTAGGCTTACTTGAGCTTTGTGGTAGTGCCAAGTCACTGCCTCTTTTCTTTGACCCTTAGTGTCCCATCTGATCAGAATAGACAATAATCTGTATGTCCCCCCGCCGCCCCGTCCCCACCCCCCCAACTCCCAGCATAGTACTGAGGATCAGTTGGGCAGCCCAAACTACGCTATGAGATCTATAGTTATTGGTGACTGTCTTTGCAGGGTGTGCTATAATGGCCCAGAAAGTCAGCTCTGGTTCCTTAGAGGCCAACCAAGGGGCACTGTACCTTGCAAATAGTAGAGATTGTACACTTGAATAAGATTTGATCCTGCCTGAATTTCCCGAGGGGAAGCAGATGGTTTGGGGAAATCCAATTTAACATGAAAGAAAGAAATGGAATTAGCTCTCCAGAGGCCTGCTGGCCAAGGCTTTGAGTGAAAACAATTACACTGGCTGCTTAGTCCTCACCAAGCCAGCAAGACGGGTGAGGGTGTGTGGGTGGAAGCTGCTGTAGAGTCACTTTCCCTAGATAAGTTTACATCCCTGGCTGAGGGGAGAGGAGAGAACTTAGCTTGGTGGACTAAAGTTCTTAGACTCTAATGATCCCTGGTTTCAGACCCATGAACCTGCAGCTGACTCTGCTGTTTGATGTTGTGTGGTTCACAGACCCTCTCCTTAACTGCTCTTTCTCAAAGACCCACAAATGTAATACCAATACTGCTCTTGAAATATGGTCACACTTAATTTAAGGAGAACACTCTTTAACAGGGTCTGTGAAGTGTCCTAGAATGCCACTGCAGGCCCCCTGGGGTGTAAAAATTATGGTGTGGAGCTCATCTAGGGTGGCAGGCCCAGCAGGCCTTGAGTCAGGTACTCTAACCAGGAAAGGTGTCCCAGGAAGTTCTTTCTGCCTAGTTGTCCATGGTTAGAAGTCCATGAAGCATCCTGAAAGCCACCAACACTTCCCTGGCCACAGTGACTGGGCCAGGGATCGGTGTCCTGCCAAGGGATGCCAGTAGGGCTGCTTCTTACTGGGTGGTGCCAAACATCCTGTTTACATCCCTTCTGCTAGGGGAGCTTTGAATGTGAGTTGCACAGAGAGAATCAGAGACGTTGGAGGCAGGCTGGGATGAGCCGTGGTCTGGGGCTCTGCTAAGCCCGTTCCACAACCCAGGCTAGAAAGTGCAGTAACTCAGAAGTCAAAGTGTGGCTACTGAGGTGCTGAATATCCTTAAAATAAACCCCATTATTTAAGGGTTTGGGTGCTCTCTTCCTTTTATCTTGAAGAACCTAACAATGGCGTGGAGTGAGAAAAATGCAACAATTTCAGAGAGAAAACATTATTTTGAAGAATTTTTGGGTTTCCCATAAAAATATTCACTATTCTTATTACTTTAACCTTTACCAGTTCCCCCCCAGCACCCACCCCCAGGGTCACCAGGGTCACTATGAGTTGGAATCTACTCAACAGCAACGAGTTTTGGCCCCCCATAATGAATATACACAGGGACAGAGCTGGTTTCCTGGGTATTTGCTTAAAGACCTAAATTTT
>NW_004444118.1:1412625-1470456 GCF_000243295.1 Trichechus manatus latirostris | reverse complement strand
ACATGCAATAAGGATTTTGAGAAAGACAGACTTGGATTCAGATCTATATCCATCATATTAACTGTATGATTTTGAGGCAAAGATTTAACTTCTCTGAACCTTGAGTTCTCCAACTGTAAAATGAAGTAAAATACTCATAACCCACTTGTCTTTTTCCTGTCTTCATTATAGATTGAAAAAACTAAATTCTCATGTTCTCAGCAACCCCTTAAAGCTAAGGTGGCCATGTGTCGGTTTTACCTGGTCAGTGATGCACAAATGAAGTCTGCTGGAGATTTCTGGAGATACTTCTTTATTTAGATAAAAGGGGTAGTAGTGGTTAACACTTGCCATTCTCCCCTATTTAATGGTGTGAATGCAGATGAAATGGCTGGAGCTGCAGCAGCTATCTAGTGATCATGGAGGACAAGCCAAGAGTATTATAGAGATGCCATCCTTGACAGTGTAGAGCTGCTGAATCAATGCCTGTGGTTGCCTCCAGATGTTATTATTGTTGTTGTTAGGTGACATTGAGTTAATTTTTGACTCATATTGACCCCATGTGACAGAGTAGAAGTGCTCCATAGGGTTTTCTAGGCTGTAATCTTTACAGGAAGGAGTCCTGGTGGTGCAGTGGTTAAAGTACTTTTCTGCTAACCAAACGGTCGGTGGTTTGAACCCACCACCTGCTCCATGGGAGAAAGATGTGGCAGTCTGCTTCTGTAAAGATTACAGCCTTGGAAACCTTATGGGGCACTTCTACTCAGTCCTATAGGGTGGCTATGAGTTGCAATGGACTTGACAGCAGTGGCTTTGGTTTTTTGATTTTGGAATCTTTACGGGAACAGAGAGCCAGGTCTTTCTCCTATGGAGCTACTGGATGGGTTCAAACAGCCAACCTTTCGGTTAGCAGTTGAGCATTTTATCTGTTGCACCACCAGGGCTCCTTATTATTACACAAGGGGAAATACCCTATTATTTAATCAGCCAAATGTATGCTTAACTAATTCAGCTAACTTGAAGTGTTGTGGTAAGGATCAGGGACTACGCTAAACATATATGGATTGGCTGGTTTAGTTTACTTATTACTCATTTCTGTTACGATACATCCTTTGTTTGTTACAGCTCATTATCCCAGTCTCTGAGATTTCTTTGTATTATAATTCTGTTACTCAAATTACTGGATGTTCTTCAGAGCTTTATGAGATCTGTAATATTTAATAATATTCCATATTATTTAAAACATTGACTAGGATATGGCAAAGCAGGGCCCTATAGCCCACCAGTAGAGACCTTTCTCCTTGTATGGGGATGTTCACCCAGCTATGGATATACCTGGTTAAGCTGTGATTCTACTCATATGTCTCTATCTTGTGCCCAAGAAGCTCATGAGATGCCCTAGCCTTTCAGTGAAATAAAAATTTACTGTACCCTGATTAAAAAAATGGAAAACGACTAATGTTGGTGAGGATGTGGGGCAATTGTAACTCTTATTCATTGCTGGTGGGACTGTAAAATGGTACAACCACTATGGAAAATGTTTTGGCGTTTCCTCAAAAAGCTAGAAAAAGAGCTGCCTTACAATCCAGCAATCCCACTCCTAGGAATATACCCGCGAGATCTAAAACTACTGACACGATCAGACATATGCACTCCTATGTTCACTGTGGCTTTATTCACAATAGCAAAACAATGGAAACAACTGACGTACCCATCAACAGATGAATGGATATGCAAATTGTGGTACATACACATGACAGAATACTGTACAACCATAAAGAACAATGATGAGTCCTCAAAACATGGATGGACCCAGAGGGCATAATGCTAAGTGAAATAAGTGAAGCATATAAGGACAAATATTGTATGATCCCTCTTTTATAAGACAAGAACAGATAAATATAGAGAGACCGATATTCACTGGTGGTTGTCAGGAAGGAACGAGGGGGAGGGGTAAGTATGCTTTAGAATTTAGAGACTTGTTACTTTTGGTGATGTGAAATGTGACTCTCACTGTGGAAGTAGTGAGCACAGCAAAACCATAGTAAAGATGAGTGTTTCAGCACAAATAGAAGGGTATAGACACAATTAAAGGAAGGCCGACAGATTGTGATAAATTTAACTAATGTCAATGAACAATTTATCTGGAAATTTGTAAAAAAAAAATTCATTGGGGGATATATAATTTTGCAACAACAGTAATAACAACTAAAAATATGTGTTTGGTTACATAGTTATATAAGTATGCATAAATATGTACAGGAAGGCATATATGAACAACTATATATATATGTATATACTTGTTTATGTGTGCTGCATATATTTTCAAGTATAAAACAAAGCAATAGGGGGCACAGTTATGGATACTTCCTAGACACAACCAAAAACCCCATGGGATTGGTCTACTGGGTTTGAGGGCTTAGAACCATAGTCTCGTGAGGCAGCTCAGTCAACTGGCATGATATAGTCCATAAAGACAATGTTTTACATCTTAGTTTGGTGAGTAGCGTCTGGGGTCTTAAAAGCTTCCAAGTGGCCATCTAAGATACAACTATTGGTCTGTACTCGTCCAGAGCTAGAGAAAGAAGGAAAGCAAAGCTCAAGGAAGAAACTAGTCTATAGAACCAATAGTCTACCTGAACAATGACATCATCTACCTTGAGACCAGAAGAACTGGATGGTGCCTGGCTACCACCATTGACTGTTCTGACCAGGGACTCAATAGATGGTCCTGGATAAAATGGAGAAAAATGTTGAACAAAACTCAAATTCCTCAGAAAGAGATCAGACTTAGTGGACCGACAGAGACTAGATGAACCCCCAAGACTATCACCCTGAGATACTCTTTAAACTTGGAACTCAAACCACTCCCAGAGGTCACCTTTCAGCCAGATGACAGATTGGCCCATAAAATAAATACCGTCCGTGAGTACTGTGCTCCTCAAAATAATTGTCTAGACGAAACCAACTGGTTAACATTTACCCTAGACCAAAGATGAGAAGGTTAGGGGGGACAGAGAAGCTAGATTAATAGAAACAGAACAACCAAAATGGAAGTAATGAGAATGCTGATATGTTGTGAAAAATGTAACCAATGTCACTGAACAATATGTAGAAATTGTTAAATGAGAACCTAATTTACAATGTAAATGTTCACCAAAGCACAATAAAATATTTTTTAAAAATGTAAAAAAAAAAAAAATCAACGTACCCATGGAATGTCCTTATGCACTAGTTTAACCCCTTCCCTGTCTGCCCCCCACCCCGCCCCCCTCAACCACCAAAGGAAATGACAGCATCATGGAATAAGCACTGGGGTAAATGTGGAAGCTTGGCTCTACCCTTGTGTCACTTGACTCCATTCTAGAGGACACGGGATGTGATGAGATAAGCCCTTGTGAAGAAGGTCCAGGGAGTTTATGGATTTTAAAGCACTTGCAGTCCTTGAAGGGTGCTGGGTGAAATAATAACCTTTTACTACACAGCTAACCTGCTTCCATACAAATGGAAGAAACGATGAAGTAAAGTAGCTAAACAAAAGATTTCAAAGTGTGCCTCAAGAAGACAAAGTAAAGTATTATAATGACATGTGCAAAGCCCTGGAGTTAGAAAACCAAAAGGGAAGAACATGCTTGGCATTTCTCAAGCTGAAAGAACTGAAGAAAAAAATTCAAGCCTTGAGTTGCAATATTGAAGGATTCTATGTGGAAAATATTAAATGTTGTACGAAGCATCAAAAGAAGATGGAAGGAATACACAGAGTCACTGTACCAAAAAGAATTGGTTGACGTTCAGCCATTTCAGGAGGTACCATATGATCAGGAATGATGGCACCGAAGGAAGAAGTCCAAGCTGCACTGAAGGCACTGGGGAGGAACAAGGCTCCAGGAATTGACCGAATACCAATTGAGATATTTCAACAAATGGATACAGCCCTGGAAGTGCTCAGTCTATGCCAAGAAATTTGGAAGACAGCTACTTGGCCAACCAACTGGGAGAGATCCATATTTATGCCTATTCCAAAGAAAGGTGATTCAACTGAATGAGGAAATTATTGAACAATATCATTAACATCACACACAGGTAAAATTTTGCTGAAGATCATTCAGAAGTGGCTGCAGCAGTGCATCGACAGGGAACTGCCAGAAATTCAAGCCAGATTCAGAAGAGGATGTGGAACAAGGGATATCATTGCCGATGTCAGATGGATCCTGGCTGAAAGCAGAGAATACCAGAAAGATGTTTACCTGTGTTTTATTGACCATGCAAAGGCATTCGATTGTGTGGATCATAACAAATTATGGATAACATTGCAAAGAATGGGAATTCCAGAACGCTTAATTGTGCTCATGAAGAAACCGTACATAGATCAGTTGTTCGAACAGAACAAGGGGATACTGTGTGGTTTAAAGTCAGGAAAGTTGTGTGTCAGGGTTGTATCTTTCACCATACTTATTCAGTTTGTATACTGAGCAAATAATCCAAGAAGCTGGACTATAAGAAGAACAGGGCATCAGGATTGGAAGAAGACTCATTAACAGCCTGCATTATTCAGATGACAACCTTGCTTGCTGAAAGTGAAGAGGACTTGAAGTACTTACTGATGAAAATCAAAGACCACAGCCTTCAGTATGGACTGCACCTCAACATAAAGAAAACAAAAATCCTCACAACTGGATCAATAAGCGACATCATGATAAATGGAGAAAAGATTGAAGTTGCCAAGAATTTCATTTTACTTGGATCCGCAATCAACACCCACGGAGGCAGCGAACAAGGAATCAAAAGACATTGCACTGGGCAAACCTGCTGCAAAAGACCTCTTTAAATTGTTAAAAAGCAAAGATGTCACCTTGAAGACTAAGGTGTGCCTGACCCAAGCCATGGTGTTTTCAGTCGCCTCATATGCATGTGAAAGCTGGACGATGAATAACGAAAACCAAAGAAGAATTGACGCCTTTAAATTATGGTGTTGGCGAAGAATATTGAATACACCACAGACTGCCAAAAGAATGAACAAATCTGTCTTGGAAGAAGTACAACCAGAACGCTCCTTAGAAGCAAGGATGGCGAGACTACGTCTCACATACTTTGGACATGTTATCAGGAGGGACCAGTCCCTGGAGAAGAACGTCATGCTTGGTAAAGTAGAGGGTAGGTGAAAAAGAGGAAGACCCTCCATGAGATGGATTTACACAGTGGCTGCAACAATGGGTCAAGCGTAACGATTGTGAGGGTGGCGCAGGACCGGGCAGTGTTTTGTTCTGTAGTACATAGGATCACTATGAGTCAGAACCGATTCGACGGCAGCCAACAACAACAACACAGCTAACTCGTTGCCATCGAGGTGATTCTGACACCTAGCGACCCTATAGAACAGAGCAGAACTGCTCCATAGGGTTTCCAAGGAGTGGCTGGTGGATTAGAACTGCCCACCTTTTGGTTAGCGGCCTAGCTCTTAACCACTACACCACCACGCAGCTATTCCTATTCAAACTGAATGCCTGGAGCTACTTTTCACAGTTGATCCAAAAGGCCAACATGCCCAGATGCTTGTTCTTCTTATGCTAAAGGAGACTCTTCCTGGACTCACAGCTATTGTTGCTATTGGCAGAGTCTGTTGTCTTTCCATGACCCAAAATTTCCTAAAGGCCTTGGCTCCAGAAGCCCTTTAGATTCTGAGAGCTGCAGGCCATTTTAGTGTCCCCTTAACTTCCCTGGGACCTACCCATCAGGTCAGGGAAGCTGGTTCAGCCTGGCTGAGGGCAGTGTGAATGACTTGGCTCCTTTTGGGGTATCTGCCAGCTCTCAATGATCTCTTCTCTTCTGGTATTGGGCCCAGTGCACAGGCCACAGAGGGTGCCTGAGTCTTTACTACATATACCACCTCCCCACTCCTTCACCTACCAGCTGATCGGGCAGGGTAGATACTTGACTGAAACCGGATCAGATTATTTCTCCTAAAACTTCAAATAGGGCTCACAGAGGTTGTCTGTCTCTGCACATTTAGGAGTTAAGGGGCAACCCTTTTTCCACCCTGTGCAGAGAAAATTGGTCTCTTTGGAAAGCAAAATACAGCACATAGGAGTGAAGAATTTCAGTGTTTCTAATCTATAGTTGCAGAAGCTTCCTAAGGCTCTGCTGTGTTTCCGCTCTTGGGTTCCATAAGATACTGTGTTTGTTAAGGTTGTGTGTCAACTTAGCTGGGCCATGGTTCTCAGTGATTTGGAGTTATGATGTAGTTTGGCAGCTATGTAATGATGTAATTGCCTCCATAATGATATCTGATATAATGTAATCAGCTCCATGATGAGATCTGCTATGAGTAGCCAATGAGTTGAAAGGGAGCTTCCTTGGGGGTGTGGTCTGTATCCAATATAGGTGGACTTTCTGGCAAAGCTCGCTGGCTTTGTTTGCTCTAGATCCTCATCTGACCTCTGGTTCTTGAGACTTGAGCTAGCAGTTTACCTGCCAGTCTTGGGATTTGTCAGCCTTCACAGCCTGTGAATCAGAGGCCTGCTGTCTGACCTACTGATCTTGTGTTTGCCAGCTCCTGCAGCAACATTTGAGTCAGAAGCCTCCAGCCTGACCCACCGACATGGGATTTTCCAGCCTCAACAACCTCATGAGCCATTTCCCTGATATAAATCTCTCTCTCACTCTCTATATGCATGCTTCCCTAGTTTTGCTTCTCTAGAGAACCCAGCCTAAGACAGGTATCACCTGTGTTCATAATAGATTCCTTACTTTTGTAGCCTAAGTTGGTCTGTTATTTATGACAAACAGAAAGACAGGGTATAATGATGGGTTGTTGTGGATTTTGAAGTAGTGGTTATCTGCTTCTTATACAACTAACTCCACCCCCTCTTCAGCAAAGAAACAGAGTAGAAAGTATATACATGGGCTGGCTTTTCCCAGAGGTAGCTACACTCACAAGCAGGATGGGCATTAAAAGTAATCAGGAATTGTGATGCCAGGAGTTAAGACAGTCCATCCACTCTTATCCATCATTTTATAATGAATGGTTGACCTGCTATTTCCACAACTGGAATAGTAGTTCATCCTCAAATGCTCAAATTAAAAAAGGAACTTGGGATCACAGAGTAGCCACAAGACTCAAGGGTGCTAACCTAGCTGGCCTGATTTTTAAATGTATTGGCATTCAGGGTCATTTTGATTCTTTTTTTTTTTTTTTTTTTTAAGTTATGAAAGAACCAAACTTGAATCAAGGAGTGGAAAATAAAAATAGGTTTCTTATGACTCTATACTTCTCTCAGTGTTTACCTCGCTGTCATAATTGCCAGCTTCCCACTCTGAATGGCCCACTAGATTACAGACATTGGAAGCAGGAACTCATCTCCCACACTGTGGTGACTTTGTAATCTGTCTACTTGGTTCAGCTGAACTGTACTTCCCAGAATTCTCTTCCCTGTGTTTCCAGTTAGGGGTGAAGCACAAAGAAGATTCTTGTGGGAGGCCTGGAGGATGAAAACGAAGCAGCATTTTGTAGCTCACACAAATTGTCCCTTATCCACCTCAGCTTCTCCCACTTCTGAGCTATGTGTGTTTAGCTCCATTATGGAGGGCCCAGCCTCTGCAGGATCCACACACCAAGGCCAGAAGCAACAAGAACAGACACGGAATTGTGTCTGTCCTCACCAGCCCCAGCTTGTTCTTGCTTCCCCCAGCTTTATATCCTTCTTTCCTTCCTTCCTGACTGCCCTGTGGGCTTCAAATTCCAGCATCAGGCAAAAAGACGATAGTCCTATAAAGACTGCTTTTTATAAGGTGCCTATGATTTTAAGGTCAAATCCTGTTAGCCATATCTATCTCTTAGTGTTTCTGCTTCTCTGAGTAAACCCTGATGAATACACATTTATTCATTCAACCAACAAATATTAATTGAGCACCTACTATGTACCAGACACTAGGTTCTAGGTGCTGCGGGTATCAACCAACTCATTGCCATCAAGTCGATTCTGACTCATAGTAACCCTAAAGGACCGAGTAGAATTGCCCCATATGGTTTCCAAGGAGCAGCTGGTGGATTCAAACTACCAACCTTTTGTTTAGCAGCTGAGCTCTTAATCACTGTGCCACCAGGGCTCTGCTGGTACTACAGCAGTGAGTAAAACAAAGTCCCACCCCCACGGAACTCCTGTATACTGTTGTATCCTCAAGATACAACACACCGCTGAATGAAAGAGTCCAGAGACTAGCCTCCAGTTTTGTTTCTTCTATTAACAGTTGTGTGTCCTTGGATCAAAATTCCTTAATCTCTCCATGTCTCAATTTCTTCATTAGTAAATTAGGGAGATAGGCCTCCTAAACTCTCTCACACATAAAAGAAGTGTTAGAGCAAACAGCAGTTGAAAGACAGTTGAAAACTAAATAGCTATAAATTAAATCAATTATCATTCCTTGAGATGACTCGGATGTCTCCCTTCTCTCACATCAGCTTCCTGTGTATAATATGGAATTACACATTCTCTATGGATCATCCACATGTATATAAAAAGATTTAAGTCACCAAGAAAATAGCAAGATTTTCCTTTTACTAGAAAAGACCAAGGCCATTTCAAAAAACAAACAACAGTCTAGGATATTGTCATAATCTTTTATTATGTATCAAATTGTCTTCAACATAAGTTATAACCTGATTAAACATGATAGACATTTTTATCTATTTAGTGACAAAAAAATTCTCTTTATGTACAATATCTTTTGTCTAGAGTCTAGCATCTATAGTACCTTTCATTGCAGGATTTCTGCTTGATATAACAAGCAAAAATGGACGATAAAAAAAACAAAACAAAAATAAATCGAAGCAAATCAAACCCCCAAATCCCTCAACTACAAACGCCAATATCAAATAAAGCATTAAAAAGACAAATACGGAATAACTTTTTGTTTAGAAATGCAGAATGAATACTAAAGTTAGTGGTAAAATAAAAAAAAAAAGACAAACTCTGCTAGGGCAAATTTTCCTGCTCAGGGTGAAAGCGACTCTAGACCATCTCACGGCTCCTGCGGATCGTACAGCACAGGATCATGCTGAAGATCATGCCGAATATCTGGAAGACAGGAAGGAACATGAGAAACAGGGTGGCTTCGTCTGAAGGAAGGCGAGGGGAAGGGAAAAACACAAGCTGTTCAGTCCAAGACAAAAGACAACAAGGGGAATGTGTCCACGAGGCCAAACAACTTAAAGGGTATTGAAGCAGGAGAGAAGTAGGCTAGATAATGGGAAGGATTGCTGGACTTCTGGGATTCCGAGTCAGCAGTGTTGCTACTGGATACAAATACCCTCCCTGGACAACTTTCAGGGTGAGACAAATAAGCCCAGAGCTAAATTTAATGCTCTAATTTCAGATATACCAATAGCCCATACTTAGCTTCTTTTTTTGGAGGGGGGGTTATATTCTACTTTAACAGGCGTTATGTCTTTTACTGAAAGTTGCTTCAAGTTATTTCTTGGATGCAGATATTGGGGTATAAATAACCAATAAAAAAGGAGGCAATTCTCTCTTTTGAGGCAGTCTTACTAGGGACAGAGGAGAGCTGGTAAGATTCTAGGGTTTTTGGTGAGCCAGGCTGCCCCACCTGAGGGCTGTGTCCCCTGTGGGTTTCTCATCACTATCATGGAGAGGTAAGGGGTGACACTGGGGAGTCTGATTGGCCCTGGATGGTTCCCAGAGGCTGATTAGCAAGAGAGTGGGTCATTTACAGCTTTCTGTCTTCTCTTCTGACTGGCCACCTTTGACACCTTTCAGACTATAGGGGGAGGTGAAACAGTGCCAATTCATGAAGCTTCTAGTCAACTGTTTTCTTGGGAAAAGAAAAGCAGATGCATGATGCGAACATGTTCTGAAGATATCCCCAGACTAGTTAACAGGTCTGAGTGATCTACCTCCTTGCTACTCAGATTATGGTACATGGACCAGCAGCTCTGGTATCACTTTACCTTAATGGATTCTGGAGACACACGGGAGTTCAAATCCCAGAAACTTCACTAATGAGCTGAGAGACTTTGATCAACTTACCAAACCTCCCTGTCTCTTGGTTCCTGGTTTGTAGAATGCAAATACTACCAGTACCTACCTTGTAGGGATTGCAAGGATTCGATTAGTTGATGGGCATACTACACTTACAGCAGTGCCAGGCATAGAGCACGTGCTTAGTAAACGGTAACCACTAAAAGTACCATTCCTTCCATGGAGGCTCCCTGCACTCACCATCACCACGGCGATCCCGATGCCCACCGCGCCGATGATGTGAAACTTGTTGGTGAAGACCTCTTCGATGGCCTCAGGGCAGGGCTAGGAGGCAAAGCAAGAGCTGGTCACACACCATCCCAGCTCCAGGTGCAACCTCCCTCCCCCCGCCCCCACAGCACCCGCTTCACACAGGGAGCACTGGTGGTCCCAGGGAATGGGTGGGGACAAAAGCAGGGAGAAGAGATGTCCTGGCTGGTGGATGGAAAGGGAAATCAAGAGAGGTATGAGGTGGGTCCCTAAAACTTGAGCAAGAAACCAGGGAAGGAAGAGGGTTAAGCCCCCGCTTTGGGGTCTATTTCTGATCTGGTTTTAGGGTCACTTCTTATTATTCCAGAGCTTGGACTTAGATCTATCTATACAATCATGAGCCACTTACAAAGTCAAAATAGTAGTGTTAGGCCGTTGCAGGAGTCAGGGCTCAGGAGCAGACCTGTCCTCAATAGCTTGAGGGCTGGGGACTAGAAGGTGGAGCAGCAGTAGGAAACCCCAGGTGTCAAAGCCCACCTGGGAGCTAGAACGCTTTGCTCTTCCCCTGGTCTGGCCTTTGTTTTGCTGCCCTCAAGGGAACAGAGCCCCCACGGTAGGGAGAAATGAGATAGCCACCCTGGGGCTCTTTCACAGGAGGAAAAGGTCTCTATGAAGTGCCCGGACACCCATCCTTCTAGAAAGAGATGGCTGATTTCCCATCCACCCTCGTAGGATTTGCCCGGAGCAACTGGGCAGGGGTACAAGAGTCTTGTCCTTAAGTTTACCTTTATTGTGATGGTTGCGATCAGCTCCTTTTTGGGGCAAATGTCTACAATAAATTGTTCTGCACCTCCATGCATACCACAGCAGTTCAACTGCAGAAAGAGGGATGGGGATATGCATGAGAAGAACAAATAAAATAAAAAGATGATTAAAAACTGGTCTGGCACAGCAGGTACCCTGTGTGCAGGTGTATTCTGAAGAAAGGTCAGAAGAAGGGTTGGAATCTTTGCAGACTAGATGACGTACCGCATAGTGGATGGCTTTTAGCGTCTCCCGCTGCGGTTCTTCCTTTCCTTTCAGCTTTTCGTAGGTGTCCTTGTAAAATTTCTGGATTTCCTCAATCACCTACAATGAATGGACAGAGTATCAGAGACAGCTTTTGCATATACTTCATAATGAACAGATGTCATCTGCTCCATGTTGTTCATTCTCTTCAAGTTCTGTCAACAATGTCTGGGCTCAGAGAAGACTTCAGTCACTGAGAAGACTGAAGCCACTTGTTCCTTCTAAGTGCCTCTGTGGCACCTCCCATCTCCTCCGCTGTGGACCCCACCTCCTCCCACACCCTCTAGGAACTTGCTTCAGCAGTTTTCCTTTTTCTCTTGTACCTTTGGTTGGTCCCTTCAGTTCTACTTGGTTCCTTCCCTTCTACCTTCTACCTAACAACAAGATTGAATCTTCTGACCTGGCTATTACCTCAGGCTTCCTTTTTTCTTTTTTAAAAAATAACGTTTTATTGTGTTTTCGGTGAAAGTTTACACAGTAAATTAGGTTCCTATTTAACGATTTCTACATAAATTATTCAGAGACATCAGTCACAATGTGTTAACATTCTCATTAATTCCCTTCTGGATGTTTCGCTTCCAGTAATCTGGTTTCCCTGTCCCATTACCCTTTCATCTTTGCTTTAGAGTAATTGTGGACCATTTGGTCTCATATAGATAAAATTTTAAATGTGCACAGTATTCACTGCTAATATTCTTTATTTTCTGAGCCAATCTGTTATTTAGCTAAAAGGTGACCTCAGGGAGTAGTTTCAGTTCAAGGTTTATGGAATATCTCATGGCAATATTCTCAGGGAGTCCTCCAGTCTCAACCAGTCCAGTAAGTCTGGACTTTTAAAGAATGAATTCTGTTCCACATTTTTCTCCCTTTCTATCAGGATCTATCTACTGTGGCCCTGATCAGAACAGTTGTTAGTGGTAGCCGGGTGCCATCTAGTTCTTCTGGTTTCAAGGTAGATGAGGCTGTGGTTCGTGTAGACTGTTAGTCCTGTAGATTAGTTTTTTCACTGAGTCTTTAGTTTCCTTCTTTCTCTTTTGCACTTAGAAGCTGTGTGATGTTTGGAAAATTACTAAACCTCTCTGTAGATCAGTTTCTGCATATATAGATGGAGATTATAACAATCTCTACCTCATAAATTACTGTGAGGATTAAACGAGATATTGCACGTTAAGTCTTTAGCATATTACTCTATGTTTACTACAGAGTAAATTTGGAATAAGAGCTATTAATCGCAATTATTATCCTCTTACACTTAGGTGCATCCCAGTTGAATGCATGCCTGTTCCCTTGACCTCCACATCCTATTAACTGATCAACATCCAGCAACTTCCCTTTAGCATCTTTTGTAATTATCCCTTCCTATTTCCATGGTGGCTGCAGCTTTTTTTTTCTTTTTTCCTAAATTTTATTTATTTTATTGTTGTTGTTGCTGAGAATATACACAGCAAAACTACACCAATTCGTTTCTACATGTACAATTTAGTGACATTAATTACATTCTTCAAGTTGTACAACATTCTCACCCTCCTTTTCTGAGTTGTTCCTCCCTCATTAACATAAACTCACTGGCCCCTAAGGTTCCTATCTAATCTTTCAAATTACTGTTGTCAGTTTGATCTCATATGGATAGCTCTTAAAAGAGTGTAATGCTCAAGGCAGGCCTTTTTTCACTAGTTAAGCTAAACCACTGCTCGGTTTTAAGAAGACTTTAGGGGATATTTTTGGTTTAAGGTTTAAAGATTATCTCACGGCAAGAGATTCAGGGGTTCATCCACTCTCCACAGCTCCGGTAAGTCTAGAGTCCGTGAGGTGGCTCTAGCTTTTAATGCTTAGATTATTAAATCTTTTCTTTTTCTTTTACCTTTGCCTTGAAGTCCCTCCTCCCACCAGCTCTCCTCCTAAAATCTTGTCTCTTAGTCAAAGTTTAGGCCAATGCCCACTTCTCCATGAAGCCAGAAGAGATCCTCCTGCCCAGGCCTTTTCAAATCCTATGGTACTTCTGGATACAAATCACTTGGATACTTTTCAGATGCATGCCTTCCTACTACACTAGAAGTGTGCACATGCATGCACACACACACACACACACACACACACACAAAAAATCAACAAATATTTCCTGAACATCTACTATGTGCCAGTCACCATTCTGGGAACTGGATGCATAGCGGTTGGCATAATACCCACACAGAGTGGTAAATGCTCACATTCCCTGCCCACAGGAAGCACGTGTTCTGATGGCACGTGGGAATGTGGCAAACAATAGGCACGTTCGAGGGTTGAAAGCTGATTAAACTGACTGGCCTGACCACCCTTCTACCCTCATCATCCTCCAACCCCAAATCATTGCAGGACCCAAGAGACCTATGGGAAAAACCTACCTTATCTTTGTTCGAATATCCCCAGATGGCCGCGGCTATTTCAATGGCAAATATCACCAAGAGGAAGCAAAAGAACTAGAAGGCAAAGAGGCGACAAGAGTAAGGAAAAATCACAGCCAAACAGCTGGAAAGTCAGGCTCCAGGATTTCAAAGGGGGCTGTTCAGTCAGATGGTATTTTGGAACAAGGAAGAATGGCAAATCTCTGGGGCACAAAGGAACAACCTAGAAGGGGCAGGGAAAGTTTACAGAACAGGAAGGGTTAAGCCAAGGCAAGGAAATTGAAAGTTGTAGCGGGAAAGGATACCCATTCAGGAGGAAAGAACTGGACACAGCCAACCCCCAACTCTGGTATTTATAAGGTGTTAGTTAAGAGCAATAAAATACCATTGTTCACTCACAAAAACCATAAAGATTTGGGGAAAGAAAGGAAGTGAACACACCCTGTGGAGTGTGGGGGAAACTGGAACAAATTTTGAAACAAAAAAGAGAGAAGGCAAAGGTACCTGTGGATTCAGAGTGAAAAAGCAAATGTGGTCCTCGAGAAAGGGAAGAACAAAGTTCTGGCATATAGTTGCCTAAGGGAAGTGATAAGAGAGGCTCCAGAAAGGCAGAGGAGTGATGCATCAACACAGGGGAGGGGAACCAGGGTGGAGGACAAGATGGCTGCCTAGCTAGGGGGCTGGGCAGAGCCTAGAGTGGAGAACACTAGGGAGACTGAGGATAGCTCATGTCCTTTAGGTACCCTCTTCACCCTATCCTGTCCTCTCCCACTCCTTCCATCTGTTCTATGGCTCTGGGCCTACTGAGATTGGGTTGGGGGAGGTAGGAGTCAGAGTGGCTAGCCAGAACCAAAAGGGATACTCACCAATCCCAGCATGCACTGGGACTCTTGGACAGCGCCACAGCAGCCCAAGAAACCCACTAGCATCATGAGGGCCCCGGCTCCAATCAGAATATAAACTCCTGAGGGGAGAGGACAGGAAAAGGACACACATGGAGACATAGTCTGGGGACCCAGACATTTCCTGTAATCCCGTTTTCCTTCCACGTGACTCTGTGTCTTCCCACTTCTTGTTGCTGCGGTCTCAGGGAAGTGCCCTTCCTTAAAAAAATAGCCCCCTCCACCTCTGCTCTTGGTCCCCTTCCCACCAGTCTCTCCCCTAGGCCCTTGCCCCATCAAGCCTTTGCCCCTACCTCTCCCTCAGCTTTTCTGGAAGGTCGCTACTACCCCCCACTTTAGGACACAAAATATCCATGAGAACCCCCAGATTCTACTCAGGACACAAACTGGTCCAGTCCATCAGCTGTTTCCAGCAAGATGAATGCAACTCAAGTCAGTTACAACAGACTCTCCACACTTGGGCTCACTTCCTGGACTCTGCCAAGTTTCCAGTTGGCCTCTGCTTCACAGGAGAGGCTGCCAGGCGGACTTTCACAGGAAGGGGCTGCACCCTCAGACATCACGCTCTCAGGTGGGTTGGCCAGCTCTGTCTCGTTCCCAGAAGGGATGCCTTGTCACCCTACTGCACAGTTAGACATGCGCAGCCACGCCCAAGGGCACTGCTGTGTGATCTTAGATAAGATGCCTTATTGGTAAAATTGAAGAGGTTGGTTGCTAGAAAATTTCAAAAGATGCCTTACAGCACACGAAGGAAGTCTTACAGTTGCAATTGAGTTCCTCTAAGTTAAGGGTGAAAAGGATCCTTCTTGCTAAGCGGAAGGTGAGTGACACCATTACCAAGTCCTCAAATTTAATGACTGACTGGGGAGGAGGCAGGGAGAAGGGCGGTGATTTCCATAACCCCTGCCTTTGACCCAACACCATGCAGGGTCCTGGGACAGGGGACCACAGCCAGCAGCCTTGGCCCTGTTTATTCCATGACCCCTCCAAGGGAAGCCCAGAGGGGCCCACCCTGCAGGGACCACCCCTTTGCCCCCATGTCCTCCTCCCCAGCAGGCTCTGCAGGAAAATTGGCAGAGAAGTCCCAGGGCCTCCCTGTCTTGCAGGTATGTTTTATCCAACTTTGGGAAAGGCGACTGTCACATGTTGAGAACACCAGCTCTGAAGGTTTGAAGGCCAGCTCTGTGACTCTGGGCAAGCCACTTCATCTCTCTGTGCAACAGTTTTCTATCTGCAAAATGGGGATGGTAGGAATGCCTACCTGACCTAAGGGGCGTTGTGAGGATTAAATGATATAATCCTCAAGTGTACAATGAATGCTAGCTGTTGTTAGCCCTGGCTAGTCCCTGGGTGGTGCAAAGGCTAAGCGCTCAACTACTAGCCAGAAGGTTTGAGGTTTGAACCCAGAGGTGCCTCAGGAGACAGGCCTGGTGATCTGCTTCTGAAAGGTCAGAGCCTTAAAAACTCTATGGAGCATAGTTCTACTCTGCACACATGAGGTTGCCGGGAGTGCGAATCTACTTACAGCACCTAACAACAATTGTTAACCTTAATAATACAAAGGATAGGTGATAATTACTAACAGCCACAGGGATGAATGTTTATACACTTGCTACTCCCTCCCTACTATCCTGGAACTGGGACCACGGAGGCTTCCCTGAAGTAGGGGCTGCAAATCAGAGCGTCTGTGATGTTGCCCCACAATACACAACAGGATACTGCAATGAGAACCCTCTGTAGTGACACAGTGACCTCACTGTCTCCCATCTGTACCCTCGGTGTGGGGCCATGGCTCTGCAGGCTACCAGTCGTGTAATCTGCCTGCAGCGGAGAGTCCTGGGCGACAGAGCAGAAAGCAACACAAGGGAGCATTTGTGCCTCCTCCCTCTTCCCCAACATCTGTTGTGATGTCAAGTCACGTGGACTTCCTGGCAAACCCCTGCGTGTTATGTGAATATGGGCATTGTTCCCACGCATGCCCGGCCTAGACTGGGCAAGGTGACAAATGCACTCCAGTCCCATCCTCCTGTGCAGTCACAACCCGTGGAGCCAGACTGGGCTTGGGAAGGCAGTGCAGCCCCTCACACCATGCATGTGGACGGAGGGGTGGCCGCCCTTGGGTTTTGGCTCTAACATGGGGAAACTAGTGAGCGGAGGCAGGAAAAGGGGCCCAGTCTCCCCCCATCTCATCAGGGCAAGACAATGGAGGATAAAGCCACTTCCTTGAGCCCTATAGCAGGGCTGAATACGTAGGAAGCATTAAGAGATCAAAGGGTTTTATAAGCACAGGAAGTACAGTTGAGTGGGAATTGAGCAGACAGACGTGTTTTCTCCAAGTCCAGGTCCAGTTTGTAAGTACAGGTGGCCCTGGCAAAAGCCAGGGGAGTTGGACCAGCAGCAGTGGTGGGCTACTAAAGGAAAAGGCATTTCCCATGCAGAGAGAGAGAGAACATTTTCCTAATGGGTCTCTCGGCTAGTATTAAATACTTCTCCTATGGCTCAGCAGAGTAAGATTTTAAGATAAAAGGTCTTGTTGCCTTTAAATATTGCACAGACAGCTGCAGATCTGGAGGGCCCAGCTCTGCCCTCTCCAGTCAGTGCTGAAGACAAGTTCTCTGGCAGCTGCTTATGGGGATTTTAGTAGCAAACGTCCAGCTAAGGGTGACTCATCTGAAAGCAGCCCACTGGAAGTTTTGGTGCTACTGCTGGGCATGGGCTGCCTCTTAAAAGGGCCATCTAGTGCTTCTCCTTGGAAAGGCCACTTGGGGCCTACACCCCAAGCTTGTTAGAAATGCTGGCAGTGACAAATGACAAAGTGTTCCCCCTTTTAAACAAATGAATGTTAGCTTTCTGTGTGACTCATGGAAAAAGTTAGTCATCACAGAGCCTTCTCTAGGGTTACTGTATTAATTGGCTTAAGGGCTGTTTATTCTGCTTTTTTCAGACTGACATGATAAGCCTAGTTAAAAAAACAACACAGAGTTTGGTGTAGCAGTAGCATATGCCAGGGTGTCCTTTACACCAGAAGTGGAGTATTCTCCCTCACTGGTTGAGCACGGCTCTCGGTTCTGGCGAGGGAGTGGACACATTAGTTTCCTGTCACCACCCCCACCCCAACTCCAAACATCACCACCCGTTTATATGGAGGAAAACAAAACCCAGCAGAGCCCCTGGGCTCCACTTGCTCAGGACAGTCTATTATCTCAAAAAACCTCAGCCAGGGGTTCCAAGGAGCCCTAACTCCAACCCCCACGGGCTCTCCCTTGGTTCTTCTCCCTCCCATGGATGGCTGTTCTCATGAATAAACACTGCAGTGGACCATCATTTGCCAGCAGGGAAATTCTCAGCCTCAGAGAGGTGTGAGTGTGGAAACTATGCCAGTTTCAGGATGGGGAAAATCAGGCACACAGCAACCAAACAAACGGGCCCAGCCTAGACCATGAGCCAGCAGTGGAACACCAGCGTGCTAAGGGCAAGTGCCCATATTCTAGAAGTCACCTGGCACTTGTCATAAGAAGGGGAATGGTCCTGGGGGGGGGGGTGGGTAGCCACGGCTGCTGGGTGGAGCCCCCAGATGCCTTTCTTCAGTGGCTGTGGTTCTGGAAGGACACCAAGGAGTTAAGAAGGGCTGTTGGCCCGGCAACAAGAAAACGCAGTTTCCCAACATGTTTGTAGCCTGGGATTACGGATCCAGCTGACAGGCTGAATCTCCCAGGGCCTGAATTGGAGAGAAGGCCCATATAAGGCTGTCATCTGTTCTGGACTCACTATAGACTGTTCTAAACATTGGAAACGTTTCTGTTTTCACTTGCTTCTCTGCCTGGTTATACAGTCTTTCCCTACTTTGAAAGTTGTGGACCTGCTGGAGAAAAGACGCCCCTGGATTTTTCAGGTTTTCAGCTGTGTGGTCAGGCCAGCCTGTGGGATGCCTGTAGACAGTTAGTGCCCAGTGCCAAGGGATAGTCCCTCTATGATGTGGGGACAGTGCTGGGGTACAGCTGGCACTCTAAGCTCATCTGCTAGAAGAGGCTGGTCTCAGTCCCAGGGGCAAGCAGACAGAGTGAAGCCTCCTTGGCCCTTTGCCCACAAGCTACAAGGATTCCATTTCCCAAAGCACTGGGTGAGGCACAGGGCCCAGTCAGACACAAACAGCCGCTCAGCTTGCTGATGTTCTAATGCCACTCTCTGTTTGTGGGCTCCCAGCCTCAAGGGACCCTATTCTTCTGGCAGAGTTAAGGAGGCAGCGGTCACTAACCCCTATCTAGGGATTGCTATGTCTCTTTGGTATTGTGCCTTTGAGTCATCCTCCTGGTCACTTCAGGCAGGAACACTGGCCACTGGGTGGGGATGGGGGGGCTGCAATGACCTGGGGGACTCGAGTTCCATGAGGTTCCCAGAGGCAGGCCCAGGCTCCTCCATTTGTGTGCTCACTCACTCTCCTGCCCCCTGTGAGCCTTTCCCACCTGTCACCTGCTTGTTAGGGCCCCTGGGGCTGAGGGCTTCTCTCCGAGGTCTACAGTTTGAGTGAAGTCACAATGCCAAGACAGCCTCTACCCACTGCTACAAATGGGAAACAATTTCTTCTTTTCCTACATAGGGAGTCTCCCTATAACCTAGCACAGATAATCCAAGAGACTTGCACAGACCTGGGTTCAAATTCTAGCCTGCCTCTTGAGAGGCATGAGCTTGGGCAAGTTATCTAATCTCCCGAGTCTTGGTTTCTTCCCCTATGAGATGGGCTTCATTCCACGCACCTTGCAGAGTTATAAGGTTTAAATCTACAACAATGTACACAACACAGAGCTTGACACACCAAGAAGGGTTCAAGAATGTTAGTTTCGTCTTCCTGATTCCATTGCCTTACCAATGAGATCCTTACCTCCCATGGCTAAAAATACATAGAACTAGCCAACGAGTCCTAGATAACAAAAAATAAAAACCTTGCTGTTAGGAACGACCAGAGTGTGTTGAGCCACGCACCCTGCAGCGAACAATGGGCTGACAGAGCACCTCTTCCTGTGGGGTACTCGTTTAGAAAAACCCTCTGGAAATGCATGCTACCTGTCTCCATATTCCTGCCAGCAGATCTGCTCTCCTCAGAGAGGGAGTTCACAGCTTCCTCGTGATGTGGAGTGCTATGTAGGGACATAGGGCTTTAAAGGTCTCCCCTCAACACCCTGTGCCTCATACTCCTTATGCTAAACAGCCTTCCCTGCCCCCACTGCTCCAGCTCTACAGGGCAGCATTCCAACCCTGCCATAGTCACAAAAAAAAAAAAAAAAGCTCTGTTGCTAAAGCAAGTCAGCACTATGGAAACCTGCTCCTGAAAAATGATGTGTAGTTTTTTAGAAAACACACATTGTGCTTTTCTTTCTGACAATAGGGAGACACACCCTGAAAAAACTTTTACTAGCAACAACAAAAGCAATAAAACCAGGAAAACGATTCACAAGGCTCAGGTGCTACGCAACCAAACGGCCTGTTTTTAAAGAGTCCCCCAGTCGGTTTCAAGCCCGGCCTCTGGAAGGAGTGAGATGGAAGATGGCATGGCCGGCAGCCTTGTCTTCCTGTGGGCATGGGAGATAACCCTTTTCAGACTGTTTTCTCCGCCTTTTATAAAAATAACTTCTTTGGTGGGTGGGAAGGAAATGACCTAACTTAAACACTTAGAGCCTGATGACATGCCAGTGTCACCCTAAAAATAGGGGGCTTCTTTTGTTTCTCACAAATGAAATGTTTCCTACCCCTAGACTAGTCAGAAAGTAAAGCCACGGATACTGTTAGTTTACTTGGAAACTGGGAAATGGCATTTGACAGGCATTAGAACTCCAACTCCTCTTAGGGAGGCTATTTACGTGTGGATGATGGGAAAAAAGATGCCAAGGAGCCCGTGTGTAGAAAGTAACCTGCTAAGTCTATTCGAGTTCAGAGGATCCCCCCTAAAAAATCAAACCAAATTCAAAAAAACCCAGTGCCGTCAAGCTGGTTCTGACTCATAGCAACCCTACAGGATGAATAAAATTGCCCCATAGGTTTTCCAGGGCTGTAAATCTTTACGGAAGCAGACTGCTACATCTTTCTCCCGAGGAGCGGCTGGTGGATTCGAACCGCTGACCTTCCGGTTAGCAGTTGAGTGCTCTTATTACTGCACCGCCAGGGCTCCAAAACCAAACCAGTTGGTGTCAAGTTGATTTCAACTCATGGTGACCCTATGTGTTGCAGAGAAGAACTGTGCTCTGTAGAGTTTTCATGGTTGTGACCTTTTGGAAGCAAATCGCCAGGCCTTTCTTCTCAGGCGTCTCTGAGTGGGCTCAAACGACCAACCTTTTGGTTCGTAGCCAAGTGCTTAACCGTTTGCACCATGCAGGGACTCTTTCAGAGGATCCCAGGTGTGTTTAAACTGGAGGCTGTCCCCCTAAAGCAAAAGCAAGCAGTATGAAAACAAAACAAACCATCCATGGCAGCACGAGGATGGAAAGGGCTGGGTCACTGTAAGTCCCTCCCATGGTTGTGACTATATTTTCCAGGAGGTGGGTCTTATTCTGTGTCTCAGAGATCATATCTCAACAGTGAGGAGAATAGTGACCTATCCTCTTCCTTGACACTGTGGACCCTCAGGACAAAGTCTTTTGAATTAGGGAAATGACAAAGCCTTAGAAGATATGTAATGAGGAGAGAGGATCATGGACAAGAACACAGGTTCTTAAACCCTCAAGGGTGGCAGCAACTTGGGCAGAACCAAGTTCACATCTGAGAATGGTTAACACGCCAGACTTAGCCAGCATGAAAAGAAACCACATCAGTCAAATGAAAATTCATGGGCGCAACTACACAAAGACATGGCTTGAAAGCGACAGGACTGGCCAATATGGCAAGAGCAAAAGTCTTTCCGAAGCCCAAGTCCCTGCATTGACACTGAATTTCCACAGTTGCACGAAGCACCACGTCTTCCTCCCTCACCTGTGTAGAAGCTGGAATTATTACTTTCTTGCTCGAAGATACTCTTGGTCTGAGAATCGAATCGGAGCCATAGTCCAATGGCAAGGACTGCGATCCCAGCAAGCTGTAAGACATATAGGATATTGGCATGAATTCTGGCTGCCAGGGATAACACAATCCCCGAGTGCTGAGTGTCCAATTTATAAAGGAACCCAGGACTACCTTTGGTCTGAACCCCTCACTAAGCACCTGGTGGTAGCAGCAGCCAGTGAGCGGGAAAAAATTACTCCATTTGCTAAAAACATCATCATCAAGTTGAGAATAAACAATTACCTATCAGCAGTAGAATGTATACTTTAAGAACAAGAGAATAGTATACGGCAATGAAGATGAACCAGCGATAGCTACACGCATCTCACGATGCTGAAGAAGCAAGCTCCACCAGAACACATATGATATGATTCCGTATAGTTAAAATGATTACTATACTTTTTAGGGATGCACACATATGTGTACATTTATAGGTACATCAAACCACAAAAACAAACAAAAAAAACCCAAACCCATTGCTGTCAAGTTAATTCTGACTCACAGACACCCTATTGGACAAAGTAGAACTGCCCCAAAGGGTTTCTAAGGAGTGGCTGATGGATTCGAACTGCCCATCTCTTGGCTAGGTACATAGAAATGATAATGGAAAAACAAGAAAATGATCATAGTGTCAAGTGAAGGGTGACCTCTTGGGGAGGAGGGATTGATGACCAGGGAGGACTACGGGAGAAAGGGAGGTTCTAGGGTGCTGGTAGTATTCTAGCTTTTCACTTGGGTGGTGGTTACAAGGGATAGTCACTTCCCAGTTATTCTTTAAACTGTTCAAATGTTTTATGAACACTCTGTATATATAATCAAACAGTAAAAAAAGAAACCCTCACACAAAGGACACACCCATGTACTGATGAAGGCAGTTGAGATGTACTTTGCAAACCACACTGATTGGTAAATGACATATCAGAGCCTCCCCTCACTTGCGTGCACTTGGCTCCTTCCCTCTTTACACAATGAGACTTTACAAGCTGACCAACCCAACCCCAGGGCGCATGCTTCCTTGTGAGTGGATCCTTATAAACGTCAGACAACAAACCTCTAAGTAATCTTCTGATCCTAAAATTTCATGAACATTCCATTTCAAAGGTGGGAAAGTTGAGATACTGAACCAAAATGAGCAGACTTTCTCAATAAGGCGCAGACCTGAGGTGACCGACTCCTGGCCTGGCCCTCTTGAACTGGATGTCTGGGAAGGACAGCCTCCTGCCAGGGCCCCACCCCCACCTCCCCCACCCCACCCTCAGAGCCAGCTGAGCTTCTCTGGTGCTCGTACCAGGGCTTGCCAGGGCAGTGAGTCACAGGCCTCCAGTGTAGTGGCTGGCTGGATGCATGAGTGGGTGGGCTCTGGGCCAATGCCCAGGCCCCAGGTTTCTGTGCCCTGCCCCCCTCAACAGAGGCGCCCTTATGCCAGAGTCCTGCTCTTCAGGCAGCCTTGGTTCTTTGTCCCAGGAGCTGGCGACAGCCCGTGGGTCTGGACAGGCCTCTCTTTCTTTCCTTCTTTTCTCTTCTCCTTTTCCCCATGACTTGGCAGTGCGTCTGGAGGCTTTGGGTGGAGAGGGGAGAGGGGAACAATGGAAAGGGCAACTAGAGGCTTGCAGTGGAATCAAAACCTTGGTTATACCCCCAGGTGGTGCATGCTGGTTTGGTTGTACCACATACGTGTGTTTCCACAAGTACGGAAGCAATGAGGGTCTGGAATTCCTGGCTTAGAGGCCTATTGGTTCAGTTTTCTCAATTGTAAAACAAGGACAAGATTTGGCCACTCCTTGTCTTTTGTTGTTGTTATAGTTAGCTGCCCTCGGGCTGGTCTCATGGCAACTCCACGCACAACAGGATTGGGCCATTGTGATCCACAGTTTTCCTTGGCTAACTTTTGGGAAGTAGATTGCCAGGCCCTTCTTTCTAGTCTGTCTTAGTCTGGAAGCTAAGTTCAGTTCCATAACAACACGCAAGCCTCCACTGACAGACGGGTGGTGGCTGCACTTGAGGTGCACTGGCCTGGAATTGAACTCAGGTCCCCCACATGGAAGGTGAGAATTCTACTACTAAGCCACCACTGCCCCCCACTCCTTGCCTTTTAAGTATGGTTAAAGAGTAAAAACGATTGTATTAAAAGATGTACTTTGTGAGAGTAACTTCATCAGCACTAAGGTCGACCAATGTTCCACTCCCACCCGCTGTGTGCAGCTTCCCACACCTCTCAGTCCTCAGGTTAGGTGAGGCAACACCAAACATCAGTAAGACCCACACAATGTGAAGTGTCCCGTGACTGGACAATTGAGAAAAGAAAAACTCATGGACTCCAGGCCTGAAGGCATAGGAATGTGAGAGTTAATATGAATGTAAGAGCTTTGGGTTCAGGCACTTGGGTCAGGTTTTCCTTCTCATTAATTAAAAGGCATGCAGGTGAGCAAGAGTCCCCTGGCCAATCCAAAAATAGGATAGCAGAACCTCATGGAGGAGAAGCATGAGTCTCTCCCACCCTGTGCCCAGCCAGGTTTATCTGTTTCTCGTTCAGACTGTAGGTTCCCCTGCTCTCCTACAGGGGATGGTGGGGCCCAGCTGCGGACATTTCAGGCTAGAAAACAGGTGTGGCTTAGGCCCACATACACTGGGTACTGAATAAGCACCCACTAAGTGGGTCTTGACTCCACTGGTAGGCAGGCCCTGGCTGGGCCTAGCTCACCTGGGGTCCTAAAGAATTAAAAGAAAAGAGGTGATGCTTTCCCCCCTCTGCAACACACGGAGGTCCAATCAGACCCCTGGGATTTGGAAGACTGAGGCTACCTGGCCTTTTGGACATGAAGAGTTGACCTGAAAACCCTGTAGGGATGGTGTTTCCAACACATCTGGAGGTGGACTGGTAGTTTTAAGTTTGGTTAATGATTAGCCACAATTTTTCTCTCAGTCTGGTCCTCCCTCTTGCCAGTCTTGGTGATGCTGTTGCTGAAAAGTACCTGTGACCTGAGAGAGGCCGGCTTTCTTTCCTGTTTTCTAGGCTTGTGCTTAGAATTATCCTTGAGTCATTTTATCCCTCATGTTGGGTAAAGTTAGTCACTCACCCCTTACTCTGCCAGGGAAACTCCTAAACAAGTCACCTTGAAAAGAATAAAAACAATCCCATCCATAATAACTATGCTACAAATGATGATGTAAAGCTTCCCTCTGCACAGAAGCGTCTCATGGGAAGGAGTTGGGACGCTTTGGAAATAATTTCACGCCGACGGTTAATGCACTCAGCTGTTAACCAAAAAGCTGGAAGTTTGAGTTCACCCAGCGGTGCCTTGGAAGAAAGCCTGGTGATCAAAAAAAAAAAAAAAAGACTTCTTTAAGGGTAATGCCCCCTTCCATTTAAGAGAAAGCCTTACTTTTAAGGATCCTGAGCCAATCTGTAGAAGTCCAGTCATTTATCTGGTCTACAAGAACAGGTAGCAAGAAAGATATTGGGCTAGAAAACTGGAGCCAGAAAGGGAAAGGAAGGACTTCATGTCTCACTCTAGCCAAGGACACAGCCGGGAGCCCCAAATCTAATGTCATGTTGCTTGGTCATCAAAGCCATGATACTTTGCTAAAACGAGGAAGGAAAAGCAGCTGGTTCTGGAGAAACAAAAAAAAGCTGCAATAGATTTCAGTCTCTTATGCCCAAAATTCACCATAAGAGAGGAGAGAAGTTCAAGAAACCCATAAGGAAGGAAAGTCCAGGGGCAGGACTGGTAGTATTTGGTTTGCAAAATCACAGACAAATGAACCCTCCTGCCTTTTCTGACTGAATTACAGAGTTAACTGGCCTGAGGGGGTGCTAAGTAAGCCATT
The DNA here is from genome assembly GCF_000243295.1 of Trichechus manatus latirostris. Lineage (NCBI taxonomy): Eukaryota > Metazoa > Chordata > Mammalia > Sirenia > Trichechidae > Trichechus > Trichechus manatus. Next base: position 1,445,025 of record NW_004444118.1, on the reverse strand, counting down.
ATTTGTCCCATTTTCTGTAATACTATTGGAGAGATTGCTTTAGATGGCTGAATCACAAAGGCTTGGAGTCACGGGGCCATGAAACCAGTGCCACCTAGTAATGGCTGTAAAGGCAGCACTGTCTAAGGAGCTGAAAGTACCTCGCAGGACAACTTCTCACTGTTTGGTGAGGCATACAGGGACTCTCCCTCCAACATCTCCCCGCTTTTTATAACAGGTTACAGAAATGGGAAGGGACCAGCAGCAAGCACCAAAGAGAGCTTTAACTTTTAACAAAGGGCACCAAGTCAATTATAAAGGGACTCCATAAAATAAAATAGGGCTCTGGGAGGCTGTCTTAGTTACCTAGTGCTGCTGTAACAGAAATACCACAGGTGGATGGCTTTAGCAAACAGAAATTTTTCTCTCACAGTCTAGGAGGCTACAAGTCTGAATTCAAGTGCCAGCTCTAGGTGAAGGCTTTCTCTTTCTCTGTCGGTTCTGGGGGAAGGTCCATGTCATCAAGCTTCCCCTTGTCTACGAGCTTATCTACGCAGGAACCCTGGGTCCAAAGGACGTGCTCTGATCCCGGTGCTGCTTTCTTGGTGGTATGAGGTCCCCATGTTTCTCTCCTCATTTCTTTTATATCTCAAAAGAGATTGGCTAAAGAAGCAACAATATTGTAGATTGAGTTCTGCCCCATTAACATCATAGAGATAGGATTTACAACACATAGGAAAATCACATCAGATGACAAAATAGTGGACAATCATACAATACTGGGAATCATGGCCTAGCCAAACTGACATGTATTTTTGAGGGACACAATTCAATTCATGACAGAGGCCAAGAAGTTGATGATTTGCTCCCAGGTTAATTAACTGACATATTGGCAATAATGTTGGCCATACAAGTGCTCCACAGCTGCTTCACTCCTGTCCTCAAGATCTGAGCAGATTTGATGGATGCAGTTGGGTGCTTAGTTAGATGACACCTCGCTCACCAAACTACACTCAACCTGTTGCTGTAGAGTTGATTCCGATTCATGGCGACCCCATGTGTGCAGAGTAGACCTGTGCTCCATAGGGTTTTCCAGGCTGTGACTTTTTGGAAGCAAATTGTCAGGATTTTCTTCCGGGGTGCCTGTGGCTGGGTTGGAACTGCCAGTCTTTTGGTTAGTAGTTGAGTGCTTAACTGTTTGCACCACCCAGGGATTCAACCTTGCTCACAGGGCCCTAGAAAGAAGACAGCAACCTGCCCAAGATCACCAACTGTCCTGGTAGAAAGGCCAGAACCTCTACTCCCAGCCTGAGGTCCTGCCACCAGTTGGCCCAGTTCCTTTTTTGTTTCTAACTAATGTTAATTGGAAACATTCTGGCTTTGCTGGGAAAAGCTTCTTTGTGACCAGGCCAAAAATGGTTCTATCCACTTGATAGTGCAGGAAGAAAAAGGATCCCCCCTACCCCCCTATTATTTTGTTGGAAATTTTTCCACCTCTTCACTCACGTCCATTTTCTTCTTAGAAGATGGGCCATGAGAAAACCATCAGACAAACCAGACTGAGGACATTCTACTTCTCAAAACTGTCAAGGTCATGAAAAACAAGGAAAGACAGAAAGTGTCACTGCCCAGAGGAGACTAAGAAGACACGACAACTAGCTGTCATGTGGTGTCCTGGACGGGATCCTGGAACAGAAAGAGAACATTAGTGGAAAAACTGGTGAAATCCAAATAAAGCCCGGAGTTTAGTTAACAGTGATGTACCAGTGTAAATTTCTTAGTTGTGAAAAATGTAACATGACAAGATGTTAACAACAGGTCAAACTGGGTGAGGGGTATATGGAAAGTATCCTATCTTTGCAACTTTTCTGTAAATCTAAAACTATTCTAAAATAAAAAGTGTACATATATATATAAAGAAGATGGGCTTCTCTCTCTTCCAAAGCTTCCTGTCTCCTTCAAGAACTTGCTCTATTAATTAAGCTCTTTCCTGCCTCTGCATCTGTTCTCTGCCACGTTTTTACTTTTGCCACCAAACCTGGCTGGGCAGCTCTCCCTATCCTAAAAAACCAAACAGAACAAACATAGAAACAAAACCATCTCTCTCTTCAACCTTCTGGTTGCTCTGCATTTTCCCTTGCTCCCGGAGCTTGTCACTCACCACCTCTACGTCCTCACTAACCAGGACTGCTCAACTCTCCCCGATCTAGGGCAGCAGCTCCTCTCTGAAAGGTGGCAGACAGCCTTGGTCAGTGGCCAAGTTCTACAGCTTTTTTTCAACCCTCACATTCTTTGCTCTCTCAGCAGCACAACACCATTGTACGCTGCCTCTCCCTCGTCTCCTCCCCAAAGTGTCCCCTAAAAGCTATGTACATTCCTGCCTCTGTTCATGTCAAGTCCTTCCTGGAATGCCGCCCCCAACACCTAGACCTCTGTCTGCTTCCTTCCCAAGATTTCCCCAGTCTCTTCCCAAGGGAATGCAATCTCCCTTTCCCAGACTCCCAGGCTCTGCCTTTGCTCTTCTCTCCAACATTCTCCCATTCTGCCCTTCCTCTGATCTGTGGGCATAAACTCTTTGAGGTCGGAGCTACCTCTCAGTAATCTGTATATTTCCCCTGCCCCACCCAGACTTTTAACAGAACAGTCATCAGTAAATAATTCTCCACTAAATGAATGAGTACTTCAGCGGAAGAGAACTTCTGGAATCCGCTCAAATTTCATCTCCTTCTGGACAAGACTCCTTTCCCACCCAGCTTTCCACCCCGGTCCTCATTCTAATACCTCATACCAAAAGTCACAAACTACAATGTATAATTACTTGCCCAGAGAAAATACTGACAAGATCCATGAGGCCTGGTTGGGGAATATTTAGTGTATGCAAAGATTTCTCTTTCAGTATTTGATGAAAGTCACCATGAGATTTAGGGGCAAATCCATTTTAAGTCTTTTGGAAACGAAAGTTTATGAAAATCCTGTGCATTGCTCTCCCCATTCTTTAGTGGCAATTCTATCAGCACCTCCCCCTTCCCCCCAAAAACTCCACCTAAACCCTCTATATTTTGATGAACACACTGGTAACCTAGTCCCTTGGGGCTGATGCCAGAGCTTCAGGAGAATGAAAACCCAGCATTGCCCCAAACTCAGGCCCACAAGGAACATGGTTTCCGGCTCATCTCCTCTCTTACCACATTCACCTACCACTGAAAGCTCAGCCTCGACAGACACTCAAAAAAAGCTCAGGATTTCTGTTGAGTTGCACCACAAACCTTGCTACAGGGACTGGTCTAGAAATCTTACACTGAAATACACACGTAGAGTGAAAAGAAATGTTTCCAATTCTAAAGGAGTATTAAAAACAAAAACCAAAAACCAACATGTAATGGAGCTTAGGGCCTCTGGCTGCTTTCTGGCCCCTATGCCAAGTTTGCAAAACCCGTTTCAGTTAGAACATGAGGAAGTATTTATGCACTGGTGGCCCCACTGACAGAAACACTTACGTTTTAAAAGGACAAAATACTCCTTATCCTTTCTTTATCTTAGAATGTCTAGAAAGGTAGAGAGCAGGTCATTATCCAGGAGTGGTTTGTCTTTGAGGCCGGCCTTAGACTTGAAGTAGTTACATCTACCATTTTGGGAGGGGTTGAGGTGGGAAGTGGTGAGTGGGTGGGGCCGGGAAGAAGTGGGTGCTTTCTTTCTTACTTCCCATTGTCCTTCTGGAAGAGCAAGGACTATTTGCTTACTCTGCTCAGCCCATGATCAGAAAGATGTGGCAAACTTTTCAGGAGGGGCCAGGTGGCATCAGAGAAAGAACATGCACCAGGAGTTGAAGCCCTGGCTCTGTCTTTGGTCAATCGCACGGCCACACGGTCCAGGGCCTGATTCTACACATGGGGGATGTTGGAATCACCTGGGGGCTTCTACACATTGCCTGCCTCAGCTCCATCCCAGGGGAATCGAGAGCTCCCAGGTGATTTTCCTGCCTATCTCTCTTTGAAAATGACTGGTCTAGAATGGAGGGCGTGTACTGTGGGCTCTAATTCTGGTGCTGCCACTTCTGAGCTGTGTAAGCAATTTATTTTGCTTCTCTGAACCTCAGAGTTCTCATGTGTAAAAAAAAAAAATTATGATACCCACCCTGCCTTTGACCTAAGTCAAAGATGAGGATTAAATGAAGTGATGCATGGAAAACACTCTGAAAACTGTGAAGTGCTATGCTCAGGCCAGATTCTGTAGGGGAAAAAAACGATAGTCACAACCATAATTAATATACTCTGAGAAAGACACAAGACGACAGTGGGGCGATTCACGGGCATTCTGCGGATGCCCGTGTATGTCTTGCTATCATCTGAGCAGGCCTTGGCTGGATGGAAGCAGGTAATTTCAGACACTGAGGCTCTGCTGTCTGTTTCTGTGAGAGTGTGAGGGTTGTGTGATGGAGGAAGATGGATAAATTTACCCTCTTCATACCCATACACTGCCTCCCAGAGCTCCATCAAGATCAGATGGGAATGGCAAAAGCAAAGTGGAGAAGGAAGGGTAAAGGAAGACTGTTCAGACTTTAGGTCTCTGTCCTTCCTTGGATCACAGATGGCTTCTGTGGGTGAATTAACTATGCTGAAAGGAGTTATAAAAACAGCAGATAACAGAGGGAGAGATTTTCCTGGGTTGGGCAGGAAAGGAAACCTTGACCTCTTTCCTCCTTCAGTCAGATGTGTCACATCAGCCCATTTTTTTTTTTTTTTTTATGTACTGGACTAGGTGTGTTGTTGTTGTTAGTTACCAAGGACTCAATTCTGACTTATGGTGACCCTGTGTGTGCAGAGTAGAACTGTGCTCCATAGGGTTTTCTTGGCTGTGACCTTTCAGAAGCAGATCACCTGGCTTGTCTTCCAAGGTGCCTCTTGGTGAATCTGAATCATCAACCCTTAGGCTAGGCTAGTAGTAAAGTGCTTAAATGCTTGCGTCACTCAGGGATGCCTGAAGTAGGTGTAGTAATAGTAGTATGCCCATAGGCGTGGTTGCCCCCAACACCCAGGAAGTCAGTAACAGACTGAATTTCCCCTGCCAGCCTTTTCCAGGCCCCAAAGCATCAGTCATGCAAAAAGCCTCAGAGATGGAGATAAGGGACATGTTACCAGGAGGGACCAGTTCCTAGAGAAGGACATCATGCTTGGTAAAGTAGAGGGTTAGCGAAAAAGAGGAAGCCCCTCAACAAAATGGATTGACACAGTGGCTGCGACAATGGGCTCAAACACAGCAATGATTGTGAGGATGGAACAGGATCGGCCAGTGTTTCGTTCTGTTGTACACAGGGTCGCTGTGAGTTGGAACTGACTCGACGGCATCTAACAACTACAATGTTCATACAGGCTTCAACATTTAAAAACAAGTCAGGCTACCCAGACCTGTGGGCTCTGGGCCTTACCCATCTCCATGGCAACCTCTGCTGCCAGTGAATGCCAAGCCAGCGATGGGATGATTCACACTAGTCAGGAGGCTGGGCTGGACCCAGCAGCAAGAACAAACAGGATCCCAGTCCCCACAGCCTCTTCTTCTAATCCTCTCCCTGCATCCTCCTCCCCCAGTTCCAAATTAAGGCTGGAGCTGTTTTGTTTGGAAGTATAAACCCACTTGGGCAGGACTAGCGGTCTTATGGAGTCCCTCCCTTATCCAATCCCTTCACACAGTAAACCAACAGTAAAAAAACCAACAATCTCCACTCTAATCAGCAGAAAAAATTGCCATGACTTGCCTTCATTAAGGATCACAAATAAGCTATTATTTCACGGCAGAATTTAAAGCTACCAACAAGAGCATAGCACTAACCTTAGTTTTATTAGAGATGAGTTAGAAAGCCCCAGAGGCCACAGCCCTAGAGATACGGGCGGATTATCCAGTAGGCAAGGTAAGCATGATGCTTACCTTGCTTACCAGATCATCTATAGTGAAACTGTTCACTACAGATTAGTAAGTAAGCACAAGTAAGTCCGTGCTTACCTTGCTTATTGGGTCATCTACGCCTGTTAGGGATTGTAAATTTGCAAAGAAGCTTTGATTCTGTAGAAAGGTGCTGTGGGGTTGGGAGAGCGACAAATGCCAGTCATACCCAGAAGCAGAATCTTTGAAGTGGTGAAAAAAGGTGAAATTGTTCACTGCAGATGATCTGGCAAGCAAGGTAAGCACCATGCTTACCTTGCCTATTGGATAATCCACCTGTGCCTAGAGAACAAAAGGCACCCCTAGTAAGTGTGATTGTCCTGGGGACTGGTTGGGCAGACACAGCCTAGGGAGCCAGCTCTTATCTCTAGATACATTCTGCTCTTGGGGCTTCTAACGAGCTACCACCTTAGCGCAGTTCTCAAATCTTCAGAAGTCTATATCCTCAAAGACAACCTGGGAAACTTCTCTCTAGGCCAGTGGTGCTCAAAGCATGGTCCCCAGACCAGCAGCAGCAGCAGCAGCAGCATCTGGGAATTTGTTAGACATGCGAATCTGCAGACCTGATCCTGTTGCTGTTGTTCAGACTCAAGGTGATTCCATCCTAAATTTACTAAATTAGAAACTCTGGGTGGGGTTGGGGTGGGGCCCAGCAATCAGGTGATTCTGATGCCTGCTCAAGCTTGAGAACCACTGCTCTGGGCTTCATTTAAAAATGAACCCATTAGAAAAGATATGAAAAAGTTCTCTCTTGGGGTTCTGACCCCAGAGAATAGAGAATAGCTTTCTAAAATGCCAGTGCTGAAAAGCGTGAAGCCACGGATTGGAGGCGTGAGCTTTCTCTGAGTTCAAGTTTCGTGTTCATGCAAGGTGGAGCTCACAGCCTCTCAGAGAGCCCACAACGGGAGCAGCATCTTACCCTGTCACTCCACAGTAAGATCTGTAGAGGGTGGGGCCAAATGCCCTAAATGCTACTGTAAATGAAGCCATCGGGAGCAGGCCCGGGACCAATTTGGGCCTGCTGCCTGGTGACAGTTAAGGGTAAGGATATAGAGAGAGGTAAGTGGAAGGAAGCAGGAGGTAAGAACAGATAACTCGCTGGACCACTCCATATTGAACCCACTCAGCCCAGGAAGTCATAGGAAATGGTTCAAGTTGGAACCTGCATTTGACTCCCAAATGTGCATACATCACGCAGGCTTCAGCCCAGGCGACCTCTCCTTCCACAAGGAGCCATAATGACTCAGTGGGCATACCTCATCCGACCTCCAGAGCAGGGCCCACTTGGTAAAAACTTCCCATCTGGTTTCTGCAGCCTGCCTTTCTCCCTAGTCCAGGCTGCTATTTATTACGTATGAGAGAGTGGACTCTTCCCAAACCAATCCATACTCTAGGAAAAAAAAATTTTTTTTTTAAGAATACATGCAGAGGCTGATGGTCAAGTTGTAGTTATCTAGCCTTAGGGTTAACTTGACTTCTTGCAGGCTTTTCTGTTCATTAGCATCTCCTCTAGAGACTGGGGAAGGGAAAATAAAATAATAACAGAAACAACAGTATGATAATCAAAGCAGATATTATTTCCTGAGTACCCACTAGGGGTTAAACATAGGAAGTGGTTTACAAACATCATCTCATTTAATCTTCTGGTCACCCTTATTTTTTAGATGAAACAGGCTCAGAGATGTTAAGCAACGTACCCAAAAAGACACCGCTAGTAAGAGGCAGAGTTTAAACTGACAACTCAAAGATCCTTGAAGACAACTCAAAGCTACTGTCCCCAATGCATTGCACTCTCTTACTGCCCAAGGTGTGTGTCGGAAGAATGAGGGCCTCCAATAACTTCTCTTGCGGGGCAGAAGAGTGGTCTGGGCATGGTGGATTTGGCAAAATGCCTTGACCGGAACCTTAACCTGGGTGAGGGCACCTGACCATGTATCTCTTGGCTTTGTTCTCTCCTTCCTTCCCTCCCTCCCTTCTCTGTTGAGGCCAAGGGAGGGTAGATACTGCTGGGAGAGACCAGAGAAAGGTGGTGGTCTCAAGCCCCTCCAGTGATCGGATCCCAGGGGGATGTACCCTTCAGGGCTATCGCTACCTTTCTCTCCTTTTTTCTCTGCAGTGTCCTGCTGGTACAGAAGCAATGGAGACTCTGGCTCTGCCCCTCTCTGGGACCTGGTCTTGGAGGTTCCAGTTGTCTAGAAAGCTCAAGGTAAAAGGAATAAATGCTCTTTTGGGAGGCACAGGGAGTGAATGGAAGGAGAGGTGCTGAGGCCACCCTTTCTGGTCTGGAGTAAAGTGGGTGTTTTTCTTTCGATTCCTTTTGGTAAACTAAACTCCAAGTTGGGCTCCACAGGCAAGCCCCTACCAACTGGGCATCATTACAGGACCATTTCTAGCAAAGAACAAAACTGGCCGTCTCTCCACCAACCTTCCCCAAAGGGGTATCTCTAAGAGGAGTGTTTTGTAGATCGATAGAGAAGGCCTCCCAATTCATGTTCTGGAAGGAATGAAACTAGAAGACAAGAGGTAAAATTTCACCTTTGAGCAATCCTGTGTGATGTGGCTTTACAGACGGAAGCAGTAAGATATCAATGAATGTGAAAGTTGAGGACAACCTCAACCCATGAAAAAATTTAAGAGTGATAATAGCTCAACTATCTCATTATTCCTTATAACAACCCTAAAATGTTGTATGATTACCTTTATTATGCGGATAAGGAAAGTGAGGCTTAAGGAGAGTGACTCATTTGTTGCCTCTGCACAGGAAGCTGCACTTCTAACCAGCAATCCCCTTCCCCTCCATGATTCTGATGCCAATGGCGGATCAAGACCACATGGAGGGGAACACAGTGTAGGCACTTAATCCCTACAATTATTTAAAGTGTCATAAATGAGCCCCTGCTATTATCTACTGCTCTCTTACAGCATCAGGGGAAGGCTTCGGCATGGATATTAAAATCAAACAAACAAAAAATCACAACCATCCATAAGAAGCCAGGTCCTCGGGGGAAACCTGAATGTTGTGGGTAGCCTTGGGCTGGGGGAGGAGCCTTCTGCCTCTTGTGGCCATTTAATGCCCTAAACACTGAGATTATGGTACCCACTCAACCACTCATATAATTCAACATAAAAAAAATTGTGAAATAAGTAAAAAGAAGTTCAAGAAAGTGCTTATTTGCCCATGATTACTTGGACTTAATTGCACTGCTGGTGCCCTAAGGAGGGTATGACCTTGTGGCCTCCCTTTCTGGGGATTCTAGTAAACCTAGGGGCACCCAGGATGGAGGGACGAAGGTGGCCCAAGGCAGCTATAGTGTGGGGGTGCCATTATCTAGCTATGCCCCGCTTTTTTTGGCAACTGTATTTCAAGCCTGACTTCAGGCTGGTACAAGGTGTTACATTAACAGGGGATGATGCTTTGTAGGGATAACAGTGCTGAATATTGGGAGGCTAGGGTTATAACGTAAGGCCCCGCAACCCCTCCTCACGGGGACAGCCTCCCTCGCTGCCTTCCTTAGGGAACTGGATTTGATTCTAATGGTGTTGGGGCTGCCTTACACTTTGTGAGGTAGTAATTATCATCCCAGTTTAGATAACAGGTTCAGAAAGGTAAAGTAACTTGCCCACGGTCACAGAGCAGGTATGGAGTGACACCACAATTCAAACCGAGGGCTATGGGCCCCTCACCTCTGTCACATGTACAACCTATACCACACAAAGACCCAGCTTCTCCCCTGCCTGTCTCACCCTGGTGGAAGGGAGGTGGCTCTGTCCCCTCTCTGGGGTGTGGCACAGGATGAAGGGCCCCGTAAGCTTTTTTCTCAGCACTCTTTTATGGAAATTGGGTGGACATCCGGTATGAACAAGTTCAAGAGTTGAGAAAACCTTCCTCCCAATGACAAAGTCAGCATCATTTAAAAACCACAGCCCTTATTCTGCTTTAGGAGCAAAGGTTCAGCTAACATGGTTTGCTGGTATAAGTCATTTGAGGCTGAGGGGGTGGGAGGTAGGGCCCCCCCTCAACCCCTACCAAGGTAACCTCTTTCTAAACAAGAAATCTCATTTCAAGTTTCCTCTGCCTGCTTGCCAGACATGTAGCACACACTGGCCAACCCACAAATCCCTTTTCTGCTGAAAGCAGGCGTTCTGATCTTAACCAAAATCATCTGATGTGGGAGATTGTTTTGGGAGTTGTTTTGCTTTAAATTTCAAAACACCACACATTAGTTTTCCATTGTGTATGTCTAACTAAGATGTCTGGCCATCACTCTCTCTCTCAAACACATACACTTTAGCTGTGTAGATCAGTTAGTGCTTGTTCCATCTGGGGAGCTAGTTACCACTTGCCTGCATGCCCCGAGTGGTGGGAGAACCCTTCTTTCACAGAGCTTTCAAACAATGCCATGTGGTGTGCGGACTGGCAGTGTAAGCAAAAGGCTACCTGGCACTGTTCAGCTGAATGGCCCTTCTCCCCATCATAGGACATTCAGAGCATCAAGCCAGCAAGGGGGGTAAGAGTCAAGGTTCCCAAACTGCTGTGTCTAATCCATCGCCTGCCTATATCCCTCTGCTGTGATCCCCACCTTCATTTCTGGTCCCTTAATTATTAGATAGCAAGCACTCAAAGGAGTCTTTGGGTGGTAAAAATGGTTAAAACCAAAAGGCTGAAAGTTTGCGTCCATCCAGAGGTGCCTCAGAAGAAAAATCTACTAGGTGCTACTAGGCGCCTACTTCTGAAAATCAGTCACCGAAAACCCTGTGGAGCACAGTTCTACTATGACACACATGGGGTTGCCATGAGTTGGAGTTGACTGGGTGGCAATTGGTTTACTGGTTTAAGCACTCAAATATTTACTATCTGTCCCGTGCTCTGCCCTAAGCACTTCATTTGAATTATTTAATTTTCACAATTGGCCCATGAGGTAGGTAATATTATCTTGCTTTGTTTTAAATTGTGCTTTAGGTGAAAGTTTATAGTTCAAGTTAGTTTCTCATACAAAAATTTATACACACATTGTTATGTGACCTTAGCGGCTATCCCTATAATGTAACTGCACCTTCCTCCTTTCCACCCCAGATTTCCCATGTCCATTCAACGAGCTCCTGACCCTTTCTGCCTTCTATTCTGATCTTACCTCTGGACAGGAGCTGCCCGTTAGTCTCCGTGTATCTACTTGAACTAAGAAGCACACTCTTCACGAGTGTCATTTTATGTCTTATAGTCCAGTCTATTCTTTGTCTGAAGAGTTGGCTTCGGGAATGGTTTTAGTTCTGGGTTAACAGAGAGTCTGGGGGCCATGTCTTCTGTGGTTCTTCCAGTCTCAGTCAGACCATTAAGTCCGGTCTTTTTACTAGAATTTGAGTTCTGCACCACACTTTTATCCTGTGCCATCAGGGACTGTCTGTTGTGTACCCAGTCAAGGCTGTCATTGGTAGTAGCTGGCACCACCTAGTTCTTCTGGTCTCAGGCTGATGGAGTCTCTGGTTTATGTGGCCCCTTTTGTCTCTCGGGCTAATATTTTCTTTGTGTCTTTGGTATTCTTCATTCTCCTTTACTCCAGGTGGGTTGGGACCAGTTGATGCATCTTAGATGGCCGCTCGCTAGCTTTTAAGACCCCAGACACCACTCACCAAAGCGGGATACAGAATATTTTCTTAATAAACTTTGTTATGCCAATTGAGCTAGATGGACCATGAAACCATGGTCCCCAGGCCCCTGCACCTGCTACACTGTCCCTTGAAGTATTTGGTTGTGTTCAGGAAACTTCTTAGCTTTTGGTTTAATCCAGTTGTGCTGACTTCCCCTGTATTGTATATTGTCCTTCCCTTCACCTAAGATAAATCTTGTCTACTAGCTAGTTAGTGAATAACACTCTCCCCTCCCTCTCCACCCTCGTAATCATCAAAGAATGTTTTCTTCTGTGTTTAAACCTTTTCTTGAGTTCTTATAATAATAGTGGTCTCATACAATATTTGTCCTTCTGTGACTGACTAAATTCACTCAGCACAATGCCCTCCAGATTCCTCCACATTATGTTTCATGGATTCATCATTGTGTAATATTCCACTGTGTGAATATACCATAATTTGTTTATCCATTCATCTGTTGATGGGCACCTAGGTTGTTTCCATCTTTTTGCTATGTGAGCAGTGCTGCAGTGAATCTGGGTGTGCATATATCTACTCGTGTGGAATATATCTCTCAGATATATTCCAAGGAGTGGGATTGCTGGATTGTATGGTACTTCTATTTCTAGCTTTTCAACGAACTGCCAAATCAATTTCCAAAGTGGTTGTACCATTTTACATCCCCACCAGCACAATGTATAAGTGTTCCAGTCTCTCCACCACCTCTCCAACATTTATTATTTTGTGTTTTTTGGATTAATGCTAGCCTTGTTGGGGTGAGATGGTATCTCATTATACTTTTGATTTGCATTGCTCTAATGGCTAATGATCGTGAGCATTTCCTCAAGTATCTGTTAGCCACCTGAATGTCTTCTTTGGTGAAGTGCCTATCTTGCATTTTTTTAGTCAGAAAACTTGGGCACAGAAGGAGCTTGTCTCTGATCACACAGCAAATTAAGTGCAGAGTTGGAACTTGAACCCAGAGCCACCTGACTACAAAGCCCACATTCTCAGTCATTCTGCTAAACTATCTTTTGATCTGTTTCTTGGATCCCAGAGCCAGAGTTTTTCCCTTTTGTCATTTCTCTCTTACAAGAATGTTGTTGTTGTTAGCTACTTTCGAGTGGATCTTAATCGTGGCGACTCCATGCATAACAGAGTGAAATGCTGCCTGGTCCTGCGCCATCTCCATGATTGGTTGTGGATCCACAGGGTTTCCATTGGTTGATTTTTGGAAGTAGATCACCAGGCCTTTCTTCCTCATCCATCTTAGTCTGGAAGCTCTGCTGAAACCTGTTCAGCATCATAGCAACCCCAAGCCTCCACTGACAGGTGGCTGTGCCTGAGGTGCTCTGGCTGGAAATTAAACCTGGGTCTCTCATATACAAGGAAAGAATTCTACCAATAAACTGCCACTACCTGCACCCACCTACCTCCCCCTGCAACAGCAATACCTGATCCTATTTCAAGTGGCATCTTCTATCCTTTTAGGCCCCAGAGAGCCCATGTGCAAGGAGAAAGGTCTCTACCTCCTCCCTAATAGGAAGGCACCTGCAATGACCACTTGGGCTGGAGGTGCCACCTGAACCTGGCCTCTCTTTGAGGCAGCTGCTGATACACAGGGTCTAGAGAAAGAGTCTGCACTCCTCTCACTGGCCACTGGCCCGAGAGCTTCATCCATGCCCTTGCTCTGCTGGCCAGAAAGTCAGTGTGGACATAAGCACTGCTCCGGGAAACAGGTTCCCCAGAGTCACTTTGCATGTTTTCTTCCCATCCTAGCTTTGCTACGCTGCAAGTTTGGCCAGTGCAGATGCTGCTGTGGCTACCATTGGCTAAGTGTCCACAGATGGGGCCATGGTCCATCAAGTGGCCCTTGTTCTTGCATCTCCTACAGCTATGGCCCCAAAGTGCAGGCCAGAGCCTCTCCCCTTTGCCCAAAGCACCATCCTGTCAGCAAATGGCAAAGATGATGACATCACCACAGGCTTCTGTGTGATAGCCCTGTGCAAGGCTCTCAAGATCCACCACGGGGTCCTGGGACATGAGAATGCCAGCTTCTCATTACAAAGAAAGACTAAATGCCCCTCCCCAGAACTGGAAGAGAATCCAATTTCTATTTGAAATGAGTCTTCTGGGTTCCTAAAGGGTTATTTGTTGTAGGGAATAAGGGCTGTGATTTGAGTAGAGTGGGAGAAAGTTGAATATAGAACGATTTGCCAGGCTTGTGGAAGGAAGCTTTTAACCCACAGCCCCACATCACAAGAAAGATGTTCACATTGTGTTGGGGGAGCAGGAAGGAGACATTTTAGTGAGATCTCTTGTCTCTGGAGTGCACATTCCTCTTGAGGAGTGGGGGTGGGTGAGGGGATTTGGGTGGCTTCCTACTCCTAAGACACCCCTCAGAGGCAGGGCATTGATCTGAGGCACACTGGAATTACTCACATGGAGGTTAAAGGCGATTTCATTTAAATCTGTAAATAATTTTCGTTTAGAAACGCCAAACTTCTATTGATTTGAATAAAAATCAACAAGTTCACACATAGGTATGAGTACACACATAGGTATAAAAACAGTTTTGTTATCTTCAATTAAGGTTTTAATAAATCAATTTTATCATTGACTCAAATCAATGTAGATTTAAAAATAAATTAAAACTAAAATGCTACAGGGCATCAAATGTTTTGAATTCAATGTAACTATTCAATTTACTTTTAACCCCAAGTCAAGGATTTTCTCCTATGACCCGTGTGTTGTGTTATTTCTGCAGCTGGGCATTAACATAGTTCAGATTAGGGGTGTAAGCAAGGCCTCCCTCCCTCTCTAGAAGCTGAGAACTTCAGTGTGGAGGTGGGGGCTTCAGAGAAGTTGTGGGCCAGTGGCCTGCCTAGGTCTGAGAGGTGGAACTCTGAATGTGCACTGGGTAAGCTCTGAAGGGTCACTTTCCTAATGGAGCCAGCAAGAGCTGCCGTTTCAGCTTCCCTGCACAATGCTGGAGCCCTGGTGGCACAGTGACTAAGAGCTCGGCTGCTAACTAAAAGGTTGGCAGTTTAATCTATCAGCTGCTCCTTGGAAACCCTATGGCGCAGTTCTACTCTGTCCTATAGGGTCACTATGAGTTGGAACTGACTTGACGGCAACTGGTTTGGTTTTGGTTTTTACACAATACTTGGCAAGAGGATTCAACAAGAAGGCTCCTAAAACTCAGATTTCTGATTATCCTCCAAGTCAACAGTCCCCAAACCTCTCCACCAAGGGATCTTCTCCGGACTCAAATTAATCCGGGCCCCTCTCCAAGTTAGACTGCTTCATTTTTCCCTGTTACTCAACCAAGCTGCTTATCATCTCCTCAAGAGTCCAAAGCTTCAAGTGATCTCCCATGAGACATTTCTCCCTTCTCATCGCCCTCAGGGACAAGACCATAGAAGGTTGGGCCAAGCCTTCTAGTCTCAATTTGGTGGGAAGCAGAAGAGAGAAACAGAACTCTGCTGTTCGTGAACAAAGACAAATCACCCAAGCTATGGGTAAATCTAACTCAAGAGGCAAAACTTGGCTGGAAGCTCATAAAGTTGGATTCTTCACGTAGACTAGAAATACTGAACAACACTCATTAAATTAATCGAGAGTTCAAAGCCACTCTTTGGGCAATGATTAAGCTGAGCATCAGAGCGAGGCTGGGTGGGGAGGTAGCTCTCCAGTCTGGGCTGCTCTCAATCATCACAGAAGCGTAGAGTTCTCTAATGCTTTTCTCAAAGTTCCCCTATTATTTCCCCATTCCATCCTCAGGGAGTGGTGAGGCAGCCTGCTTCTCTCATGGCAGAAACATGGGATTTAGGACAGAGCAGGTGCTGCCTGGAAACTGAGGGAGAAAAAACAACACTGGTGGGGGGTTCATAAACTGAGGTCCACAGACCTCCAGAAAAAGGGCAAATAAGTGGACATAACATTCTTCTGGAGGTAGGTCCCACTGATTTTATGGAATTTCCCCCAAAAGGTTATGATTCACTCGTCCTGGATGATAGCATACAGTACTTTAAAACTAACCCCAACTATTTTTTTTCTTTTTTGGAGCAGGGAGGAAACTACTGGATGGATGTAATTATTATAACATTATCTCATCTAGGGGCAGGATGCTGCTCTCCACAGCTGCATGCCATCACTTGATGGAAAATGAAAATGTCCCTGGACCAGCATTACTTTTTCCACGAATGAAAACAGGCAAGTGATCTGCAGTCAGACCTCCAAAACAAAAGTTAAGAAAAAAAAAAAAAAAGTATTAAGATTAGCTATTTTGTCTTCTGAATTCCTTCAGTTGTAAGAGGATTTCTCCGCGTAGTTGTCCCCGGATGGCACAAACAGTTAAGTGCTCGACTACTAGCCAAAAGGTTAGTAGTTTGAACCCTAACCAGAGGAGCCTTGGAAGACAAGCCTGGCAATCTGCTTCTGAAAAGTCACAGCCTTGAAAACCCTATGGGGCAGTTCTATTCTGCACACATGGTGTCTCCATGAGTCAGAATTGACTCCATGGCAACTAACAACAACAACAATTGAGGGCATGGGTCTGATAGGCTCTTACCCAGACTTTCAAACCCTGAAACTATGAAGTCATTGCTCTTCTGTGTGTAAGAGGTACCTCAGTAAGTGTTTCTGCAAGTTTTGGCAGAAAAGACCTGTGGCATGTCCAAATAAAGTCCCATTGACTTCATCCTGGGAGGAGGGAGGAACACCAAACATATTTATTCTCCACCCTCTTTTCCCCAACTCGACACAGGTCATCTAGAACCCACTGCCAACAAGGCAGCAGTGGGATCATGGAATCCAAGGTAACCTGGTGACTTTGGGCTGTTTTACCCTTACAGGTAGATGCACCCGGGGAAGAACTGTCAAGGTTGGTGTTCTTTAGAAGAAAAGGTGCTTTCATAAATACAAGGTATTATTAAGTTCCAAACCGTGTGACCAATTCCAGAAGTCACACCTCCTTATAAAATTGAACTGAACAGGAAAACAAACAGAGGAGACAAACACAGGGCATCGGCTGTGTGTGTGTGAGAGGGACGATCCACAGCCAACACTCCTCTCAAAAGGAAGGTGTGAGGACATGCAGTGTGAGGTCTGAAACCACAGGAAAACTCATTTAGAACAGAAAGTGCTCTGGTGAGGACACCCCTCCTTTAGGCTGCTTATCAAAGCAGTTCCAAATCTGGGTCTTAACCAGTGGCCACTTCTTAAACAGGCACAAAAGAACAGGGTCTAGAATGGTGTTGTTGGCCACTCTGTAAAGAAAAGGGTGGTGTGTGTGTGTGTATGTGTGAAAAAACCCATCAAGATTCTGAGCAGGGGAGAAGTCCTATTTTCCTTAACAGATACAGACACCTGGCCTTGCCTCACCTTTCCCCAGACCTGCCAGCTTCAATACACACACAACCAGCTTCACTGCCCGCTCAGGATGTCGGGATGCTGGAGGTGGGAAGCCATTTTATGCCACAGTCTCACAACTCCTCGCTCAGCCCCAACATTGAAGTCAAACAGCTTTTCGGTGAAGCAGCAAGTTGTGTGGCATGGGCTTTTGCCACCACCACCCCACCTGGTCCATTCTCTGCCCAGACCCAGAAACCTGATGTCTTAGGGTTTCTCTGCCATGTAGTTTTTTTAGAAGCTGGGCCGCCTCAAAGTCAAATGAATAGCAACATATAAAATGGAGTCAGTGTTTTGATGCAGGACTTGCAGAGACGGGGGTGGCATAAATGAGGTTGGCATGGGTGCAGGAAAAGAAGGAAAAAAAAGAGAGGAATGTGTGCGGATTCGGAGTTTGCTCCTGGTACGTCTGTGGTTTAAACTTCCACTCCTCTTAGGGAATTGCTCCCACCCTCCCTAACTGCCACAATCTATTTTCTACTAATAAATAACAATAAGTACTGTCAGCTGGAAATTTACTATGCATCTAGTACTGTGCTACTCTGCTCATTGCATTATTGTATATACATTTTTTCATTTAACTCTCTCAGCAACCCTGTTGGGTAGACATTAGCCCCACCTGGTGATGGGGAAATCAATTCCAGAGCTGAGGCTTTAACCACTAGACTGCACAACCACAAACAGCTAAGGTTCATGGGCAATGAAAAAGTGTCTCTCAGCAGAGAACCCCCAAGCAGAGAGACCACCCTTCCACAGGGTGCCATGGATTGAATTATGTCCCCCCAAAAATGTGTGTATCAATTTGGCTGGCCCATGATTCCTGGTATTGTGTGATTTTCCTATATGCTGTAAATCCTGCCTCTATGATGTTAATGAGGGAGGATGGGCGGCAGTAAGGCAGGACTTAATCTACAAGATTGGATTGTGTCCTGAGGCTATGTCTTGAGATATAAAAGAGAGAAGTGAGCAGAGAGACAGGGGGACCTCATACCACCAAGAAAGCAGTGCCAGGAGCAGAGTGCGTCCTTTGGACCCGAGGTTCCCACGCAGAGAAACTCCTAGTCCGGGGTAAGATTGATGAGAAGGCCGACAGAAAGAAAAAGCCTTTCCCTGGAGCTGATGCCCTGAATTAGGACTTTTAGCCTCCTTTACTGTGAGGAAATCAACTTCTCTTTTTTAAAGCCACCCACTTGTGGTATTTCTGTTAAAGCAGCACTAGATGACTAGGACACAGGGTTGGTAGAGGGAACTGTGAGGTTAAGAGGGGCAAGAATTAGACTCCAGAAGTAAAGGTCAAGAGGCTTATGAAATGAAGCCAAGTTCAGAGGACAACCTTGGTGTCCACCGCACACTTCCATCTCCTGACTCCTATTCTGGATGGTGTGGGAAAGTCCTATTGCTGTAGGCAGTGGGGGTGGGGGCGATGATGGCTGTCTTCATAGGCTAAGCTTGAAGGGACCTTTTGAGACCATTTGCTCCAACTCAATGGTTTTACAGATGAGGAAACTGAGGTCTGCAGCACAAACATGACCTGCCCAAGGTTTCAAAGTGAGTTGGGGGCAGAATTGGACCAACACCCAGGTCTCTGAATTCCCAGTCCAGGGCTCTGTTCGTGTTTCCAAGCAGCCTCTGTTGGGGCCAGGAGACACCATTTTTGGGGAAAGAGGCACCACCTGCTATTTCCATCAGTGAGGGAGGGTATGGGATGAAAGTCAGTGAGCAAAGGGGCAGAGGGAAGTGGGGTAGGGACTGGGCTCTTTCTATACAGCCAACCCTGTCCCTCCTCTGCCTGGAGCTCATCTCCCTGCCTGACCATGTCAAGGAAGCCCTCTAGGTGCAGGCCTAGGATTTGAGGTGGTAGGCAGGGGTAGACAGGAAAGACACATTCCTGGCCCTCTTAGCCCAGGTGTCCTTGAAATAGTTGTGTTGTTTGTCACTCTGACATCAGTAGGATGTTTTTCCTCTGAACCTTTTTTTTTGGGGGGGGGGTGAGGGGTGGGTAGGGAGGTCTGAAGGAAATGCAGAAACAACTGAAATAGAGCTGGGAGGTTTGGTTATGGGGGCGTTGGAGGAAGAGACCGCTAGTTTGGTTGTGGGCATCAGAAGCCCTACTAGGGGAAGGCAGGTGGCCCAGGCTCGGCTGTCACCGAGTGTCCCGCAGGGAAAAGGGCCAGGAAAGCGGTACCCACTCGATGCTTCCACCTCTGCCAAGGCTGGCTCCTTCTCTGCCAGACTGGGGTCCTCTGCTCACAGGGCACCGCTGGCCCCTGACCCCACAGCTACTTTTTAAGGCCCATATCTAGTCCTAAATGCCAAGTTTATAACTTCCTGGTCTCAAGAGAGAAAGGGTAGTGGTGACTTTATAATTGTGCAAGTAGTTGCCTTAGACCATAGTTTCCCTTAATAGATATTTTTTTGAGAGCTTGTTCCCATCCTTTTTCCATTTCCACCCAGCATCCAAACCCAACTAGGTCAGGCAGCATGCTCAATGGAAAGTATGCTGGACTTGAAACCAGCCTGACCTGCATTCAAGCAGACTTCTGAGACCATCCTGCTACGTGTGTGACCCTGGATAAGTCACTTAACCTCTCTGGGGACTAATTTCTTGATTATCAGTAAAATGGGGATAATGCTTCCAGCTCTGGCTATATCATGGGTCATATGCAAGGTCTTGGACAAGAAAGGACTTTGCAAATTGTAAAACTCTGTATACAATGGATCACAATATTCCTTTATCCCATTATCTCCTGGGAGACGGGGCTTCATGTCTACAGGCTCTACTATGTAGTGGCAGAACAATAATTAATTCAGAAATCATAGCAACTGCTCACCTGCCTATACCAATCCATTACCAGATCCCTTAATGATTTTGTGATGGAGATCAAGAAG
The DNA here is from genome assembly GCF_000243295.1 of Trichechus manatus latirostris. Classification (NCBI taxonomy): domain Eukaryota; kingdom Metazoa; phylum Chordata; class Mammalia; order Sirenia; family Trichechidae; genus Trichechus; species Trichechus manatus. The sequence continues at coordinate 1,425,183 of NW_004444118.1, read as the reverse complement.
ACAGAACTGAAGTAAGGGACCGAGGAGTCATAGTCTTGGCTTGGTCTCTGACTAGCTGTGTGATCCTGGGCAAATCACCCTCCTCTCCGCTCTCAGCGTCCTTACTGTGAATAAGTGGGCAGGAGTGGATGATCTCTAATGTCCTCCCCAACTCTAAACCCGAACGATCGAAGACTGGATCATTCTGTTTCAGACTACATAGCTGACCAGCAGCACCTAGCCCAGGCAAGGCAGCTCTGAACACGAGTGGAGGGGCAGGTTGGGGATAGTACTGACAGACTGCAAGCCAGTAGACAAAAGACTAAGAGTCTCTGAGTGGTACAAATAGTTAACATGATTGGTTGCTAACCGAAAGGTTGGAGGTTCAGTCCACCCAGAGCAGAAGAAAGGCCTGGGGATCTACTTCTGAAAAATAAGCCATTCAAAACCCTATGGAGTACAGTTCTACTCCGACACACATAGGGTCACCACGAGTCAGAGTTGACTTGACGGCGACTGGTTTTAAGCAAAAAACTTAGCAGATATAGGAGTGGCCCTGGAAGGCTTCCATCAGGCTCCTGCCTATGTCATGGGGCAGACGTGGAGGCACATTGTAGCACACATAACGGTATCCCCGTACCCTCAAACCCTGATGCAACATAGGCTGATAGCTGAGGACTGACTAACATGTAACAGACTAGCCTAGCTGGGGACAGACTGTGCTAGGGAGGCGAGAAGAAAACTCCCCAAACGACAAGGGTGGGGTGGGATGGCGTAGGGCCAGCCAGTCTTCCAACATTGTTTTCTGCTGCCAGGGGTTTGGTGAGAAAAGGCTGCCCAGCCTGGCAGCTGGCTGGGTCCTGGTGGGAACACCAGGAAGTGGGGGTGCCCACTGCAGTCAGGGTCTCCCTAAAGCGAATCAAGGGCTAGGTAGGGCTACACCTATGTGCCATTCTCACTAGGATGTGTGTTGGGTGTGAAGACTTGCAGGCGCAAGCCAGTTTCTGCAGGCTGGAGAATTGCTCTCCTACCACTCCGTCAGCTCCGGGGAGAGGATTAAATCTTAGATTCATCCCAAGGTTCCTGGAGACCCCAGTGACCAGCACTAGAAGAACAAGCACATTTTTTGTGACAAGCCTTTGGTGGCAAGGTCTGCATCCACGCACTAGTTTCTTTGGCCATCTCCCTTGAGAGTGGCACCAGGGCTGCCTTTCCAAAGCCATTCCTGCTCCAGAGGGTCAAATGTTTCCACCTGTGTGCAGAGGAATTGGCCTCAGAACCAGGACACAAAGGAGACCTATTCCTCGCTTCTGTCCTTGGGTAGTCCCTTAATCCCCCAAGGGAAGGCATGGAGTGGACACTCTCCTTTTCTGTGGCCTTCTCATTTGCAGAAATGCTGTCTGTGGCCGGTTGTAGGTGTCCCTGTGGCTGCCCAGGTATGCTCCTCTCTGTGGCCCCACCTTGCTGCTGGGTGGGCTAGAGGGGAGGGGGCGAGGCCAGAGGCCCTCCTGGGTGGGCAGCGGGAGGCTCCCACCTGATCCCTCCCGGAAATGGAGAAACACAGGACTCATCCCACTGGATGTGCTGACAGGCCTCTCCTCTGCCCAACTTTCCCAGAGTTCTCTCCAGTTAACATACTTATCGCCCTTGAGAAAGAAAATCAAGACAAACTAGTCTTTCAGGTAGCTTCGAGGGAGCTCAGACTTTGTCACAGCGACTCAGAATCAAAGTCTGAGAGAATAGGCCTGCCAGGTTCCTCCTCGGGAGTGGAAGGGCTGGGTCTCCACTTTGTTGCCCACCTAGGAGTAGTCGGAAAAATACCTTGTGCCCTACTTTCACTCCGCGAGTGAGCCTTGGAGGGCAGACACCCGCGGCCGGCCGGCCGCCCCTTCCCCTCCAGTGTAAAAGTGCCAACAGGTCTTCGCTGAGCCCTCGCGGCGCCACCAAGTCCCGCAGAGCGCCCAGACTGTCCTCTCCGGGAGCCCAGACCACTTGTGAAACCCCATCCCGGTCACGAACTGCACCCCTCCAGTCCTCCTTGGCTGGGGCCTTGAGCTCCCGGAAGAGGGGTGCTCCGTTTGTCCCTGTCGTCTTCCCTTCCTGCACTCGGAGGGTCTTGGGTGGGCGCAGACAAACTCCAGTCCAAATCCCTCGGCAAAGGAGAAGGCCAGGACAGTCTCCAGAGTCCCAGCCCACTAGAGACCCCCACCTTCTCCCAGGCTGCTCGCTTCGCATGAGCCCCCCACCAAAGTGCCCGCCCCGCCCGTCTCCAGACCCGGACGAAAGCCAGCTGGCGGCCGCAGTGCCATTTCTCTTCCCGCTCAGTGTCTGCCCAGCGCCGGCAGTGCCAGCCGTCGGCGCCCCCAGCCGCCTGGCACCCCCGGACGCGGACAGTGTCCCCACGTGCGCGGCCTCCGGCCCGGGAACAGGTGGCCCCGGGGAGGAGCGCGCGGCAGTCGCGCTCACTCACCCAGAAGATGAAGTTAAATCCGAAGAGCAGGTATTTGATGCACTTGGTGCCTCCTTTGACCGGCATGGTGCCAACTAGACTGGACTGGGCCGGACGGCTGAGGGACTAGACTGGACTGGGACAGGCAGGACCAGGCGTCGGACAGAGATGCCGTAGGCTGCGAGTCCTACTCCGGGCTGCACTTTTAAAAAGTGCCACTCCTTACGGAGCGCGGCCGGTGAGGTGCGCATGTGCAATGGTGCCGCCCCCGTCGACCCCGCCTACAGACCCCACCTGCCCCGCCCACCCACCTGCCCCGCCCACGCCGTGCGGTCAGCCCCACCCAGAATCGGACAGACTCTGGACCTAGCCGCTGCTCCGAACCCGCCTTGAACTCTTTCCTCCTTCCTCCCGCCCAGCCCTCTCCACACCGACTTGGCCAAGCCCTGCTTTCTCCTCTTTCCTCCCGACTACCCTGGGGATTTTCCAGTCCGCCATCCCCTGCCACTTTTACCAAGGAGCTTCCAGGAGGCCTCTCGCTTCCGGTTCTCCCCTGGTTGATTCTGGGCTTACCGCCGAACCCTCTACTTTGGAAGATCCTCCCCAGCTCGTCTGGGCTAAAGGCCCCTTAGCCAAGGCCATCTGCCAGGTGAACGAGGGCTCTTTTTGCTTTCGTAGGGCAGCTCCCTGGCTTTTTTTCTCCCCTGGGCGGCTCCTTGCAACCCTTCACTCATTGAGCACGCTGGGTTTTCTTTCTTTTTTTTTTTTGGCACATCTTGCGGAGTAGGAGGAATTATAAGCTTGCAGTCCAGGTGAGAAGACAGATCAGGGGCGTATGGAAGCAATTATCAAATAGCAATCACCGAATAGTAATATGGCTGAAGGTTGGGGCAGTCCAGGAGCGCTTCCTGGAGGTGTGTTTTAGATGCCCCAGAGGGGAACAAAGTTTGTAGCCAGTTCTTGCCGGGACTCCGCCACCCCATCTTCCGTCTGCTGTCTTGTCCTGATTTCTGCCATTGATGCCGCTTTAGTGCTGCAGATACCAAGCACCGGGCAGGTTTCTTCTCTGCTAAAAAAACGTTCCCCACGTTCAAAGATGGCAGTCGAAATTCCTCATCCTGGCATTCAAGGCCCTGTTCATAACACCTGTAGCCCTACCATCATACAGCACAGCTCTGCACTAGGGGCTCTCTCTGGCTGGCTGACCCACCCCCTTTTCCATTGTAGAAATTCTATCGCTCCTTAAACACTCCTCTGATTCTGACGACTGGATAAGGAAATTCCCCCGCTTTTGAAGGTCCAAAATTCTTGTATTTTTTTTTCAAAATGAAGTTTCCTTTGGTGTTCTTTCTTATTATGACAGCAAAACATACTCATTACAGAAACATCAGGAAATATCAACAAGCAAAAAGAACATAATTCAAGATTTCACCCACCAGAAACAGCCACCGTTAGCACTTTGTAGCTCTTACTTTGCTGTTTATTATCATTAAAAAAATTTTCCCAGTGATTCATTCGTTGATAGATTCATTCAAAAAAAGTGTTCATGATCTATCTTATGAAGGATATTTTGTAAGGTGCAGGGGCTGAAAAAAATGAAGTAGATCCTGTTTCTGCCCTCCTGGGGCTCAGAGTCCTGTGGGGGAAGCAGATACTCAGCCAGACAGGGGGACGAGGGTGATCTTGTGGAGTCATAGAGATAGCCTTAGGGGCTACGTGAGCTCATAGGAGAGGCCTCTGACCCAGATTGGGAAGTGATGCTATGGAGCCACAGGGAAAGTTCTTACAAGCAAGGGAGAAAACTGAGCTCCCAATCGGGGTAGGAGTAGTGGGAGGTAAAGGTGGGGACCGAGGTAGGGGTGAGGTGAGGAAGAGTCTCTGGGTCCTGGACTTTGCGTTTGAGAGTGAGGGGTCACTGCAGGGTTCAAGTGGGGGGTGGTTTGATGAGCTATGGGTTTTAGGTAGATTCCTACCTGTATGTTAGGTAGGTGGCTGGTGGAGGGTAGGAGGGGCAAGCAGTAAACTCCTTAAGGATAAAGGACATTGTATCTCCAGGCCTTTCAGAGATTGGACAGAAAGTTAGGAGGTGTTGTATTAGGGGGTCTGCAAGGGGGTAATATGAGGGGAGCAGTGGGAGATGAATGGTGAGCCGAGGACAGAGTAGAGAGGCCGCCCCCCTCAGTTGTTCAGGATCAAGTGGGGAGCCATTAAGGGCTGCTGAGCAGAGGGTGACAGAGGACCTGAATTGGATGGATAGGGTTAGTTGGTTGTGTGTGTGCTGTGAGGGGTGGGGAGATGCTGAAGGAGGAAGATCAGTTAGGAGGCTGCTCCACAGTCCTGGTGAGGGATGGAGAGGACTGAACTAAGGTGGGGCGAAGGGATGGAGGCTGGAGAAGGTACTGCAAAACCTGATGGAGGGACGAGGTGGGAGGGGGAGAAGGTAAGGGAGAGAGAGCAGAGACAGAATGGCAGAAGCCAGATTATGGAGGGCTTCATTAATTTTTCTTCTTTAAACGTTTATTGAGAGAACCTTCTATGTGTCACGTACCAGGCCAGATGCTGTGGCTATGGAGATGAAACAATCTCTATCCTGCATGGAAGAATCTCAGGGTAGGGGAGAGAGACCCATTAACAGACAAGGACAAGTGCATGGGATCTTTTCTCCGGGGCAGATGTGGTCCAGGAATAAGTGGGGCACAGGCCCCAAGTCTGCTGAGCCCGAGGAGGTTCCCCAGAGCAGAGGGCACTATGCTGACTGTGAGGGTGGGTCAGCGTGCAAGGCGGAGGAGGGAATTCCAGACACAGGGAACTGTTTTCGCAAAGGCCCAGAAACATGAAACCACACACTGGCTGGCTGGCAGGCTGCTGGGGGTGGGGGGTGGGGGGAACTACCAACAGAGGGGGCAAGGGAAGGAAGGGAGGACAAGGAAGGAGAAGCAGAGAAAAAAGGGTTCCCTTAAATTGAGCCTAATGCCACTAGTGGCTAAGCAGAGGAATTTTGGTAATGTTTTAATTCAGTTATTCACCCTAATCCAGTGCCCACTCAAGATGGTTCCTGCCCAGCAGGCCCTGAGGGGGAGATAGAAAAACAATGTCCCGTTGTGCTGCTTTCAGCCAGAGCCCAACCTACCTAGGGAGACAGGTCAAAGGAAAGAAAAGATTTTATCTCTACAATTCTTCAGGTGGGAGTTCAGTTAATATTTATAATAGAAACTATTTCTTAGGGTAATTGTGAGTGTTAAATGAGATAATCCACATGAAGTGCTTTCTACAGTGCCTGCCACAAAAGTGCTCAAGAAATGTTGGTTATTGTTACTGTTGCTCAAGGAACAAGTGTTGTTGTTTGGTGCTGTCCAGTTGGTTCCAACTCATAGGGACCCTATGTACAACAGAACACAATGTTCCCCAGTCCTGTGCCATCCTCACAATCGTTGCTATGTTTGATCCCATTGTTGCAGCCACTGTGTCAGTCCATCTCCTTGAAGGTCTTCCTCCTTTTCGCTCACCCTCTACTTTACCAAGCATGATGTCCTTCACCAAAAACTGGTCCCTCCTGATAACACATCCAAAGTATGTGAGATGAAGTCTCGCCATCCTTGCTTCTAAGGAGCATTCTGGTTGTACTTCTTCCAAGACAGATTTGTTCGTTCTTCTGGCAGCTCATGGTATATTCAGTATTCTTCACCGATACCATCATCCAAAGACATCAATTCTTCTTCAGTCTTCCTTATTCATTGCCCAGCTTTTGCATGCATATGAGGTGATTGAAAATACTGTGGCTTGGGTCAGGTGCACCTTAGTCCTCAAAGTGACATCTTTGCTTTTTAACACTTTAAAGAGGTCTTTTGTAGCAGATTTGCCCAATGTAGTATGTCATTTGATTTCTTGACTGTTGCTTCCATGGGTGTTGATTGTTAATACAAGTAAAATGAAATCCCTGACGACTTCAATATTTTCTCCATTTATGATGATGTTGCTTATTGGACCAGTTGTGCGGATTTTTGTTTTCTTTATGTTGAGCTGCAATCCATACTGAAGGCTGTAGTCTTTGATCTTCAGTAAATGCTTCAAGTCGTCTTCACTTTCAGCAAGCAAGGTTGTGTCATCTACATAACGCAGGTTGTTAATGAGCCTTCCTCCAATCCTGATGCCAAGTTTTTCTTCATGTTTGTAAGTCTAGCTTCTCAGATTATTTGCTCAACATACTGACTGAATAAGTACGGTGAAAGGATACAACCCTGATGTGCACCTTTTCTGATTTTAAACCATGCAGTATCTCCTTGTTCTATTCCAAAGACTGTTCTTGGTCTATGTACAGGTTTGGCAAGAGGACAATTAGATGTTCTGGAATTCCCATTTTTTGAAATGTTATCCATAATTTGTCATGATCCACAAAATTGAATGCCTTTGTGCAGTTAATAAAACACAGGTAAAGAATGATATCTCTAGGTCCACATTGTTAATTGTCTTCAAGTCAATTCTGACTCCTGGTGACTCCATGTATGCAGAGTAGAATCATTCCATAGGATTGTCAAGGCTATGATCTTTTGTAAGTACATCGCTAAGCCTGTCTTTTGAGGTTCCTCTGGGTAGGTTTGACTGCCTACATCTCAGCTAGTAGTCGAGTGCTTAACTGTTTGCGTCACCCAGGGGCTCCCAAGAAACAAGTGTTGTTGTTGTTGTGTGTCATAGTGACCCTACAGGACAGAATAGAACTGCCCCATAGGATTTCCTAGGCTGAAATCTTTATGGGAGCAGATTGCTAGGTCTTTTCTCTTGCAGAGTGGCTGGTGGGTTCGAACTGCTGATTTTTTGGTTAGCAGCCAAGCGCTTAACCATTGTGCCACCAGGGCTCCTTTATGGAACAAATAGAGGGCTTATAATTAAGCGCCAAATTTCATATAATCCAGAGGGTCCTTATAATGTGATAAGAATATTGGATTTAGAGTGGGAAGATCTGAATTGTGTTCTTGGCTCCAACCCTTTGGTTTATTTTAGGAAAGTCACTTCTCTCTCTGGGCCTCAATCTCCTGCCATATGAGCATCTGGACTAGGAGATGTTGAAGGTCCCCTCCATTCTGACACTCTACCATGTAGGAAACCTCCAGGCCAAAATTTATTTGTTATAGGCGCTTAGTGCTATGGGCAACCAGGAAACGGAGAGATGGAAAAAACTGGGCTTGCTTTACTGGAAGAGGAAAATCTGGGTAAGCCCCTGAGTCAGCGATCACATGGAAGCAGTAAGGCCTTCCAGGCTTTGTGGTGCTGGAGTAGGAAAACTTCTGTCCTTCTCCCAGGGCATCTTGTTTTTGGAAAACCCCAGAATCAGGCTGAGGGTCCACTTTGGCTGTTTGCAGCCCCTGGTGGTAAGATTTGAACATGCAGTGGCCAGACTTGGTGATGACCAGCCACACCCATCTCCCAGGGGTGGGAGATGGCTTTATGAGGCAATAGACAGGACCCACTCTCTCACAGGCCACCAAGGCCCTCCAGCACCACACCCAATGGCAGCATTTGACTCTCCTGACCATTCCTTCTTTCCTCCATGTCCCTTGTGCTACACCAACTTGGTTCACTGCCTTCATTTCTAGAAACTTCTTTGATGCTCGTTCCTTTTAGTGAGCTCAAGTGGCAACTCCTCATGAAGGCTTGAACACTTCAGTCTTTCTCTCCATGGATTTTCTTGTTTGGACTCCCCTCAAGGGCCACTCATTGGCCTTCATCATGTTCTTTCGTGTGTAAATACTTTGGTGGTTAGCTCCTCCAAAGTTTGCTCCCATTTGATTAATTTCTGTGTTCTGCATAGCGCCTAGTCCCTTGCTGGCTTAGAGCAGGCCCTCTGTAGACGTTTGTGGAATAACTGCAAAGTGAGTGTCCTTTCTCAGGGGCTAGTCCTCAGCCTGCTGCTCCTCTTGCTCAGCTTGCTCATTGAACGCTCAGCTTGCTCACTGAGCACTCATCTCTCATGCATACCACCGTTTTCTCTTTTTAGCTGACCTCTCCCTAAATTCAAGTCATGATATCTGAGGGTCTGTTGGGCATTTCCACTTCAATGCCCTACTGTTACTGTGGTAGGCTGAACAATGGCCCCTCAAATATGTCCATGTCCTAACCCTTGAAACCCGTGAATATGTTACCTTACACGGCAAAAGGGATTTTCCTGATGCGATTAAGTTAAGGATATTGAGATGGGGAGATCATCCTGGAAAGTCCAAAGTAATCAGAAGAGTCCCTTTAAGAGGGAGGCAGAGGGTCAGAGTCAGAGAAGATGTAACAGTGGATGCAGAGGAGTCATGTGGGGCCACACACCAAGGAAGGAAGGCAGCCTCTAGAAGCTGGAGAAGGCAAGGCAAGGAAAGAATTCACCCTAGAGCTGCAAGAAGGAATCCAGCCCTGCCACTCATTTTATACTTCTGACTAAAAGGTAATAAATTTGCGTTGTTTTAAGCCACTAAGTTTGTGGTGATTTGTTAAAGAAGCAACATAGAAAACTAATATAGTTATGTCAAAATAAACATTGAGGTCAGAATCCATAATCTCTGGGGGGTGAGGGGTCTCCCTACACCTTAGACTGACTTCTTTTTTCTTTAGCTTCCAATTCCATTCCATTCTCTTATCAGCACCTGTGACTCCTTCCTCTCTCAGTTATGTAGTGCTGCTATAACAGAAATATCACAAGCGGATAGCTTTAACAAACACAAATTTATTTTCTCACAGTTTAGGAGGATAGAAGTCTGAATTCAGGGTACCAGATCCAAGGGAAGACTTTCTCTCTCTGTTGGCTCTAGGGAAGGTCCTTGTCATCAATCTTCCCCTGATTTAGGAGCTTCTCAGTGCAGGGACCCTGCGTCCAAAGGACGCAGTCTGCTCCTGGTGCTTCTTTCTTGGTGGTATGAGGTCCTTCTCCTCTCTGCTCGATTCTTTCTTTTATATCTCAAAAGACATTGTCTGAAAATACAACCTAATCCTGTAGATTGAGTCTTGTCTCACTAACGTAACTGCCTCTAAATCCTGCCTCATTAACGTCATAGAGATTAGGGTTTACAACACATAGTATAATTACATCAGATGACAAAATGGTATAACTGCACAATACTGGGAATCATGGCCTAGCCAAGTTGATACACATTTTTGGGAGGCACAATTCAATCCATAACGTTCTTCCTCTAGTCTCACACCTGCTTAGGGAATATGATTCTGTTTCCTAGGATCCAGATCATTCATTGCTGTGAGGCACCACTGAGGTAGTCCAATTTAAAGATAAGGAACCAAGCCCATGGCAGGATATAGTGATTTGGTGGCAAAGATAAGACCCCTGGTCTTTTGATTCCAAGCCCTGTGTTGGTTTCTCATTTTTCATCCTCATGCCACCACCCATAATGGGGACTGTTATGGACTGAATTATGTCTCTCTAAAACATGTGTTGTAATCCTAACCGCTATAACTGTGAATGTAATCTCATTTGGGAATAAGGTTTTCTCTGTTATGGTAATGAGACCATTATCAATGTAGGGTGTATCTTAAGCCAATCACTTTTGATTGAGATATAAAAGAGTAAATTAGGCAGAAAAGCAAGCAAGGACAAACAAGGAAAGACAGAGGCAATGCCATTTAAGGATTGCCAAGGAATAGAAGCTGAAAAGAGACAAGGATCTTTCCCCAGAGCTGACAGAGAGCAAAAACTTCCCCTAGAGCCAGTGGCCTGAATTCAGACTTCTAGTAAATTCTGCTTGTTAAAGCCACCCACTTATGGTATTTCTGTTATAGCAGCACTAAGAAACTAAGAAGAGTCCCTGGGTGGTGCAGACAGTTAAGTTCTTGACTACTAGCCAAAAAGTTGGCAGTTCAAACACACCCTGAGGTGCCCAGGAAGACAGGCCCAGAGATCTGCTTCTGAAAGGTCACAACCTTGAAAACCCTATGGAGCAGTTCTACTCTGCATATGTGAGATTGAAGGTGATTTGTGGAGTCATAGAGATAGGTTTAGGGGCTAAGTGAGCTCATAGGAAGGGGCCTCTGACCCATGCAACTAACAACAACAACAATGAAACTAAGAATTTGGTACCATGAGCGGGGTGCTACTCTAACAAATACCTAAAATACGGTAGTGGTTTTGGGATTGGGTAATGGGTAGAGGCTGGAGGAATTTTGATGTACTTCATAGTAAGGCCCTAGTTTACCTTGGATAAGCTTTTGGTAAGAATTATGGACATTAAGGGCGATTCTGATGACGGCTCAGAAAGAATTGAAATTTGTGATGAAAACTTCTATTCTCATGAACAGAATGTTGTTAGAAATGTGGACATTAAATGTGCTCCTGGTGAGGATTTAAAAGGAAATTATGAACATGTGATTGAACACTGGAGGGAAGTGATGATTTTTATGCGGTGGCAAAGAACTTGTCTGAATTATGTTCAAATGTTTGGTGGAAGGTAGAACTTTTTTTTTTTAAATTTTTTTATTGTACTTCAGATGAAGGTTTACAGAACAAATAGTTTCTCATTAAACAGTCAGTACACATATTGTTTTATGACATTGGTTAACAACCCCACAACATGTCAACTCTCTCTTTTCAACCCTGAGGACTTTTTTTCTGGTGAAAATATACATAGCCAAAGTTACACCATTTTGAAAGTTTCTACGTGTAGTGACATCCATTACATTCTTCCAGTTGTGCTGCTATTCTCACTATCCTTTTCCAAATTATTCCATCACCATTATCTTCAACTCACTGTCCCCTAGGCTTCCCATCAAACCTTTTGAATTGCTGTTGTCAATTTGATCTCACATAGATAATTCTTTTTTTGTACCTTAGATGAAGGTTTGCAGAACAAATAGTTTCCCATTAAACAGTTGGTACACATATTGCCCTATGACAATAGTTAACAACCCCATGACATGTCAACATTGTCCCTTCTCAACCTTGGGTTCCCTATCACCAGCTTTCCTGTCCCCTCCTGCAGAAGGTAGAACTTTGAAGTGATGAACTTGGGTATTTGGCTGAGCAGATTTCTAAGCAAGATCTTAAAGGGGCCTCTTGGTTTCTCCTTGCCACTTATAGTAAAATGCGAAAGGAAAGAGATGGACTTAAAAATGAATTGTGCAAAATAAAAACAGAACTTAGAGAATTGGAAAATTCTGTGGTACAAACTAAGGAAGTGCGTCCTGGAAAAACTTTCACCAAGGGCGTGCCTGTTTAGTCTTTTGTTAGAGAGATTAAGCTTATGATTGATGGATCTATTCAACCACTGCAGCAGAAAGGGACAGAGACAATACGAAATGCAGGAAAGCTGCCTGCCTCCTGGAATTCTACAGGCAATAAATGGGCCAATGGAGCGACTTGGTTGCAAACATCTGATGTCCTCCAAGAAAAGGAGGTCACCATCCTGGGAATAGTTCAGAGATCAGCAGAACTGTTGGAGGGACTGAGGCAGGCAGGACTGCCTCAATTTCAAAGGGTGGAAAACCACCTAGGTTTCAAAGAAAAAGGCCTGGTGTTGCAGTGGTTTGGTTAAGTGCTCGGCTGGCAACCAAAATGTCAGTGGTCTGAACCCACCAGCCCCTCGGTGGGATAAAGATGTAGCAGTCTGCTTTCATAAAGATTACAGCCTTGGAAACACTATAAATCAAACCTGTTGCTGTTGAGTCAATTCCAACTCATAGCCACCCTATAGGACAGAGTAGAACTGCCCTCATTGGGTTTCCAAGGAGCAGCTGGTGGATTCAAACTGCCAGCCCTTTGGTTAGCAGCCGAGCTCTTAACCACTGCTGAATTCATATGGGGCCCTATAGGGTCACTAAGAGTCTGAATCGACTCAACAGCAATGGATATTTTTGGTTTAGGTTTCAAAGAGTCAGATTTCTACCACCTTGAGTATGCCAAGAGGTCGGCCAAGAGGATGGGGCTGCCATGCTCAAGGGCCAGGAGAACGGGGTCTTTGCCTAAAACTGAGGGTGTGGGGCTGCTATGCCCAAGGGCCAGGAGAATGAAGCTGCCCAGGGCCAAGGGGCTGGGGTCACCACTCAAGTGGACTAGGGGAAAGGGGCTACTCAAAGTCAAGGGGGCAAGGTTGTCATCTGTCTTAGGCTGAGTTCTCCAGAGAAGCAAAACTAGTGAAGCTTCTCTCTAT
>NW_004444118.1:1367701-1412393 GCF_000243295.1 Trichechus manatus latirostris | reverse complement strand
ACTCATGTAGCTGCAGGGGCTGGTGAACCTAAGATACAGACCATGGAGGCTGACGGATCCTAAGATCAGCAGGCAAGCTGCTAGCTCGGGTTCCAAGAACTGGAGGTCAGATGAACAGGAGCCAGCTGTGAATCCAGAGCGAGCAAAAGCCAGCAAGCCTTGCAGAAAGTCCACCTATATTGGATGCAAGCCATATCCCCAAGGAAACTCCCTTTCCACTGACTGCCTACTCATAGCAGATCCCATCATGGAGGTGATCACATTATATCAGATCCCATCATGGAGGCGATTACATCATTATATGACTGCCAAAATACATCATCACTGCCAAACCACTGAGAATCATGGTCCAGCCAAGTTGACACACAACCTTAACCATCACACCATCCCAGTGGGCCTGGAAGGTGGGGCTGATGCCCATGGCTGAGGGATCTCCACCCAGAATTTGGACAGCGTGGCAAATACCCGGAGTCTGGAGGGCAGGGCCCTTGCCCAGATGGTTCCAGAGAACAGAAGATTCTTTTTTTTTTTTTTTATTTAAAATTGTTTTACTGTGCTTTAGATGAAGGTTTACAGAACAAACTAGCTTCTCATTTTTTTATTTTTTATTTTATTATTATTGTACTTTAGATGAACTTTTACAGAACAAACTAGTTTCTCATGAAACAATTAGTACACATACTGTTTTGTGACATTGGTTACCAACTCCACGACATGTCAACACTCTCCCTTCTCGAACTTGGGTTCCCTATTACCAGCTTTCCCGTCCCCTTCTGCCTTCTAGTCCTTGACCCTGGACTGTTGTGTTCCTTTAGTCTCATTTTGTTTTACGGGCCTGTCTAATCTTTGGGTGAAGGGTGAACCTCAGGAGTGACTTCATTACTGAGCTATAAGGGTGTCCGGAGGCCATGCTCTCGGGGTTTCTCCAGTCTCTGTCAGGCTAGTAAGTCTGGTCTTTTTTTGTGAGTTAGAATTTTGTTCTACATTTTTCTCCAGCTCTCTCCAGGACTCTTATTGTGAACTCTGTCAGAGCAGTCAGTGGTGGTTTATTTATCCATTCATCTGTTGATGGGCATCTAGGTTGTTTCCATCCTTTTTGCTTTTGTGAACAATGCTGCAATGAACATGGGTGTGCATATGTCTATTCATGTGATGGCTCTTATTTCTCCAGGATATATTCCTAGAAGTGGGATTGCTGGATCATATGGTATTTCTATTTCTAACATTCTAAGAAAGCACCAAATTGTTTTCCAAAATGGTTGTATCATTTTGCATTCCCACCAGGAGGGCATAAGGGTTCCAATTTCCCTGCAGCCTCTTCAACATTTATTATTTTGTGTTTTTTGGGTTAATGCTAACCTTGCTGGGGTGAGATGGTATCTCATTGTGGTTGTGATTTGCATTTCTCTAACGGCTAGTGATCGTGAGCATTTCCTCAAGTGTCTGTTATCCACTTGAATGTCTTCTTTTGTGAAGTGTCTGTTCATTTCCTTTGCCCATTTTTTAACTGGATTATTTGTCTTTTTGTTCTAGAGGTGTTGGATTTTCCTGTAGATTTTAGAGATTAGACCTTTATTGGATTTGTCATAGCCAAAAAATTTTTCCCAGTCTGTAGGTTCTCTTTTTACTCTTTTGGTGAAGTATTTTGATGAGCGTAAGTAGAACAGAGGATTCTTTTCAAGCCCTGAGAGCGAATGCAATTTGTTCTGCTGGGTTTTGGACTTGCTTGGTGCCTGGGAATCCTTCTTTCCTTCCAATTTCTTCCATTTATTTTTATGTATTTATTTTATTGTGCTTTAGGTGAAAGTTTACAGAGCAAATTAGTTTCTCATTTAACAATTAATATACAGATTGTTTTGTGACATTGGTTGCCAACATGCGATGTGTCAACACTCTCCCCTTCTCAGCCTTGGATTCTCCATTTCCATTTGTCCAGTTTTCCTGTTCCTTCCTGCCTTCTCATCTTTGCTTTTGGGCTGGTGTGCCCATTTGTCTCATATATATGGTTGAACTATGTGTGTTATTGTTTTAGAGACTTGGCTAATAATTGGCTGAAGGATCAACTTCAGGAGTGACTTCACTACTGAGTTAAAAGGATGTCTGGGGGGCCATACTCTTGAGATTTCTCCAGTCTCTGTCAGACCAATAAGTCTGGTCTTTTTTTGTGAGTTTGAATTTTGTTCTACATTTTTCTCCTACTCTGTCTGGGACCTTCTATTGTGATCCCTGTCAGAGCAGTCAGTGCTGGTAGCTGGGCACCATCTAGTTGTTCTGGACTCAGTCTAGTGGAGGCTGTGGTAGTTGTGGTCCATTAGTCCTTTGGACTAATCTTTTCCTTGTGTCTTTTGTTTTCTTCATTCTCCTTTGCTGCAGATGGGGGTGGGACCAGTAGAGATATCTTAGATGGCCGCTCACAAGCTTTTAAGACCCCAGTAGCTACTCACCAAAGTAGGATGTAGAACATTTTCTTTATAAACTATGTTATGCCAATTGAGCTAGATATCCCCTGAGACCACCATGGTCTCCTCCCATTTGTAACGGAAATGTCTACCTCCAGCCTGCTCCACCATTGTACTTTGTAGGAAGATAACTTGTATTCTAGGTTTCACAGGTCCACTGATGGAGAGGAATTTTGCCCCAGGATGGAACACACCCAAGGTATTGCCCATACTTGATTTAGATTAACCAGAAAATGAGATTTTGGATTTAGAGTTGATGCTGGTATGGGATAAGACTTTTGGGATGACATGATGGGATGAATTCATTTTGCGTGTGGGAAGGATATGAATTTTGGAGAGCCAAGGGGTGGAGTGTTATGGACTGAATTGTGTTCCCTCAAAATTCTAATTCTAATCCTAACCCATATACCTGTGGATGTAATCCCATTTGGGAATAGGGTTTTCTTTGTTATGTTAATAAGACCATTATCAGTGTAGGGTGTATTCTAAACCAATCACTTCTGAGATATAAAAGAGCAGATTAGGCACTGAAGAAAGGAAGCACAGATGCAGATTGGGGAAGATAGATGCCAGACCACATGAAGATCGCAAAGAACCGAGGAACAGAACCTGAAAAGAGACAAACACGTTTCCCCAGAGCCAACAGATAGAGAAAGCCTTCCCCTAGAGCAGGTGCCCCGAATTTGGGTTTCTAGCCTCCTAAACTTCGAGAAAATAAATTTCTCTTCATTAAAACCACCTGTTATAGCAGCACTAAGAAATTAAGACAGGGGCTATATCTTTGCAACTCATCGTCAGCCCAAACAACTGTCTATCCTCCCTGCCTCCCTGTCCTTCACCCTGTCCTTCACCAATCTGCACACATCATGGGTCCAATTGTTTTGCAGTCTCATTGGGATTGGGCTGTTTTGGGATGCTGTACTTTCATCCACAGTGTACTGGGTTGAACAGTATCTCCAAAATTCATATCCACTTGAAATCTCAGAATATGATCTTATTTGGAAACAGGGTCTTTGCAAATGTAGTTAGTTAGGTTAACATGAGGTCATTCTGGATTAGGGTGGACCCTAAATCCAATCTGACTGGTGTCCTTATAAGAAAAAGAGAGGACACACTGAGAGATAGACACAGGAAAGAAGGCCATATGACCTCAGAGGCAGAGATTGGAGTGATGCAGCTGTAAGCCAAGCAACACAGCACTCATCACTTTCTATCAGAATGGAGAGTATTCATTCTTAGTATGTGAATTGTTTTTCACCTGCCTCGTCCCTCTAGAATGCAAGCTTCATGGGAGCCAGGAGTTTTGACTTCTGTTCTCTGATGTGTCCCAAGTGCCCCAAAATGTGCCCAAAATAAAGTAGATGCACAATATCTATTTGTTGAATGTTGAGAAACTAACGTCGCAATTCTAAGATCATCATAAAGACCTTCTGCTCTCTAGTTTTCATCTATATTTCCCTTTTGTTTCTCTCCCTTGAGATACCATGTGCATTCCCATATCTGTGCTTGGGTTCCCTATCTCCTCTTTCTTCTCCCCTTCCTTGGCTCTAGCTCCAAGCCCTCCTCATATCTTCAGTCCCTGGGTAAAGCCTTTCTATCCTCGAGGATTTCATTTTACTTGAATCCACAATCAACATGCATGGAAGCAGCAGTCAAGAAATCAAATGATGCATTGCATTTGGCAAATCTGCTGCAAAAGACCTCTTTAAAGTGTTAAGAAGCAAAGATGTCACCTTGAAGACTAAGGTGCACCTGACCCAAGCCATGGTGTTTTCATTTGCCTTATATGCATGTGAAAGCCGGATGATGAATAAGGAAGACCGAAGAAGAATTGATGTTTTTGAATTGTGGTGTTGGTGAAGAATATTGAATATACCATGGACAGCCAAAAGGACAAACAAATCTGTCTTGGAAGAAGTACAACCGGAATGATCCTTAGAAGTGAGGATGGCAAGACTGCATCTCACACACTTTGGACATGTTATCAGGAGGGTCCAGTCCCTGGAGAAGGACATCATGCTTGGTAAAGTAGAGAGTCAGTGAAAAAGAGGAAGACCCTCAAGGAGATGGATTGACACAGTGGCTGCAACATTGGGCTCAAGCATAACAACAATTGCAAGGATGGCGCAGGACCAGGCAATGTTTTCTTCTGTTGTACATATGGTTGCTATGAGTTGGAACAGACTTGACAACACCTAACAACAACATCTTTATGAGATCAGTCTAACCCTTGCCTTTCCTAGCATCCTTGGTCATCCCAGTTGCGATGGTTAATTTTATGTGTCAGCTTGGTACTAGGCTATGGTTCCCAGTGGTTTTGCCAAGCACTAGTTGTTGCTCCATAATGTAATCTAATGCAATGTAATGTAATGAAATCACCTTCCATAATGCAATCTAATGTAATATAATCAATCAATCAGTTGAAAGGGGAGTTCCTTCAACTGAGTATGGTCTGCCTTCAGATTATAAATAGATATTTTGGCAGGACTCTCTCTCTCTCAACTCTGCACTCTTCCTGTAGCCTGACCTACAAATTTTAGACTGTCCAGCCTCCACAATTGTGTGAGCCAATCCCTTGAAGTATCTCTCTCTCTCTCCCTCTCTCTCTCTCTATATACGTCTCACTAATTCTGTTTCTGTAGAGAACACTAAGACAAGCAGACTACTCTGGTCCTTTCTCTCAGCACTCTTGTAGCAATTTATTTCTGAATCACCCATTAGAGTCTTATTAGTTATTGTCCTGGATAGTAATTTCAGGTTTCATGCATTTTTTTTTCTTTTTTTTAAATCTTCAACTAGGTTACCAACTCCAGTTGTACCCACAGTAGATACTTTCCAAACACTGAATGAAAAAAAATAAATCCAAGAACTAACACTTGGTTGGGCACATATGATGTGTTAGCTGCTGTTCTAACTGCTATGTATAACCTTATTTAATCCTCAAACAACCTTATGAGGGTGGTAGCCTTATTATATCCGTTTTACAAATGGGGAAACTGAGGCACAAGTGGGTTAATTAACTTGCTGTGAAGCAGCAGACCTAGAATTTAAACTCAGCTGGTCTGGCTCCAGAGCTCAGGTGCTAAGCTACCTCTTCATGAGGTAAGTGGATGTGTTATTAGCACTACTGTTGGCCTTTTTGCCCTTTGATTGTGGAGTGGGTGAAGGGGCTACAGATGACCCCTCAGGGGTTGTGCATCTTGAAAGTGCCCCCAGCAAGTTGACTCTCTGAGTCTTAGGGGCTGACAACACGTGATGAGTTTGCACCTTGGCCCTGCCTCTGCTAGTGTCTGCCTGTTTCTGAGCCTTGCTTTCCACAGCTGCAGAGTGGGGAGAAATACTGCTTTTTCTTCACCACACAGGGTGGAGATCGGTGGGGTGTGTGCCCTTTGTGGGCCTGTCCTTTGCACAGTGGTAGGTGATACCAGCTCTTGGGTAGCAGTTGCATCTTCTCTCCACTCTTTAGCTTTTCTGAGTGGCAGTTATGGATTTAGGAAGTGGATCAGAGGCTCTGGGGTGTGTGTGTGTGTGTGTGTGTGCATTAAATTTATATAATTATAAAATAAAATAAAAAAATTTTATCCACTCTGACAATCTTTATATTTTTTATTGGATTTTTTTTTCTTATTGTCGAGTTTGAAGAATTCTTCGTACATTTTGGATACAAATGCTTGATCAGATATGTGTTTTGCAATTATTTTCTCCCAGTCTGTCTTTTCATTTTCTTCACAGTATCTTTTTTTTTTAACATTTTAATATATTTTGTTGTTGCCATTGTTGAGAATATACCCAGCAAAACATACATCAATTCAACAGTTCCTACATGTACAATTCAGTGACATTGATTACATTCTTTGAGTTGTGCAACCATTCTCGCCTTCCTTTTCTGAGTTGTTCCTCCCCCATTAACATAAACTCGCTGCCCCCTAACTCTAATCTTTCAAGTTACTGTTGTCAGTTTGATCCTATATAGATAGTTCTTAAAAGAGCATAATGCTCAAGGCAGACATTTTTTCTAGTTAAGCTAAACTATTATTTGGTTTAAAGAAGACTTCAGGGGATATTTCTGGTTTAAGGTTTAAAGATTATCTCAGGGCAATAGTTTCAGGGGTTCATCTAGTCACCATGGATCCAGAAAGTCTGGATTCCACGAGAATTTGAAATTCTAGTCTACATTTTTCCCCTTTTGATCAAGATTCTTCTATGGAATGTTTGATCAAAATGTTCAGTAATGATAGCTGGACACCATCCAGTTCTTCTAGTCTCATGGCAAAGGAGGCAGTTGTTCATGGAGGCAATTAGCCACATATTTCATTTCCTCCTCCTATGCCTGACTCTCTTTCTTCCTTTGTTGCTCCAGGTGAATAGAGACCAATTGTTATTCTTGAATGGTCGCTTGCAAGCTTTTAAGACCTCAGGTACTATGTAACGAACTAGGAGGTAGAATAGAAGCACTAAACACGTTATTAGGCCAATTAACTGGTATGTCCCATAAAATTTATATTTTAAAAAGCGATCTCTGAAAACTGAAAATGACATAAAATAAATGTACCTACTGTGCATTAAGTTAGTGCTTCCTGCACTTCCCTTCCTGTCCAGTGAGGCAAGTGCTGTCACTCAGCCTGGATTCCTCTCCCCCAGGACCCTCGTTGCCAGTTCTCCCCTTCCTCAGGTCTCTGACAAGTAGGAAAATTTAAGTATGGACTAAATATTAGATAATATTAAGGATATATTATTAATTTTATGAGGTGTAACGATAGCTTTGTGGTTATGTTTGTGAAAAACTTTAATAATTATGTCTCATTATTGTATATATTATACATGCATATGTGTGTGGTGTTTCCTGCATATAAGAATGGAGAAGCAATGAGAAAATAGCATGGAGGTTTGGAATTAGAAGTCACTGGTCCAAGCCCCAATGTATATTCACCTGTAAGCAGTGACAACTTGGGCAAGTCACTTTACTGCTCTGAGACTCAGTTTCTTCATCCATAAAATGGGCTTAATAAAAACTCCTACCTCACTATTGTTAAGAAAGTCAAATGAGATCTTGGGTGTGGAAGTGCTTTGTAAACTGTAATGGCACTTCCAAGCCTGGTTTTTCATTTTAATCTCAGAAGATGGGGGCAGTGGGCTTGGTTGTTATAAAATGCTAAGTGGCCTTGGGCCTTGGAATCCTGGGGAGTTTTTGGTATGACAAGCATTGCTTGTTCTCTGAAGAGTAAGTTCTCTGTCTCCTGAGGGTCTTTGCCCAGTGTGCTGTGTCCTGCTTTTTTATTCATTTCTCACCACCCATTTTCTGAACCAGGCCCTGTGTGGCTGCTAGGACAAACCAGACCCTGGTCCTGCTTGCAGGGAGCTCACCTCCTAACTGGGGACATAAGATGTGATGGTCACCAATCACTGGGCTGCCAAATAGAGAGGTAAGGATTGGACGAGTGAGGGCTGCAGGGGTTCAGAAACATGGAGGCACATCTGGGCTGACCTTGGACTGGCAGCAGCCACAGACCTGTGGGATGAGAGAGGTGCTGGGAAATGGGAGCAGTGGGCCAAGGGGCTTAGCTCTTTACCTACTTCACAGGTAGTCTGAGCTGGTCCCTAATGTCCTTTTGTGTTCCAGAAGGTTCTATCAACGGGCAAACAATGTAACTGAAGATGTTTTGCTGATGATTTCTTGGTGCCTCATAAAGAGACGGTAAGCTCATTGAGGCAGGGCCTGTGTCTGTTCTCTCCCTCATGTCCCCCAACAGTGTCTGCAGTGGACTGGACACAGGCTCGTTCTAGAAGGGCAATATATGTGTACACGTGTGTGTAGATGTGTGTGTGCACAAGTGTGCACATCTGTGTGAGACCTGGGACCTTAGAGTGTAGGTCCAGGCAGATATGGGCAAGTGAAATATAGTTAAGATGAACTTGAAGGTAAGAAGCTGTCACTAATGTCCACCTGTGGCCTGTGGGATGGGCTCAGAGAGACAGAGAATTGCTGCCGTGGAGTCATGACCTGCAGATAAATGAAGTCTGAACCCAATAGCGTGGCACATGGGGTCCTTGGTAATCTGGCCTCTGCTGGTATTTGTCACACAGTTCCTGCTTCTGCACTATAGATGCTCCAGCCATTTTACACTGCTTTCCTTGCCTCCCTCCCTCCCTGCCTGCCTGCTTCCTTCCCTTATTTGTCTTTCTTAACAAACTCTTTATTTTGAAATAATTTTAGACTTACAAAAAAGTTGCAAAGATAGTACAGCTTTCCCTAAAGTTAACAGATTACGTTAAGCAAAACAAAAAAAACCCCAAACCCATTTCCACTGAGTCGATTCTGACTCAATAACGACCCTATAGGACAGAGTAGAACTGCCCCATAGGGTTACCAAGGAGTGCCTGGTGAATTCAAGCTGCCGACCTTTTGGTTAGCAGCTGAGTTCTTAACCACTTCGCCACCAGGGCTCCAACAGATTATATAGCCATGGTATATTTGTCAAAATGAAGAATTTAACATTGGTATAATACTGCAGATTTTATTTGGATTTCACCAGATTAATTTTTCAGTAATGTCCTTTTTCTGTTCCAGAATCCAATCCAGGATATCACACTGCATTTAGTATTTTGCATGCTTTTTAATTCCCTGAAATCGCTGGGCTCATTCCGGCCTCTCTCTCTCTGACCCTGTCATTCCTTATGGCTGCAGTAACTTTCCTGTTCCCAGCAAATTCCTATTCATCCTGCAGCAACCCCTCTTTTGAGGTCAGAGTTAATGTTGGGAACTTGGTAGAGTTGTGGGATCTGACTGTCAGTTATATTATGTGGGGAGAATGGACACTTCCCCCTCCAGGTCTTCTATCCATGGTTACTCAAGGGAATGTGTCTACAGGTGACTGGAACTAGAACTCAGGTCTCCTGATGTCCACTTTAGTCTGTTCCCTCTGCCCTTCACACTTCATTCTTCTTGTCCAGTTTCCTCTATTGTTCAAACTGAGGTGTGCTTTGGTTTAACACTTGGGTCTAGAAGAGTTGTACAGCTCAGCTTGGTAGCTGGTGGGTTTCCTGTCGGTTCCCACCACCCTACACATTTAGAACAATCATGTCATCCTTGGTTTTGTGGACTTTCCTCAGGCTGCGTCCCCACCCCTTTCCACCTGCTTCTGCCAAGCAGGCCAGGAAACGCCCTAGAGTGCCAGGCCCCTAGGCCCCCCAATTCCATCCACCCACCTGGGGCTTTGGTGGGGCCCTTCCGCCACCCTTGCTGTCCTCTCTGCTACCTGAGTCCCCACTGCTTGGCCTGCTTTCCCACACCCACCACCTGTGAGGCCCTTCATGAGGCCCACGGAAGCATTAGATTGGTCTTTTCCTCTACCTTTGATTTTTAAACCGATAGTTCATTTACATAATATAAAAAATAAAAATGTAAAAAGGTTGAGAGTGAGAACTGTCCCTCCTGGAAACTGTTATAGATTGAGAATTAGGAGTTGGATCAACCAAATGCAATGTGTGGGCCTTAATTAGCTCCTGATTCAAACAGACCAACTGTTAGAGTTTTGTAGACAATTAGGAAAATTTAGGCAGTTTCAGTGAGTGGCTGACCACGACTATTCTCTCTCAGTCTTTCTGTTGAGCCAAGGTCTCGGGTTGCCAACAAAAAGCACAACTTACACAGGCAGTGGAACAATGCTTTACTTACGTAGAGAAGAGACAGAGCAAGCTCAGCTTCACTTATGGTGCCGGTGGTCCCCCATGGCCATCAGGTTCTATTCCTACCACCAGTGCCCAGCTGGTGTTCTGCATACACCCCTCTTGTGCTGCAAGTGAGGGACCTCATTCCCGCCCCACTGAGAACGGATATAGGAGTGGGGTTGGCCAGGCACCATATAACACACACATGTGCAGAGCAGAGAGAACGTTTACTGTGACAGGGAGGAGGTTTTCCTGACAAAGTAAAAACTGGGAGAGAGAGAGAGGCTGTTTTTCCGGACTCTATTATCAGGGCCCAAGGCTTCTGATTAGGCAGTCAAGGTGGGGGTTGGAAGGCTGTGCAATACACTGCTTTCCCATTTTCCCAACATTTTCCAAAGTTGAGGTTCCTGCCCTCGCTAAGGGCATCTCAAGGTCATAGTTGGGCTCTGGCAGGCTTCCATGTTGCTCCCACGTGGCATAGACTCTCAGAGTGGTGGGGACTTTTGGGGTCCCTTTCAATGTCCCTAGTAGTTCCCCATCCAGCTTTCGCTTGAGCTCACCACCTCCTGAGGCAAGCCCCCCTACTATTGGATATTCCCTCCTTGTAGCCTATAACTCCATCCTTGGTCTACCTTCTAGGGCTACCTAGAGTGAGT
Source organism: Trichechus manatus latirostris (assembly GCF_000243295.1). Classification (NCBI taxonomy): domain Eukaryota; kingdom Metazoa; phylum Chordata; class Mammalia; order Sirenia; family Trichechidae; genus Trichechus; species Trichechus manatus. Next base: position 1,401,610 of record NW_004444118.1, on the reverse strand, counting down.
TGGCCTTCCCCTTCCAAATGAAGCCCTTCAGCCTTTTAGAAGAGTGTGGGATGGTAAAAGAGACTTGGGAAGCAGAGACCTGGTTCCAGTTCCAGCTCTGCCACTTACTTGCCGGGTGGCCTTGGGCTTAAGTGATTCTTTTTTGAACACCATTTTCATAATCTGTAAAAAAGGAATGATAACACCTACTTTTCTGGATCACTATGGGACCCGAAGGAAGGCATCTCGTGAGTATAGAACACCAACAACTGCTGCTTCCCTTCTCTCCCACTCCAGGCGACTCCTTCTGGGTTCCTTAACTACTCCTTGGGGAGGAGGTTTGCCTCACCCCCTCTCTGCTGCTCTGGGAATGCAGAGCGCAGACCCTGGTCACCACCTCCCAGCTTCTCCGGTCTCCTTTCCCCACCACACAAACCCCACAGACGCTGATGTCTTATTTGCACAGAAATACTGTCTTATTTTTAGCTCTGGCCTCCACTCACCACACTGCACCCTTCTCTGTGTGAACTTGTCCAGATCTGCAAGTAGTTCTCTCAAATGTTTAAAGTCATAGGAGTGCGCTTGGTGCACATTTACACAGGCTGTGCCCACATTTTGCTCCCCTTAGTCACCCTCGTTTGCTTCTGTGGCTTCCTGGACAGCTTGTACACATCTGTTTCCACCACATCATTCTCTAAAGCATCTCCCCAACTCTTCCATCACCTGTACCTGCCACCTGTCCCTCCTCCCAGAAGAGAGGAACAGCCCCAGGAAAACCAAGCTGGTGATGACAAAGGAAGATGATAGGAGGGAGACTTTTTTTGCTTCTTGGCCTCTGAGGTTGTCTGGGGAGGTGTGTTTATGTACCCCTCCACCACACACTATGTCCTGTCTTCCATGGGATTGGCTGTAGCTTGATCAGCAGAGTGGTTAACCCAGAGATAACCACACTTCCCTCTCCCTTTAAACTTAAAATAAGTGAAAAAACAAGAGACCCCTTTTGGGACCAGCTCTAACACAGAAAGTCAGGTTTCTAAACTGAAACATTGACAAAAGAGTTTTAGTTCTCTTGGAATCCAGATTTCTGGCTTTCACGGAAGTGGGGGTGACCCATCCAGGCCATCCACCCTTAGGTGTCCTTCTAAACATTGAAGGAACTGGTTCCTTGGAGTCAGCTTCAGGTCAAAAAATAGCTTAGTAAACAGCTTAGTGATAAGTGTTTTGCCTTAGGCATTGGGTTCTTTTGGAAAATTACTTATGTGCAGCCAGCTTCAAGAAGCAGGAACTCCAGGGTCTGACTAGAGGCTGTTTTAGGATGGATAGCATGTCCTTGGTGACTGTTTCTGTAACCTGCCCTGTGTTTCGATGTTATCTTTTGAGAAATTAACATAATAATGACTTATATAACCCAATTTCACTGTTCCCTCTTCAGAGGAGTGCCTTCCCAACATGTTCAGGTGATGATGCCTAACTCAAATTGTATCTAAAAATAAAAACCCTTGCCATAAAGTTGATTCTGACTCATAGTGACCCTATAGGACAGAGTAGAACTGCCTCATAAAGTTTCCAAGGAGCAGCTGGTAGATTTGCACTGCTGACTTTCTATTAGCAGACAAGCTCTTAACCACTGTGTCATCAGGGCTCCAATAATTGTATCTACTCACAGTAAATAAATTCTGTTACACTAATTTTTGGTGTTTAAGCATTTATTTTTTTTTCTAAGTTGTGATTTAGGTGAAAGTTACATAGCAAATTGTTTTCTCATTAAACAGTTACTACACAAATTGTTTTGTGACATTGGTTGTCAACCCCGCAACGTGTCAACACTTCCCCTTCTCCACCCCAGGTTCCCTGTTTCCATTCGTACAGTTTTCCTGTCCCTTCCTGCCTTCTCGACTTTGCTTTTGGGCTGGTGTGCCCATCAATCTTGTATCCATGATTGAACTATGCATGTCCCTTTTGTGTTATTGTTGACCCTACAGACCTAAATAATTTTTGGCTGAAGGGTGAACCTCGGGATTGACTTCAGTACTGAGTTAAAAGGGTGTCTGGGGGCCATACTCTCAGGGTTTCTCCAGTCTCTGTCAGACCAGCAACCCTGGTCTTTTATTTTTTTTAAATTTGAATTTTATTCTACATTTTTCTCCTCCTCTGTCCTGGACCCTCTATTGTGATCCCTGCCAGAGCAGTCGGTGGTAGTAACCAGGCACCATCTACTTCTTCTGGGCTCAGTCTGGTGGAGGTTGTGGTAGTTGTGGTCCATTAGTCCTTTCGACTAATCTTTTCCTTGTGTCTTTGGTCTTCTTCATTCTCCTTCCCTGTAGCTGGGATGGGACCAATAGATGTATTTTAGATGGCTGCTTGTAGGCTTTTAAGACCCCAGTTGCTACTCACCACAGTCAAATGTAGAACACTTTCTTTATAAACTATGTTATGCCAGTTGAGCTAGATGTCCCCTGAGACCATGGTTCCCAGCCCTCTAAGGATTTAGGTTTTTGACAACACATTTCGTCTGGCCTGGTAGACTGCATTCATCTCTCTGGAGGCCTGCTCATTTCCACCAGTCTTTATGATGAATTTTGCTTATAACTCATTTTGGGGAATGTTTTAGTTTTAATCCTACATTGGAAGTTCCTTGAGGGCAGGGGCAATTTTGTTCTCACTCCTCTTTTTATCTCCAGTTCCTCAGAATAAAACTCAATTCCTTAACCATTTTCATCAAGTCGATTCCAACTCATAATCCTATAGGACAGAGTAGAACTGCCACATGTGGTTTCCAAGGCTGGATTCTAAGGATGCAGACAGCCACACCTTTCTCCCATGGAGTGGCTGGTGGGTTCAAATCACCGACCTTGTGGTTAGCAGGCAAGCGATCAATCACTTGCCACCAGAGCTCCTTCCCCAATTCCTTAGGACCTACCATACTAGCCCCTACACCATGCGGTGCAGCTGGGACACCCTCCCCAACACACACACCCTGGACTCTAAAGCTTCGTGAAAACTACAGGCATACACCCCTCTGGCCTGGGCAAGTGTGTCCCTCAGCCTGGATCCCTCTCCCCTGGGACTCTCATGGCCAGATCCCCACTTCCTCAGGTCTCTGCTCCAGTGTGCCCTCATCAGATATGGCTTTTCTGTCTTTACCTATAAAACAGCCCAGCCCATGCATCCTCTATCCTCTCACTCTGCTTTGTTCCCTCCGCCCTTATCACCACCTGTGCATTTGAGGTTTTGGTCTTTTGTCTGTCTCCTTCCACTTGACTGGAAGCCTCATGAGGGCAGAGCTATTCCTTTTGTTGCTGCTGTATCTCCAGGACCTAGAACAGGACCTGGACCATCATAGGTATTAATCCGTATTTGTTGAATGAGGGAAGTGATTGCTCAATATGTGTGGATGGATGAGTGATTTGCAGTGGAAGCTTCTGGAGCCAGAACAGATAGGTCGCTAGATAAGTGGGCATTGTTGGGGGAGGGAGAGGCCCACTTGGCAGACCCTCTGAGGGCCCGGTGGCTGGCAGGACACTCTGAGTGGTGCAGGGAGGGCATGTAGGGCAGGCTGGTGTGCAGGGTTCTCTAGGAGGCCTGGCCAGAAGTGGTAGGCCACTGGCTCATCAGCTGGGGCTTCCTGTACTTCCTTTCCTGTTCAGTGAGTCAGCCAGGCTGGGGGAAATGAACCACCAGCCAGGAAAGTGACCCCAGTCGGGAGTACAGGGAGAGTGGTTAAGGGTCAACAAAACAATGACTTGCTCATCCCACCCTCCCACTCTACCCATCAGTTGCTTTCCTGTAACTCCCATCTCTGTCTGGACCAGTGTGCACCTCTCTGTGGCTCATGAATGCTTCCTTTCCAGGGCCCTTGATTTCTGGGATTCCCTAGAAAAGGAAAAAAAAAAAAAAAAAAAAGAGGAAAACTTTGGCTTTCTCCCATCCATTTCTTCTCTTCGTTGCTCCTTTCCTCCCTTCACCTCCTTTCTCTTCTCCGCTTCCTACCGTCTCATCACACTCATTATTACTTGTTTGATGTCTGTCTCTCCCACTGGACTGTAAGTCCAGGAAGCCAGGGGCTTTTTGTGCTCATTTACCACTGTGTCTCTGTGCTTGGCACATCGGAGGCACTCAGTACGGATTTGTAAATGAATCTGAGTACGCGAAGGAAGGAAGGAATGAGTCTCTCTCCCTTGGCTCCACTCTCCTGGACATAACAAACAGCCATAAAATCTGATACTTCCAATTCAAATTCAGGACTACCAAGTTCTTACTTAATCCTGTCTATCTTAAATTTGTGTCTCCTTTCTTCCATTCCAAGCATTTCAATTCTTAAGTCCACTAGGGATGATAGAATTAGGATATCACAAAATTACTCATTTGCTTTAGCCCACATTAAATACACAGCAGTCTCAGAATAACAATACCAACATTATCTCCAACAATATGATTGTCTAAAATAGTTATTTTTTTTCCAATTCATTTGGTTCTTAGAATAGATTCAACTAGGGGTGTACACTCAAATTTTGTACTTTAAAGTCCCTTAGATAGCTCTTCTTTGAGTGATTGTGCCATAAACTGGATGCACAGTTAGGTTCACTTGTTTTATTTCATTTTCAATTTTCGAAGACTGCTTTTTAAAAACTTTAAATTTAATTTTATAATTATATAAAATATGTAATATGTAAATGGTTCCAAAGTCAAACCTACAAAACAAAATACTAACATATTTAAAGAATATATTCAACTCTCTTTCTTATTTCCTCCCTCCCCTTATATGTAACCACTAAAATGATTTTATGGTTTATTATTTTATAAAATATGAAATACCCACATTCTGCTTCATTCTCCTTTCTTAGCTAAACAGAAGCATTCTGTGCGTACTTTCTTCCACCTTGCTTTTCCCACTTAACAATATATCCTGGAGATACTCCACAGTCGTGATATAAACCTCTACCTCTACCCATTGACCCTTTTGTAGTGGGTCAATGAAAAACAGGAACACCCTCAACAAGATGGACTGACACAATCGCTGCAACAATGGGCTCAAGCATAGCAATGATTGTGAGGATGGTCCAGAACCGGGCAGTGTTTCGTTCTGTTATACATAGGGTCACTATGAGTCAGAACCGATTCGATGGCACCTAACAACAACAACGGTGATAGAAGATAGCCCTCATTTTTTTATTCAGTTACATAGTACTCTGTTGTGTAATTTATTCAACCAGTTTCCCACTTAAGGATATTTGGCTTATTTCTTGCCTTATTATGAACAAATAATCCTGTCTTGTTTGTATGGTTTTCTGTTGTTTTTTTAACAGAGAATCTTTGGGATAAATCTTAGATAAATTCTGGGTCAAAAGTTAAATGCATATGTAATTTTACTAAGTATTGCTAAATTCCCGTAAGAGTTATACTGTTTTGTATTTCCTCCAGGAATGTATGAGAGCTCCCATTTCCCTGTAGCCTTGCCAAAAGAGTATATTGCCAAACTTTCAGATTTTTGCCAATCTAAAATGTATCTGTTATGGATTGAATTGTGTCCCCCCAAAATGTGTGTTAACTTGGCTAGGTTATGATTCCCAGTATTGTGTGACTGTCCACCATTTTGTCATCTGATGTAGTTTTCCTACATGTTGTAAATTCTGCCTCTGTGATGGTAATGAGACAGGATTAGAGGCAGTTATGTTAATGAGGTGGGACTCAGTCTACAAGATTAGGTTGTATCTTGAGTCAATCTCTTTTGAGATATAAAAGAGAGAAGTGAGCAGAAAGACAGGGTGACCTCCTACCACCAAGAAAGTAGAGCTGGGAGTGGAGCATGTCCTTTGGACCTGGGGTCCCTTCACTGAGACCTTCCTAGACCAGGGGAAGATTGATGACAAGCACCTTCCCCCAGAGCCAAAAGAGGGAGGAAGACTGCCCCTGGAGTTGGCACCCTGAATTGGGACGTCTAGCCTCCTGGACGGTGAGAGAATAAATTTCTCTTTGTTAAAGCCATCCACTTGTGGTATTTCTGTTATAGCGGCACTAGATAACTAAGACAGTATCTGTGTACTTCTAATTTGGAATTTCCTGCTATGACCAAGTTTGAGTATCTTTTCATAAAATCAAGAACAATTTGCATTTCTTTGTAAATTGTTCATGTTGTCAGCCTCTTTTTTCTACGGGATTGTTGGTACTGTTCTCTAGTTTTACAAGTTCGTCAATATCAGGGACAATGACCATTCTTTGTGATATTGGTTACAAATATTTCTCCCAATATCCCATTTGTATTTTTAGTTTGCTTATGGTATCTTTTGCTACTTTTGTTTTTTCCTTGTAATTAAATGTATATATCTTTTCCCAGTCCCAGATTACATAGGAATTCACCCATGTTCCTTCTAGTATTTATATAATTTTATTTTTTTTGATACTTAAATCCATGATGCGTTTGGAATTTATTGTGGCGTATGGTGTGAAGAAGCAACCCAATTTTACATTTTTTCCATATGGCTATCCAACTATCTGACTCTGATAGGTATCCTCTGAAGTTGTGATTTAGATGCTAATAGGATGAATTTGTTAATCAATGAGAGGAGGTTCCGAGAATCACAGGCAAAGCCACTGAATCAAAATGAGGCATATTACAGTTTTACCTCATTTTTATATCTCTTATTATGATTTCTTTCAGGTAGCCCAGATATTTTTTATTCATTTTGCTAGTGAATCAGCTGGTAAATGAACAAATATTTATTAAGCGGCTATGTGCATAGCTGCAGTGGGCATCTGTGCATGTGCAGAATTGGACCATCCAGTATCCATTCACCTTTTGGGTAAAACATGACCACAAATTTCCTTTCAGAACCCATGCCTCCCCATACTTGGCCCTATGACTATGACTCTATGAGTTGGCCCTGACAGGCCAAAGCACATTCCATCTACAAGGCAACAATGATCAGTTCAGGGATGGACTTGTGCTCCAACCAGCCAATTAGACTTCAACCGAGGTTTCTGGTGTTACTGGGTGGAAACCCCAGGTTCTTGCTTGTCAAGACTCATACTGGTCAATAAACGAGAGATCGACGTGGGAGAACAGGAAAGGCGCTTTTATTTCATTGTGCAAGGAAACGGAGTCAGTCGGAGCTGCTGCCACCAAGACTGTTCACCAAGGGCAGGCAGGCAAGTTCCTTTTAAAGGGGTTTACCAGTAGTGAGTTCATACAAGCTACATCAGCAACATTCTTAAACATACTACACTGGCACAATGGGGTTTACATATAACCTCCAAGCAAAAGCGGATTCAAACGCAAAGCTGGGGTGGGTGTGGTGGAGCCCAGCAAAAGGAATGATTTTTCAACACAACCCTGTAGAGGAGGAAGCCAGGTAAAGAATACTGCACTGTGGGGGTTCTGTATCACTGGGAAAAGAGGCAAAAGCTCTTCCCTGATGGACTTGAACCTGGAGGCATAAAAGCCACTGTCACCATATTGTTGTCACAGATGGCCTGAGAAGACACCCACTCAGGGAGGAGCTCAAAGCTGAGCTAAGAAATGAAGAGAAACTAGGTTTGTAACATCACAAGCCCTAGTCAGGCTGTACCTGAAGGCAGCCCAGTCCTACCGTGGACTTTTCGGTTACATGAGCTAATAAAGGCCCCTTTCCTGAAGCCAGTTTGGTTTCAGCTTTTTTGTTACTTGTTACTGAGAGAGTCCTAAATGAAACAATAAACAAACAAACAAACAAACAAAAAGACCCACTGCCGTTGAGTCCATTCCGACTCATAGTGACCCTGTGGGACAGAGTAGAACTGAGACCTATAGGGTTTCCAAGGCTGTATGTACATCTTTATGGAAGCAGACTGCTACCATCTTTATCCCACAGAGCTGCTGGTGGGTTCCAACCACTGACCTTTCAGTTAGCAGCCAAGTGCTTTAACCACTGTGCCACCAAGGTTTATTAAATGAAACAATTAAAAAAAACTCCAAAAACCAAACCTGATGCCATCAAGTTGATTCCTACTCATAGCAACCGTATAGGACAGAGTAGAACTGCCTCACAGGGCTTCCAAGGAGCGGCTGGTGGATTTGAAGTGTCAACGTTCTGGTTAGCAGCCAAGCTCTTAACCACCGTGCCACCAGGGCTCCAAATGAAATAATAGTCATCATCAAATATTGTCTTATATTCTTGGATTTTTCAGAGATGGTGCCTCCAGGTGGGAAGTGTAGTGGGGTTAGGTCAGAATTCCACAGTTCTCTCCCTACCCTAGCTAGTTCCATCTCAGAGTCCTCATTTGTCAAATAGTGCCAACAATACTTGCCTGTTATTTCAAAGAAAAACTGAGAAAAAGAAAGGTAAACTGTAAAGTACTCTTCAAATTTTAGTTACTGTGATTATACGCTCCTTCAGGGCAGAGACAGTGTGTATGTTTTGTATACATCACAGAGACCGGTGAATAGCCTTACAACAAGAAATAAAACATGTAGTAATTTAATTTGAATCAAACTGAATGCCCTTTGTGATTATTCTGTCCATATTACAGATGAGGAAAATGGAGTCACAGAGAGATGCAGGATCTAGCCACAGGCCAGAAACAGACTCAAGAATTCTGTCCCCAGATTCATGTTGAATCCAACAGTCAAGTTCCATCCCTCTGAGATGGTGGTGAGATAGTGGAGGTGTCTGGCTCAAGATCCAGGTTTGTCACTAACCTGCTGACTTTGGGCAAATCACTTCAACCCTCTGGGCCTCAGTTTCCTCCTCTTTCAAAGAGTCAGTCCTCACCTGTAAGTATCAGTGGGTTCTTTGTGAGAATCTTTGAAAAGTACATCACACACATAGATTCAAAGCTGTAAGGCTGCCTTGCAAGACCTGTTTGGAAGGTGCTGGATGAGTAATGAAGCTGTGGTACTTTACAGCTCACCAAGTATTTTCATCCAGATGGTTTCTTTGATTTTCCCCAGGCTGTGAGATATTTCAGACAGGTGCTACTTCTCCCAGGTGATGGATGAGGAAGCTGAGGCATGCAGAAGTTGAGTAACTTGCTTAGGCCATCCAGCTAATTAGAGACTGAGCCACACTCACATCCAAATTTTATGACTTCCAACTCAGGGCTGTCACAGGCCTCCACTCCACTATCAGGAAAGCAAGGCGCCCCTCAGGGGCTTGCTCATAGAGGACTCGGTTGTCCCAGGTCTGACACTGGCTGGCCTGGCCACTTTGTCTGAGATGGCCCCCTTGCCAAGACCTGGCTGGTGGGGGCGCTGGAAGCCCAGGTTACCCAGGGCTTGATTTTGGGTGGTGCATCAGAGTTCCTGGTGAAGGTAGGGAAACTTCTAAACGATTTGGTGAATAACTCTTGGACGCTGAGGGGAGGTGGCGGACACGGTCTGTTTTGCTAGGCCGAGAGTAGCACTTCCGGGCATTGTGCTCACCAGCATGTCCCGGTTATGAGCACAGAGACCAGGATGTCTTTGTAGTAATCACAACAACAATACCCTGTACTTCCCCTGGCATTCCATCCTTGGAATCCTGGCTATGGTCAATTACGGGAGCTCTCCCAGACATCTCCTTCCTCCTTTTCCTCCTGGACTCCATCCTCTTCAGTAGGAGACAGCCATCTAAATGGCGTGATTTGTGGGGCCTGGAGAGCCTTTGACCACAGATGTCTACCGCGATGGGCAGTCCTCCTTCCAGATATTCTTATCTTGGTCACAGAGGTCACAGCTAATATTTTCTGACTTAGGCACTGCATTCAGAGCTGTACAAATTTATCATCTCAACAGTTCCATGAACTAGATGCTATTGTTGACACTCCCTTCCCTCCATTAATGTAAAGGAAACTGAAGCTTAGAGGGTTCTAGTAACTCACCCAGACACACATCAGCAGTAAATGGCAGAGCCGGGTCTCAAGCCTCATGTATCTGAGGCTGGAGTGGTTCTTAACCACCCTGGCACACTGCTCTCTTAACTAAGCATGGTACTTGGTACTTTGGAGATGGGTAAGGATAAACAAAGCCTTTATCTTAGGCTGGGTTCTCTAGAGATGCAAAACAAATGAAGCAGATAAATATATATATAGAAAGATTTACATCAAGAAAATGGATCATGCAGGTGTGTTGTTGTTGTTGTCGTTAGGTGCTGTCGAGTCGGTTCTGACTCATAGTGACCCTATGTACAACAGAATGAAATACTGCCCAGTCCTGGGCCATCCTCACAACTGTTGTTATGCTTGAGCCCATTGTTGCAGCCATTGTGTCAATCTATCTTGTTGAGGGTCTTCCTCTTTTTCGCTGACCCTCTACTCTACTGTCATGGATTAAATTGTGTCCCCAAAAAATATGTGTCAACTTGGCCATGATTCCCAGTATTGTGTGATTGTCCATCATTTTGTCATCTGATGTGATTTTCCTGTGTGTTGTAAATCCTATCTCTATGATGTTGATGAGGCAGAATTAGTGGCAGTTATGTTAATAAGGCAGGACTCAATCTACAAGATTAGATTGTGTCTTAAGTCAAACTCTTTTGAGATATAAAAGAGAGAAGCAAGCAGAGAGTCAGAGAGACCTCCTATCACCAAGAAACAAGAGTCAGGAGAATAGCACACCTTTTGGACCCAGGGTCCCTGTGCTGAGAAGCTCCTTGACCAGGGGAAGATTGATGACAAAGATCTTCCTCCAGAGCTGACAAAGAGAGAAAACCTTACCCTGGAGCTGGCACCCTGAATTCATACTTTTAGCCTCCTAGACTGTGAGAGAATAAATTGGTCTTCGTTAAAGGCATCCACTTGTGGTATTTGTTATAGCAGCACTAGATAACTAAGACATCTATCCAGCGTCATGTCCTTCTCCAGGGACTGGTCCCTCCTGATAATATGTCCAAAGTATGTGAGATGAAGTCTTGCCATCCTCGCTTCTAAGCAGCATTCTGGCTGTACTTCTTCCAAGACAGATTTGTTCATTCTTCTAACAGTCCATGGTATATTCGATATTCTTCGCCAACACAATAATTCAAAGGCATCAATTCTTCAGTCTTTCTCATTCATTGTCCAGCTTTCACATGTGGTTGTAGAGGCTGGGAAGTCCAAAGTCCATGGTTGTGATAGTTAAGATTGTGTGTCGCTTGGCTGGGCCACGATTCTCAGTGGTTTGGCAATCATATGATGTTGTGATTGCTTCCATGATGAGATTTGATATAATATGATCACCTCTGTGATGGGATCTGCTGTGAGTAGCCAATCAGTTGAAAGTGAGTTTCCTTGGATGTGTGGCCTGCATCAAATATAAGTAGACATTCTGGCAAGGCTCATGGGCTTTTGCTTACTCTGGATCCTGCAGCTGGCTCCTGTTCGTCTGACCTCCAGTTCTTGGAATTGAGCTAACAGCTTACCTGAGGTCTTGCCTGCCAATCTTGGAATTCATGGATCTTTGCAGCCTATGAGCAAGAGCCGTGCTCTCTGACATGTCAATCTCGGGTTTGCCAGCCCCTGCAGCTACGTGAATCAGGAGAAGTCTCTATCCTGACCCACGGACTTGGGACGTTCCAGCCTCTACAACTACATGAGCCATTTCCTTGATATAAATCTTTCTCTCTATATATTTATAAGCTTTACTGATTTTGATTCTCTAGAGAACCCAGCCTAAGACAGTGGATCAGGTGAGAGGCTTCTCCTGACTCATGTAGCTGCAGGGACTGGTGGTGCAATGGTTAAGAGCTCAGCTGCTAACAAAATGTCAGCAGTTTGGATCCACCAGCTGCTCCTTGGAAACCCTGTGGGGAAGTTCTACTCTGTCCCGTAGGGTTGCTATGAGTCAGAATCCACCGACTGCAATGGGTTTGGTTTGGTTTTGGTTTAGCACACAGATGTCTTACCTATTGGTCCAGAGTCATTGACACTTCTTCCTTACTAGGTCCAATCAACATAATGTTATCAATGTAATGGACCAGTGTGACATCTTGTGGAAGGGAAAGGCAATCAAGCTCTCTCAGAGTAAATTATGACACAGGGCTGGAGAGTTGATATACCCTTGAGATAGGACAGTGAAGGTGTATTGCTGGCCTTGCTAGCTGAAGGCAAACTACTTCTGGTGGTCCTTTGAAAAAGGTATGGAGAAAAAGGAATTAACAAGATCAATAGCTGCATGCCAGGTACCAGGAAATGTATTAATTTGCTCTAGCAATGAAACCACATCTGGAATAGCAGCTGTAATTGGAGTCACCACCTGGTTAAGTTTTTGATAATCCACCATCGTTCTCCAAGATCCATCTGTTTTTTGCACAGGTCAAATAGGTGAGTTGAATGGGGATGTGGTGGGAACCACCACCCCTGCATTCCTCAAGTCCTTGATGGTGGCAGTAATCTCTGCAATCTCTCCAGGATTGCAGTATTGCTTTTGGTTTACTATTTTCCTAGGTAGGGGTAGTTCTAATGGTTTCCACTTATGGCTTTTCCTACCATAATAGCCTTTTCTCCACTTGTCAGGTACCCAAGGTGAGTGTTCTGACTGTTGCTGAGTACATCTACTCCAATTATGCATTCTGGAACCAGGGAAATCACTATAGGATGAGTTCGGGAACCCACTGGACCCACTGTGAACCTAACTTGAGCTAAGACTCCATTAATAACCTGACTCCATATGACCCTACTCAGACTGGTGGGCCACAGTGATGTTTTGGGTCTCCTGGAATTAGTGTCAGTCCAGAGCCAGTATCCAGTAATCCCGGAAAAGTCTGATTATTCCCTTTTCCGTAATGAACAGTCACTCTTGTAAAAGGTGGTAGATCCCTTTGGGGAAGGTTGGGAGAAAGATTAACGGTATAAATGTTTGGCAGTGTAGTGGGGTCCCTCCTCAGGAGGACCTGGTCTCCTCTTCATTCAAGGGGTTGTGGGTCTGTAAACTGGCTCAAATCTGGGATTTGATTGAGGGACAGTGACTCTCTATTCTGGAAGAGTTAGAGTGCCACTCAAGTTACAGTTCCATCATTTGACCTAGAATTCTTCCGCTTGTACAATATCTACTAAATATTTAGTAGATTTCCAATCTATTTCACTCCTTGGGACACCATGACTAAGTAGCCAGTGCCATAAGTCAATATGAGTCAGACTATTCTGGTTATTGCTTTGACTCTGCTATCCATTATGGTAACCATGCCCACCTTGTCTTTGTTGATCAAATGCCACCACTTGGCCCTTACCACCACGGGGTCCAATCAGCCCCATTGTAGTTAAGTGTCTTAATTCAGTTAGGGCAGTTTCCACTGTCAAATCTGACTTACATAAAATAGCAATCGCAGCAGTCTTCAAGGATGCTGGGGCTCCCTTCACAAATTTATTCCTTACCATTGTGGTAAAAGGTGTGTCCTCTGGGCATCCCATGTGTGGGTCTGTGGGTCTAAACTGATAAATCCACTCTAAAATGCCAATTTCCCTTCTTCTACAGCATGCCAAGGTACTTTAACTTGATTTCGTGAAGGCCACCGCATAATCCATGCTTCAGTGAACCAACCAAAGAAACTATTAGATCCTTTCCTAACCTCTTGAGCTGAAACACTGAATGAAGTATCTGTGCTTAGTGGGCCCATATCAATAAATTCAGACCGATCCAACTTTATGTTCCTTGCACCATCATCCCACACCCTTAATATCTATTCCCACACATATGCCCCAGTCTTCTGTTTGTACATATTAGAAAACTCAAGCAGTTCTTTTGGAGTATAGCATACCTCCTCCTGGGTCACGCTCTGTACTTCACCTTTTGGGGCTCACTGGGACTTAAGTCTAGTTATAGGTCTAGAAGTCAAAATGCGTGGTGGGGTTCTGGGAACATTCAGCAAAGTCTTCTTAGGCATCTGCCTCAGGCGATGCCCCAGGCAATGACTCAGACAAAGGCTCTTCAAACACAGCAGAGTTAATCTCATCATATGGGAGTGGAGGGGCTAATAGTTTTACTGGGGAGGGTGGTTTAGCAGACAAATATAGAGTAATCTCTTTAAATGGGAGTGAGAGGGCTTGTTCTGTTGGCCGGAGTGATTCAATGGGATTTAGGGGCTCAGTGTCCCCAGCTTCCTGATTATCTGCCCATATGCCCCCATCCCAAGTTTCAGGATCCCATTTCTTTTCAATCAATGCCCTCACTTTAACTTCAGACACCACTTGAGGTTGAGAATTCAGTTGGTGTTGTAATTCAGCCACTCTTATGATAAGACTCTGGGTTTGGTTTTTGGCAATATCAGCTTTGTTACTACAAGAAATAAGGCTTTCTTTCAATGTACAAGTGGAAACTTTGAGGTCATTTACGTGGCGCTTGAGTTGTGACTCTGAAGCCTTGAGCTCATCTCTTTCTTTCACCACTTTGTCTAGCAAAAGTAAGATGAACCAACCAGCTTTCTTATACTTCTCATTCTGACAAAATTGTAGAAATGTATCAAACATGTGATCACCCAGAGCCTCGCCTCTCACCAATACCTAATCTACTGTGGTGATATTTTGCATATTTCTATTGCCACTTCACACCATGGGTTAGCAGTGCCCTCTTTACCAATGGAAGCAGAGTCATGAGCATCTTTAAGACTAATCAGACTTGAGAACCAATTTAGAAAACTCATCCTTACGATTTTGTTTCTCTAGAACCACTCTCAGTACCAAATGTCTTACGCTGGGTTCTCTAGAGAAGAAAAACTGCAAAGTGTATAAATATATATATATAGATTTATATCAAGGAAATGGCTCATGTGGTTGTAGAGGCTGGAATGTTCCACGTCCGTGGGTCAGGCTGGAAGCTTCTCCTGACTCAAATGTTGCTGCAGGGGCTGGTGAACCCAAGATCAGCAGGTCAAAAAGCAGGCCTCTGGCTCACAGGTTGTGGATGGAGGCTGACGAATCCCAAGATCGGCAAGTAAGCTGCTAGCTCAAGTCTCAAGAACAGTAGGTCAGATGAACAGGAGCCAGCTGCAGGATCCAGAGCAAGCAAAAGCCAATGAGTTTTGCCAGAAAGTCCACTTACATTGGATGCAGGCCATACCCCCAAGGAAACTCCCTTTCAACTCATTGGCTGCTCATAACAAATAGCATCATGGAGGTGATTACATCATTCCATAGCTACCAAACTGCATCATAACTGCCAAACCACTGACAATCATGGCCCAGCCAAGTTGACACACAACCTTAACCATCACAGCCATTCATTCAAGAGTCATTTTTTCAATAATAAACTTTTATTTTAGAAAGACTTTAGATTTACAAAATTATTGCAGAGATAGTACAGAGAGTTCCTGTATACCCCATGCTCAGTTTCCTCTGTTATTAACATCTTGCATTAGTATGGTACGTTTGTCACAATTAATGAGGCAACATTGATATATTGTTATTAACCAAAGTCCATACTTTATTCAGATTTGCTCAGTTTTTCTCTAATGTCCTTTTTTCTGCCCCAGGATATCACCTTATATTTAGCTGTCATATTTCCTTCGGTTCCTCTTGGCTGTGACGGTTTCTCAGACTTTCCTTATTTTTGATGACCTTGACTGTTTTGAGAAGTACTTGTCATGTATTTTGTAGAATGCCCTTCAATTGGGGTTTGTCTGATCTTTTTTTTAAGATTAGACTGGAGTTATGTGTTTTTGGGAGGAAGACAACAGAGGTAAAGTGCCATTCTCATTACATCATATTAATGGTATATACTATCAGTGGGATTTACCACTGTTGATGTTGACCTTGATCACCTGGTTGAAGTTGTTTGTCAGGCTTCTCTGCTACTCTTTTTTTTCTCCCTTTCTATACTTGTACTCAAGAGTCATTGTTGAGCACTAAGAAGAGAGGCTGATGACTTCCTTGAAGCAGGAAGGGGGCAGGAAGGGCAAAGGAGGGGGAAATTCTCTAGGAGTAGTTGATAGCAGGTCTCTCTAGAATAGAAAAAGAATTTGCACCTGACTTAGAGGAGAACCTGGTGGCCTTTGAGGCTGGCTTAATGCAAAAGAAAACAGTCTGGGTCTAGGATTCTGGTCTTGACCCTGGGGTGGCCACAGCAATAGGCTCAGCAGGAGGAGAGCTGGCTAGGAATTCCCTGGAGAGTCAGGCAGGAGTGCTTCACTACTTGGCTTGGGTCTCATTTTCACAGACTTCATCTCCCAATAAAGTGATGTTGTAATCAGTCACAGAGACACACAGACAGAACTGAAATGTGGTTCAACTTTAAACTCACATCCCACTACTGGACCAATTTGCATAACAGATGAGGATGAGTTAATATTTGTTATAAATCCTCAGGTTTATTTAAGTATTAACCAATCAGTTGCCGTTGAGTTGACTCTGACTCACGGCAACTTCATGTGTGTCAGAGTAGGACTGCTCCATAGGGTTTTTGAGTACACCCAGCAGTGCCACAGAAGGAAGGTCTAGTGATATGCTTTCAAAAAATCAGCCACTGAAAACCCTATGGAGTGCATTTCTACTCTGACACACACACAGGGTCTCCATGATTCAGAGTCAACTCGGTGGTAACTAGTTTATTTTTTTTTTGGTTTAAAGTGGCACCTGTAATTTTCAGTACAGCCCCGACCTCCTGCTATTGTGCCTTACATTACACAATTAGAGGTACAAATAAATAGCTTTGGATATTAAAATGAAAATACCCGTAGGATATGAAATTAACTGTTGGCAACTAATACAACAGAGGGGATCAGTTGGTTTCTTGTAAACAACAAAACCTGGTGAGAATGGGGCCCAAGATAGAAGTCTGGTGAAGGGCTGTGAGCAGCGCTGGGAAGAGCAGGAGGGGGGACACTGAAAGGGTGACTGGAAGCGAGTGTCCCAAGGACCTACTCACAGGCCTTCATGAGTCTTTGGAAATATGCCCTGGCGACATTCTATCTATAGCCAGGAGACCTCAGGTGAGTTACTCCCATGCATGCCCCCAACTATGATTGAGTTTCCCCACTTCTCTGAAACACGGAGAAGATCAGTGAGTCAGGACGGGACCCTCTCCCCAGTGGCGTCACTAGAGGAGTATGGGGGTGTGTGGATTGCGCCCCCCTGGCACTGTCGGAGGAGGTGACACCAAGATGACCCCAGAGTCCGCACCGGCGCTGCCAGGGGAGGGGCTGCCAAGGCAGTAGTATCACTAGGGTTGGTGTCACCTGTCACCCAGTATGGTAACTCATCCTCCCTCACCTGCCAGTCAGGGTGCCTGTGGCCGAGCTATGGCGCCCACCACTGGGCAGCGACGATAGTCTCTGCCTCGGCCTGTAGAAGAGGGGAGGGGCTGGGGGGGGTACCAATGGGGGGATGGGATTAGGAGGGGCGGCCCTGCGCAGTGCCCCTGCGCAGTGCGCGGCTCGGCCCCCGCTCGGGGGTGGGGCTGCTCCGCCCACAGTGGCGTGGTTCCCCCGCCGGCCCTGCCTACGGGGAGGGTGTGACGCTGTGATTTACAACACTAGGTGACGCTAGCTCTAGTGACGCCATTGCCTTTCTCTCGTCTTCACACTCCACGATCTGTGCCTCTGTTACCACCATCACAACTGCCTCCATCAGTTGACATCCACTGACGTACAAGCCCTGGGCTGAGGGCTCGAAGTGGAGCGTACCCTATTTAATTCTCACAGTCCTGGGAGAGAGATACTGTTAACTGTCTCCCCTTTACAGACGAAGGGGTACAGATACAGGGAAACAACCTTTTACAGGTTAAATCACACACCAGATGTCATATGCCAGTGGTGGGTGGATGGATGCAGCCCCACGATGGTTGGCCAGGGCTCCACAGCGAGATCAGTTTGGGTGAGGGATTGGTAAACTTCTGCATAAAGTAAATATTTTAGGCTTTGTGAGTCACATATGGTCTCTGTGTTCCCCCCCAACCCCACCACTTCTTAGTTAATGAGCTTATACACACAGATAGCTGACTGGATTTAGCCTGTAGGCTGTAGTTTGCCTACCCCTAAGATAGGTTGAAACAACCAAAAAAAGAAGCAAATTGCTGCAGAATGGTACACCTTCCCAGATTTCAGAGGGGATCTAAAACCCACTCACGAACTCCTGAGCCTGGAAGGTGGCAGGGTCAGAACCTGGCCTCTCCTGGTTTTGCTGAGGCCCTAGTGGGGTGTGGGCACCACAGCCTCCCTCAGTACCTATTCCAGTGGGCTAGTCACTGCCCCTCACGCCATCCCTGCTGCTGATCGGCCTCCCTCTGCCCCTCTACCCGCTGAGGAGAGCCTTGCTCTGAGCTAGTGGGGCTCTCTCAGGCCCAGCTTGGCTCCCTCCTCACCATCCTGGTCTCAATTTCCTTTCCCTTGGGATTTCTGTTCTAGGTCAGCAAGGCTGGTCCTGCCGGCTGAGGCCCCTGGCTGAGCAGCTGAGGAAGCTGAGACGATTTCCAACACTTTTACCAGGCTGCCTTGGTGGCCAGAGTAGGGTGTGATGGTGCTGTGGCAGAAGGGGGAGAAAGGATGGGAGCTCAGGACCCTGAAGGGAGGAATTCCAAGGCCTGGGGTGAGGAACAGGGAGGTGGGAAACCTCTTTGTTCTTAAGGCGCCACAGAATTAAGGAGGTTTGAGAAAGGAAGCGCTTGTGTAAACATGGGGAATTCTGTTTGTGTGTGTCGGCACAGCCAGGCATGTGTGCTGTAGGGAGGCAGCATGGAAGGAGCAGGGGTCCCGGGTTCTGAGTGATGTAGAAAATAATTAAGCCAGGACTACACCTAGGTTAAAGTAATGGCACCCCACTGACCAACTCTGCCACCTTGGTTCAGTTATTTAACCTCTTGGACACTCCCTTTCCTCATCGGTGAAATGAGAATAGCAATATCTGTCTCAGCAGGTTATTATAAAGCTTACAAAGTGTATTAGCTTCCTAGGGCGCCCAAAACAAAGTACAACAAACTAGGTGGCTTAAACAACAAAAATTTATTCTCTTGGCAGTTCTGGAGGCTACATGTCCAAAATCAAAGTGTCTGCAGGGTTGGTTCCTTCTTCTTCTTTTTTTTTTTAATTGTGCTTTAGGTGAAAGTTTACAGCTCAAGTTAATTTCTTGTACAAAAATGTATACACATATTGTTATGTGACCCTAGTTGCGATTCGTCTAATGTGACAACACACTCCCCCTTTCCACTCCAGGTTTCCATGTCCATTCAACCACCTCCTATCCCTTTCTGCCTCCTCATCTTGCCTCTAGACAGAAGCTGCCCATTTAGTCTCATGTATCTACTTGAACTAAGAAGCATACTCTTGATAAGTATTATTTTATGTTTTATAGTCCAGTCTAATCTTTGAAGAGTTGGCTTTGGGAATGGTTTTAGTTCTGGGTTAACAGAGAGTTTGGGGGTCATGTCTCCTGGGGTTCCTCTAGTCTCAGTCAGACCATTAAGTCTGGTCTTTTTACATGAATTTGAGTTCTGCACCACACTTTTCTCCTGTGCCGTCATGGACTCTCTGTTGTGTTTCCTGTTAGGGCTGTCATCGGTGGTAACCGGGCACCATCTAGTTCTTCTGGTCTCAGGCTGATGGAGTTTCTGGTTTATGTGGCCCGTTTGTCTCTTGGGCTAATATTTTCCTTGTGTCTTTGGTGTTCTTCATTCTCCTTTGCTCTAGGTGGGCTGGGACCAAATTGATGCATCTTAGATCGCCGCTTGCAAGCTTTTAAGCTTTCATGGATTCATCTTTGTTCTTTATCGTTGTGTAGTATTCCATTGTGTGAATATACCATAATTTGTTTATTCATTCGTCTGTTGATGGGCACCTGGGTTGTTTCCATCTTTTAGCTATTGTGAACAGTGCAGGGTTGTTTCCTTCTGAAGGCTCTGAGGGAAAGTCTGTTCCATGCCTTTCTCCTAGCTTCTGGTGGCCCTAGGCATTCTTTGGTTGTGGCAGCATAACTTCCATCACATGACCGTCTTCCCTCTCTGTCTCTGTGTCTCTCCTCTTTTTATAAGGACATCAGTCATATTGGGTTAGGGCTTACTCTATTCCAGTATGACCTTTTGCATCTGCAAAAATACTATTTCCAAACAAGGTCATATCCACAGGCTGGTGGATTCGAACTGCCCACAAGCTTGAATATATCTTTTGAGGAGGCCACAAATCAGCCCATAACACTAAAACCTCTTGCCATCAAGTCGATTCTGACTCATATCGATGCTATAGGACAGGGTAGAACTGCCCAATAAGGTTTCCAAGGAGCAGCTGGTGGATTCGAACTGCTGACCTTTTGATTAGCAGCCAAACATCACACTTAATATTTACTGAATGCTTCTTACACACCAGGCACTCTTCTAAGGGCTTTCTACATATGAACTCATTTCATTGTCATAACCACCCTATTAGGTAAGTGCTCTTATTGTCATCTGTGTCCTATTGATGAGGACACTGAGGCACAGAGAGGTGGTCTAATTTATCCTGCAGCTCTAAGTGGCAGAGCTGGGATCAAAGCCAGGCAGTCTGGCCTTGAGACCACACCTTAGCTGCTGTACTGCTGATTTTTTTTCTTTTTTGGTTATGTTGGTGCGGTAGGCAGAATAATGGCCCTCAAAGATGTCCACACTTGAATCCCTGGAACCTGTGAATATGTTACTTTACATGGCAAAAGGGACTTTGCAGAGGTGATTAAGGTTAAAAACCTAGAGCTGGGGAGATGATCCTGGATTATCCAGGTGGACCCAACCTAATCACATGAGTCCTTAAAAAGGGAGAACCTTTCTTAGCTGTAGAGAACCAGAGAGGTGGTTTGTTAGAAAGACTCAGCTGCTGTTGTTGGCTTTGAAGATGGAGGAAGGGCCATGAGCCTAGGGATATGGGTGGCCTCTAGAAGGTGGGGGCAGACCTCAGTTTGTTGCTGGCAACAAAACAGAGACCTCGGTGCTACAACTGCATGGACGTGAGTGAGCAGGAAATGACTCCTCCCAGAGCCTCTGGAAGGAGCCCAGCCTGCCGACCTTGTGCCTTCAGTCCTGTGAGACCCATCCGGATGTCTGACTCCAGAACGTTCAGATACTAAGCCTGTGTTGTTTTCAGCCACTCAGTTTGTGGTCGTTTATGATGGCAGCAATAGAAACAAATACAGCTTTCCTGGTTTGGCATTTGAAATGCTTAAGAAGGAAACTGAACACTCTAGTTTAGACATGCAATTTTAAATGTTGAAGGATGTTTAACTAAGCTTGAAAATGGAGGCGAGGTGGTCTGAGAACTGAGAGGCCAGGGCCATGGGAGAGATATCCCAGGGGATACCGAACCTCCCAAACTCGACAGGAGTTGAGTGGGAGAGAGATAGGGAGCCAGGCACTGACATTCTCAGGAAGTCAGTGGGGGTGAGTTTGAGGGGAAGAGGAGGGAAGACCTGGACCCCAGCGGGCCAAGGTATGAAGGACAAAATATAGATCCTCAGAGGGGACTGCAGGGGTGGGTGGGAAGAGCGTCAAAGGGGGCTGCAGGTCCCAGTCTCAAGCAGGTAGAAGGAGCAGTCAGAACGAGTACCCCCAGATGGGCTGCATGGGACCTGGGGCTTTGCTGAGTGTAAGTAACACTGGAGGCTGTGAGAGACAACGAGAAGCAGCGGCAGAGAAACAGTGGCAGCAGAGGCAGCAGAATCAGAACTGCAGGAGATGGCACGGTGGGCTTGCCAACCCATGGAGTGAGAGAGCTGAGCGCCTTCAGGAAGGAGGCTTACTGGCAGAGTAGGGTGCCCCTGAGTGCTTATTTTGCAGAGCTAAAGAGCTTTGTAACACTTGTCTGAGCAGGGCAGAGGCTAGGCCAAGGGGCCAAGGGCCAGAGAGAGGCCTGCCTGTGGGTATGGCTGAAAAGAGGCTGTCCTGATCGAAGAACTATATTCTGAGTTGTAACCTGTTATTTCCCTAATAAACAGCATAATTGTGAGTATTGTCCGTGAGTTCTGTGTGACTATTGCAATGAATTATCGAACCCTATAGAGAGTGCAGTGGGGAGGGATGGCTGGTGTCAGACTTGGTAAAAAGGTTGGAGGGTAGAGGCATGTCTGACCTCCACCTCACAGGAATAAGCCTTGGGCTGTTAATCTTGATTCTCCTTCCCCCTTGTAAGTTAGAGGAGGTCAGACGCTGCCACCATGCTGTTTTTACAGTTGTTCCATAGTTGATGCCATAGTCTTTGTGACTCCCACATAATGACTGGGTGGGACTATGCAAATATGATGTTTGTGGCCCACCAAGAGGATTGGACAGCTTACTTAGAATGCAAAATAAGGTGCATGGAACCCTGCAGGAATGGGACCTTGCAAATAAGGTGTATGGAACTCTTATGAGGGGATTGGTCAGTTTTGCCATCCTGCTAGGCTTAGAAGAGAGCCAATCCCAGAGGACAGGGGGACTTCACTACCACAAAGCAGAACTGATGGGAGTGGAGTGAGTCCTTTGGACCCGGGATCAGGATCCCTGTGCCAAGAACCTCCTAGACGCAGGAGACAGAGAGAGCTGTAACACTGGAGACGGCGAGAGATGGTGAGAAGCGGCAGCAGAGATATGGTGGCAGCAGAGGCAGCAGTACCAGGAGACCCGCATGGGCTTGCTGACCCATGGAGTGAGAGAGATGAGCACCTTCAGGCAGGAGACTTGCTGGTGGAATGGCGTGCCTCCGGGCACTTGGAGGAGCTAGGCTTGTCAACCCACCAGAGCTAGATAGCTGAGTGCTTTCAGCTGAGGCTTACTGGTGGCGTGGGATGCCCCCTGTCTCTTATTAGTGGAGCTAAAAAGCTTGTTAACACTTGCCCAAGGAGGGCAGAGGCCAAGGGACTGAGCGGCTGGGGGCCCAGAGAGAGGCCTGCCTGTGGACACAACCAAGAAGCTGTCCTGACTGAAGAACTGTATCCTGATCCTGGATTGTAACTGTAAGAATGGCGTGGCAGGAGGCATCTGACCTCCTCTTTCTTCACAAGGGGGAAGGAGAATCAAGATCAACAGCCCAAGACTGATTCCTGTGAGGTGGAGATCAGACATACCTCCTCTCTCCAACCTTTTTACTAATTCTGATAGCAAATGTCCCTCCCATGACATTCTCTACTGGGTTTGATAATTAGTTGCAATGGCCACACAGAATTCACAGACAATACTGACAATTGTGGAGTTTGTTAGAGAAGTAACAGGTTGCAATTCAGGATCAGGAAGGACTCAGGACACAGTTCTTCGGTCAGGACAGCTGCTTCTCAGCTGTGGCCTCAGGCACCTCTTTCTCGATCTCGGCTTCTCGGCCCCTACAGCCCCTGCCCTGCTTGGGCAAGTGTTACAAATCTCTTTAGTTCTGCCAGTAGGTACCCAGAGGCACCCCACTTGGCCATTAAGGCTTGGCCCAAAGTTGCTCAGCTCTCTAGCTCCAACTAAATGAATAATTTCTTTTGTAAGGATCAGCACAAAGCTGGTTTCTATGAGGTGGAGGTTAAAGATGTCCTAAATGTCCAACTCTTCCAAACTGCTGTACCACTCCACCATCTCTAACATCAACTCCTCCTCTCCCCTCAGTACTCTCCCTCCTATCTTTGGGTTTGGTAATTCATTGCAACATTTCACAGCACTCACAAACTGTACTTACAGTTAAGTGGTTTATTAGGGAAGTAATAGGGTACAACCTGGGATGAGAATCAACTTGGAAGTAACAGGAACAACTCAGAACACAGCCTTGATCAGGACAGCTTTTTCTCACCCTCTGCCACCTGGCCCTGCTGGGGGCTTTCGGCCATTGGGCCCTGATGCACTGTAAAATTGGTGTAGGGGTGGTGTCTGACCCTCCTCTAACTTCATGAGGGAGAAGGAGAATCAAGATTAACAGCCCAAAGCTGATTTCTACGAGGTGGAGGTCACACATGCCTCCTCCCTCCAACCTTTTTTTCGAATTCTGACACCTCCCATGGCAGTCTGTACTCCTCTGCTAAGTTCGAAAATTTGTGGCAATGTTCACACAGAACTCACAGACCATACTCATACTCACAGTTATGGGGTATATTAGAGAAGTAACAGGTTACAATTCAGGATCAGAAATGATTCAGGACAGCTTCTTTTGGTCTTGCCCATAGGCAGGCCTCTCTTTGGCCTTCAGCCCCTTGGCCTCTCAGCCCCTGGCCCCTGCCCTGTTCAGGTAAGTGTTACAAAGCTCTTTAGCTTCCTCAGTAGGTGCCCAGAGGCTCCCCACTCCACCAGGAAGCCATGGCCCGAAGGTGCTCAGTTCTTGCTCTGTGGGTCAGTGAGCTTAGCTCTACCAAGTGGCTAGAGGCATCTTACTCCACCAGCCTCCTGCCCAAAGGTACTCAGCTCTCTTGTTCCATGAGTTGGCCAGCCCCACTGTGCAGTCTCCTGCTGGTATCCTGGTTCTGCTGCCTCTGCTGCTGCCATTTCTCTGCTTCTTGCCGTCTCTCACCATCTCTGGTGTTACAGGTCTCTCTCTCTGTCTCCTGAATCTAGGAGGTTCTCAGTGCGTGGAACCTGGGTCCAAAGGATGTATTCTGCTCCTGGCTCTTCTTTCTTGGTGGTAGTCAGGTCTCCCTCTGCTCTGGGATGGCTCTCTTTTAAGCCTAGTGGGATGACAAAACTGACCAATCCCCTTGTTAGTGTTCCATACACCTTATGTGCATTGTCCCACCCCCACAGGGTGCATATTTTTCCACAAATAACAAACACCTTCTACGTTTGTTTGCCAACTGTGTCTTCCCCTTGCAAGGTATTTTGTTTGTTTATTGTTGTAGTTTAAGTGAAAGTCTACATTTCAAGCTAGTTTCTCATACAAAAATTTATACATACATTGTTATGTGACCCCAATTGCTCTCCCCACACTGTGACAACACACTCTTCCTTTCTATCCCGGATTTCCCATGTCCATTCAACCAGCTCCTAACCCTCTCTGCCTTCTCATCTCACCTGCGGACAGAAGCTGCCCATTTTGCAAGGTATTTTTGTAAGCACCACTGTGCCAATTATTTTTGTACAGCAGCATGTAAAAAAAAAAATTGGCGTAACAGTGCTTATGACAATACCTTGTTGGGGGAAGGGCGTGGTTGGCAAAACAAACATAGAAGGCATGCATTATTTGGGTAAAAATATCATAGATAATGCTGAGTGCAGAAAGCCTTAGAGAGTGCTGGCACTTTTTGTGCACTATTTGAGGCTCCACCACACAAGTGGTCACTGAGGCCACTGGATTAGATGGTGCCTGAGGTCCCTTCCCCTCAGATAGTCTAAGACCCTGTAATTTCTGCCAGCTTTTTCAAGCCTGCCTTGCCCTGTAGAAGTGTTCTGGGTCTATAGGCTGGGAGGGTGGGGAGGTGTAGCTTCAGGAGTGGAAATTGGGCAGAGAGGCTGTGGGAGACAGAAAGGAGGATACTGAGGTGAGAGACTCTAATGGCTCAGGGGGTGTGTCTGCAGGAGCCAGGGTAGGGGGGCCTTGAGTGTTACCTCTCGTGGTTGTACCAATGTAAGAGCCTCTTCACCAGTTAGGGGCAGCTGGGAGGGGTAGGACTGGCTTGTTCTTTTTTGTAGATGTGGAACTTGAAGCTTAGATAGCTTCTCCAAGATAACAGGCCACTTTGGGACTGCCCAAGAACAGATCCTACGAGGGGTGATATTAAAAATATTTAACAACTCATGTGGCACAGACACCAACCAATCATGACAGATGGGGTGGTAAACAAGGAGGCCATCCGCCCTGGGAGACGCTAGCTGAGCCAGGCTTGCTACCGGGGTCTGTCCTGGCTGCTTAATTCTGCCTTTTTCGCCTCAGTATCACCCACACAGATTTGCAAGAATGGGGTGGACTTTTCTACTTCAACAAGAATGATGGGATTATATGTGCTCCATCAAGTCACATCTCTCTTTAGCAGCTGGCCACTTTCCTGAGAAATTCTAGTGGTGGTGTTGGTGGCCAGAGTCAGACTGTATCTCTCTCTCTCCCTCACGTCACAGTAATTATCCATTAAGTGAGATCAAGGAATCTGAAGAAAAGATTTGAGTTCAAATCCCAGACATTCATCTGTGCATATCCTCCCACCTTTCTAAACCCCAGTTATCTCATGAGTAAAATCTGATAAGTCTACCTACCTCATGGGGTATTGTGAAGATCAAGTACAATAATATGGGTGAACATATTTCATACTGAAAAATGCTGTGCATGAAATGAATGGGATGGAGTGGGGCCCCATCCTGAGAGGCTCACACAGTGAGTAGGAACTTAAAATTTAAGTCAGGCAGAACTGGTTTGAATACCCATGTTGTGGCAGAGTTCCTAGTTGTCCCCCCAAATTCTCCTCCTATTCTTCCTTTGCAGCCAGGGGTGGCCACATGACCAAGTTCTGACCAATGGAGTGTGAACAGAAGTGGTGGGTAGAATTTCTAGGCATATCCTTAAAGGGCAGAGGACTCCCCACTTTCCACCCTCTTCCAGCCCCCCGTCTTCTGCCTTGGTTCCAATCTTCCTTCCTCCTTCTGGCTGTCCAGAGTGCAGATGGGCGATAAGTTGTCCAGGACCGTGCCATGAGGGCAGCCCCCCCAACCCCCTGGGATGGCAGAGCAAAAATAGATGGTGCTCGGTCTTCTTCATGTGGAGCTACTGTAGCAGTCCTGGACTACTTATGTACAGAGTCTTACATGAGGAGAAATGTTTTCTATCTTATTTACACCATGATTATTTGAGGGGCCTGATACAGTAGTCAAACCTATATATAGCCTAACTAATCATGTCACGGTGAACTTGATGGTGAAGTAAAAGTGGTAAACTACTTCACACCCAGCTAGTTACCAATTTGCATTACTTTTGTTCAGGGATGGGAGGTGGAGCTGGGAAGTGGGGAGGGCAGGTGGATTTGAGAACACTCTGGAGAAGGCCAGGCAAGCCATCAGCCCTTCGCTAGATATTTCCAAGGCTTATTCCCTCATATCAGGCCTCTGCTCAAGTGTCCCCTTATCATAGTGGCCCTCCTCAACAACCCTATATAAATCTCACTCTCCCTGTCCATTGTTATCCCCCTCAATCTAGAGTATTCTCTTTCTAGTACTTATCACCACCTAACTTAAACTTGTTTCCTGGTTTATTGCTTCCTCCTTCCACTAAGTGTAAGCTCTTGGAGGGAGTGTCTGGCACCCTGGATCTCCGTTGCCTCCAGCAGTGCTAGCCTGCTTTTGGGCTCAGTAGACCCTTGCTGGGTGGTGAACTGTGAGTGTTGGGCAAATTGCTTAACAGTGCTGTTAAAGTAGAACTGTCCCTGCTTGAGGTAAAGGGAAGGTGAGGCTGGACCTGAGACTTGAAGGATGAGAGGCAGGGAGCGCTCAGCCTGGGTCTGCTCAGATGGCCCACCAGGCCAGCCAGGTCACTACTCTGACCTCTGTCTTGGAGAGTGTAGGTTGGTGGCAAAGGAGAAGGCAGGCAGGAGCTGGAGAAATGGATGGCTCCATTGATTTTGGAACTTTGCCCAGGGTGATCACAGGAGTGAGTTAGGGGTTAGAGGGAGAGACAGGATTAGAGAGAGGGTTCTGGTGGCAGGGGAAGGGCTGGAGGGTGGAGAGGTGGGGGTAGGGGGGTCGAGGGGCTGGCTCCACCTGGCCAGGATCAGTCTTTTCCAGACTTTGTGGCTGCTTCTGCAGTCCTAGAATCCGCTGGGCCCCCACTGTTTGCGTCCAGGCCTGGCTGTTTGTTTACCTGGCCTGTGGTTTGGGCAGCCTTGGGCTTTGCTTGCTGAACAGAAGCTCTGGGAGGAGTTAAGTAAATACTGGCTCCCAGATCCGGGAATCAAATAGGCACAGGAAATGCGGAGGGGGGCAGGCGTGTGAGGGCCAGTCCTGGGCTCACCCTGCCAGGAGCGCACCCCAGCTCTTTCATTCAGTTCCAGCCCCTGTGTTTTCCCGGGGAACATGAGAACCCTTCTCGCTTCTTCTTCACAGCGTCCATTCATTCGCAGAGTTGGCAAACATTTGTTCAGCACTATGTGCCACTAATGAGCTAGGAATACAGAAAACCTTAGTGCGGCAAAATTTGTATTCAATATTCATAGCCCCCTTGTTCTGTACCCTTTTTTCCTGTTACCCCTAAAGGCTTTCTCTCTATCAATCCTATGCCCTAGACCTATGCTATTCACCTGGAGGAGTGGTGCCCTAGTAAATGATTAATAACCACTCTCTGGGAAAAAAATCATGATTTATAGTGCTTGCTAATCTCCGTGGTATAAATACTCCCGCCGTGGCATATTTCAAGTTACCAATGTGACGCCACTGAATGCAAAGTTGGAAAGAGTTGCACAGCAGTGCGTCATTATATAGTATTTCCACCATGCAGATACAGCAGTCTGAGTGTATAACCTTAAGAGTATAGATAACAGTGAAGTTACCTATGCAGTAAAATACTTAGAAGGTGATGAGTTTTGAATATTTATTACCTCTGCTTTAAATATAATTAATTAAATTGTACTTTTATATAATTTAATTTTTAATAATGACTATATTTAATAACTGACTCATTTAATTTCTGAAAGTGTAATATTTGGATTTCATAAGCTGGTATGAGCTGGCTCCAGCACATCACTGCCTGGGAGTTTTTCAGAAATGCAGAATCTCAGGCCCCATTCCAGACCTACTGAATGAGAATCTGAATTTAACACTTTTGACAATATCCTCAGGTAATTTGTATACATGTTAAGGTTTAAGAAATGTAGCCCTAAAGGTAACCATTGTTTGTGACTTTGTTTATATCTTATATGACCTTCTCCACAACACAGGGGCATAGTATATGTTTTTTTGTTTCTCTTTTTTTAATAAAAATAGGGTTACACTGTAAGTATTTTGCAAGTTTTTTCCCAGTTAATAATATGTCTGATATCTTTCTGTGTCAGTCTATGTAGTTGTAGTTATTTTTAATATCGCCATACTACTTTAGGGTATGGATGAATCATTATTTTTAAAAATATTATCTCTCTCCAAATGTTTCAAGAAATCTCCTAAGTAAAAAATTTCCCCCTCAAACTTCTTTCAATTCCTTTATCAAAATCTACCTAAAAAAAAAAAAAAATCCTGAAAACTAGTTTATACTAAGGGGTTAGTGACCGGCAATAATTGTTTATGGTTTGCTCCTTCTTCCCTGGATTTAAAAAGTTTAATTGAATTCTACCAATACGTTTATTGAGATACAGTATGCACAAGGTTCTAACGAAACTGGTAGGGAACATGAAGAAGATAAGGTGTAGCCCTGCCCTTAAAATGCTGACAGCCCAGCAAAGGAATATAATCTGTGGACAAATCATCATAAAATGAGGCGGAACATATGACTGATACTGGATAGTTACAAACTCCTGTGTCGGAAGAACATAGGAGAAGGGAGCAGGGAAAATCCTTAATGAAGAAATGATGAGCTAATGGTAGCATTGGAGGCATTAACCAGAAATTGGGTCCTCTTGTCCACTTGTCCAGGGTCCTCAAACTTCAGCATTAGACAGATAGGATAATCCTGTCAGTTTTAGGCTCATGGTTGGTGGAGGTGGGGGTGGGGTCAGAAGAGAGCACCAGAGGCCGGGAAATATTTTTACCCTTTTCTTTACAACCACCCTAAAGTGAGATGTTATTTCTCCATCCTTTTTCTCTAGATCTAGTGTCTGGCTCCATTTTCTCCAGAACCCTGATCCCCAAAAATGACAGAAGTTGTAGCTGGTTCCTACTGAGGCTTGCAGTCCAGGCTTGGGAGGCTCTGACAGTCCCTCTTCCCCTGCTCTGGTGGGAACTCAATTGCGATCAGTCTTGAGATCCAGTCCAGAGCTGGCTGCAGCCTCACGCATCTCCTGCCTGGCTGGCCTTGATACCACACATCACCCTCACGTCTTCCCTCTTGGCTCCTTGCGTGTTGTCAGACAGTCCATGAACCCTGAGTCCCCATCAGTGAGCTGTGTGGCACTGGGCAGGCCACGCTCTTCTCTATGTCCCAGTGTGCAGGGTGACTTTCTGCCCTCTGACTTGATTCGCCTTCACATCTTGCCAGACCAAATTTCTAGCTGAATCTAGCAGCCTGTATCAAATGTGTCTGGGAACTGGCTGCTGCAAGAACTTAAGTCTTTCACCTTCTGTAACTAAGGCCTTGCCAGTTCTTAAGTTGTGGCTGTTCTCTTTGAGGAAAATATTTTTTTCTTTTAAAATTTTATGCATAAAATAATAATTGTAAACTATATACATTACAAGACATTCTAACAAAATGAACCGCTGTGAACATACTACCCCATCTGAGAATTAGAACATTCAATATGGTTGTAGCTCCCAGTGTGCTTTTTACCTGTTCCATACACTTGCCTCCCGTAAGAGATAGCCACTATCTCTGAATTTTGTGTTTATTATTTCCTTGCTTTAAAAAAGTATCTTCATCACAAATAGTAAACTTTACTTACTATTTACTGTTGGCCTTCTGCATCCGCAGGTTCTGCATCCACGGATTCAACCAATCGTGGATGGAAAATATTTGGGAAAAAAAAAGTGCTGTGTAGGCGTACTCTGCTGCAGCCTCCTGCCATTGAGTCTCTCTCCAGCACCGGTTGAGGGTTGTTTGCCTTGTATCTGATGTGTACTATACAGTTAGACCTATACTTTTTTTCTTGTCATTATTCCCTAAACAAAACGATATAACAACTATTTATATAGCATTTACATTGTATTAGGTATTATAAATAATCTAGCGATGATTTAAAGTATCTGGGAGGATGTGTGTAGCTTATATGCAAATACTACATCATTTTATATAAGGGACTTGAGCATCCTCGGATTTTGGTATGGGGCGGGGGGAAGTGGTCCTAGAACAAATCCACTGTAGATACCAAGGTCTGACTGTACTTTTGTTTTTGAGCTTTATGAAAATGGTGAAGATCTTCAAAAAGCCTGTTGGGATTTTGGTTGCTATTGTATTGGATCTGTATGTCAGAGTGGGGTGTCTTAGTCATCTAGTGCTGCTATAACAGAAATAACACAAGTGGATGGCTTTAACAAACAGAAATTTATTTTCTCAAAGTCTAGTAGGCCAGAAGTCCAAATTAAGGGCGTCAGCTCCAGGGGAAGTCTTTCTCTATCTGTCAGCTGTGAAGGAAGGTCCTTGTCATCAATCTTCCCCTGGACTAGGAGCTTCTCTGCCCAGGAACCCAGGATTTAAAGGACACACTTTGCTCCCGGCACTGCTTTCTTGGTGGTATGAGGTCCCCAGCTCTCTGCTTGCCTCTTTTTCCTTTTATCTTTTGTAAGATAAAAGGTGGTGCAGGCTACACCCCAGGGAAACTCCCTTTACGTTGGATCAGGAATGTGACCTGATCAAGGGTGATATATCCCACCCTAAATCCTCTTTAACCACAGGCAAAGATTATGATTTATAACACATAGGAAAACCACAAAATGGAGGACAACCACACAATATTAGGAATCACGGCCTAACCAAGTTGACACATATTTTTTGGGGAAACAATTCAATCCATGACATGGGGAGAACTGACATTGTTATGGTATTGAGTCTAAACATCCATGATACATCTCTCAATCTATTTAGGTCTTAATTAATGTATTCTAGTAATATTTTATTATTTTCCTTTTATGTCTTCAACATATTTTGTTAGATATGTTCTTATATACATTATAGTTTTGAGTTATGTTAAATGAGTTTCTTTTTTTCTTTTACAATTATAATTTCTAACTGTTGCTGGTGTACCTGAATGCAGTGGATTTTCTAATACTGATTTTATCTTTGGCTATTTTGCCAAACTTTCTATTGATTTTCAGTATTTTGTCTGTAGATTCTTTTGGGACAATTATATCATGCATAGTAGTGATTGTTTCATTTCTTTATTTCTGATCTTTATGACTTTAATATGTTTTTCTTATCTAATTGCATTGGCAGGACTTTCAATGTAATTTGAACAGAAGTGGTAAGAGTATGTGTCTTAGTCATCTAGTGCTGCTCTAACAGAAATACCACCAGTGGATGGCTTTAACAAAGACAAATTTATTTTCTCACAGTCTAGCAGGCTTCAAGTCCAAATTCAGGGCATCAACTCCAGGGGAAGGCTTTCTCTCTCTGTCAGCCTTCTCATCAATGTTCCCTTGGACTAGGAGCTTCTCCGTGCAGGGACCCTGTGTCCAAAGAACACACTCTACTCCTGGCACTGCTTTCTTGGTGGTACGAGGTCCCCAATTCTCTGCTTGCTTCCCTTTCCTTTCATCTCTTGAGAGATAAAAGGTGGTGCAGGCCACATCCCAGGGAAACTTCCTTTACATTGGATCAGGGATGTGACCTAGGTAAGGGTGGTGTTACAATTCCACCCTAATCCTTTTTAACATAAAATTACAATCACAAAATAGAGGACAACCACACCACACTGGGGATCATGGCCTAGCCAAATTGATACACACATTTTTGGGGAGACACAATTCAATCCATGACAGTATGCATCCTTGTCTTGATTTTTATTGGAAAAGGGCTGCTCTGACATTTCCTCATCTAGAATGATGCTTACCATGGGTTTTTGTTAGTTAATCTTAATTAGGTTAAGAATGTTTTCTCATATTCCCAATTTGCTAAGTGCTTTTATGATGAATGAATGAATTTGTCAAACGCTTTTTCTAATCTGTTGAGACGATTGTATTTTTTAATCCTTTAATTTGTTAATGTGGTGTATGATAATGACAGATTTTCTAATGTTAAACCACCCTTAAATTTCTGGAATAAATAAAAATTGGTCATAATGTATAATCTTTTTTATATACTGTTGGATTCAGTTGCTAATATTTTGTTTCTAACTTTTGTGTTTATGTCCATGAGTAAGTCTGGCTTATAATTTTCTTTTCTTGTACTATTCATGTCTGGTTTTGGCATCAAGGTTATATTGGTTTCACAGTCTGAATTGGTTTCACAGATAATTTCCTTTGTGGCAGAGTCTGTGATGATTCTCTGATAGTCATTCTGGCATTCTTACTTTCAAAACAGAAACCCAGATTTTACCTGGACACATAGTGACTTTATTTCCCCAGCTTCCCTGATAGGTGTTGCTGTTGTTGTTGTATACCATCCAATCAATTTTGATGCATAGTGACCACATGTGACAGAGTAGAACTTTCCCATTGGGTTGTCTTGGCTGGAATCTTTATGGAAGCAGATTGCCAGTGCTTTCTACTGCAGAGCTGTGGGGTGGGTTCGAACTGCCAACCTTTTGGTTAGCAGCCAAGCACTTAACCATTAAGCCACCACGCCTCCTTTCCTGATAGTTAGGTATGGCCATGTGATCAAGTTTTGGCCAGTATTCCTTCATAAAGAGTGACGAGTGCAACTACCAGGTTGTGTTCTTCAAAGGAAAGGTATGTATCTTCATTTCTCTACCTTTACACCCTTTACACTGGCTGGAATGGAGACACAATGGCAGAATTTGGAGCCCTGGTGGTGCAGTGGTTAAGTGCTCAGGCTGCTAACCAAAAGGTAGGCAGTTCGAATCCACCAGGTGCTCCTTGGAAACCCTACAGGGCAGTTTTACTCTGTCCTATAGAGTCACTATGAGTCGGAATCTACTCGATAGCACACAATGACATCTTAAACCTATAGATAGGCGTAAGATAGGAGTCTATATTCCCAACGTGATAGAGACATCACACCAACCCTGAACTATTTATACTTGATCTGTTACATGAAAGAAAAATAAAATTCCATCTTGTTTAAACCACTGTAACTTGATCTTTGGTAGAGACCTGAGCCTATTGTCTATTCTCTGGAATATTCTTCCTTGAAAGTTTGATAGAACTTGCCTATAAAACCATTTGAACCTGGTGTTGCCTTTATGTGGATATTTTAAATAACCTGTTCAGTTTCTTTAGTGGTTATAACACTATTCAGGCTTTCTACTTCTTTTAAAACTGTATTTTCTAGATATTTATCTATTTCATCTGAATTTTCAAATTTATCGGTATAAAGTTATTATTTTCTGGAGTTCCGGCAAAATGGCGCTCTAGGCAGAAGCACCACGCTGTCCCTCCACAGCAAA
>NW_004444118.1:1354969-1362591 GCF_000243295.1 Trichechus manatus latirostris | reverse complement strand
TTCATCTTAAGTGAGAATAGCAGCGCAATTCGAAGAGTGTAGTCAATGTCACTGAACTGTGCATGTAGACATTTTTGAAATGGTGTATCTTTGGCTATGTGTATTTTCACCAAAAAAAAAGGTTGAGAAGTTAGAGGGTTGACATGTGGGGTTGTTAACCAATGTCATAAAACAACATGTGTACTTCTGTTCCATGGGAAACTATTTGTTCTGTAAGCCTTCACCTGAAGTAGAATAAAAAAAAAAATAAAGTTATTATTTTCTTATCGATTTAATTCTTGCTATATTTGGGTTATGTGTCCCTTTCTATTCCTAATATTATTTGCTTGTATGTTCTCTTTTTCTCTGATCCATGTCATTAAAGTTGGTCAATTTTATTGATCTTTTCAAAGAACTTTCAACTTGGTTGATTCTATATTACCTTTGTTTTGTATATTTTAATATCAATTTTATTGAGGTATAATTTATATACAATAAAAATTCACTCATTTAAACAAAGGTACACATCATGTAACTACCACCCTAATCAAGATATAAATTACTTCCATCTCCCCAGAAAATTCCCTGTGTATAGTCTCCTTCTACATCCCCCCACATCAGGCAACACCTGATCTGATCCCTCTTACTGTAGGTTAATTTTCCCAACTCCAGATTTTCCTATAAACGGACTCTTCCAGTATGTGATGTTTTGGATCTGGTTTCTTTCACTCAGCCTAATGTCCATGGGATTCATTTCTGATGGTGCATGTATCAGCAGTTTATTCCTTTTTATTGCTATTTGTTTTATATTTTATTCAGTAAAGAAAGGCTTCTTATATTTTTTCTTCTAATTTTTTTAGGTTTGATCTGTGTTCTTTTGTTTAACTGCAGTTGGATACTGTCGTAGATTGTATTATTGTTCCCAATTTTGCACTGCTGTTTTCTGTAATAGGAATATATTTCCCTGCCTCTTAGACGTCAAGCTTGGTCATGTGACTTGCTTTAGCCAATGAAATGTGAATGGAAGTGTCATAGGCCACTTCTGAGCAGAAGATTTAAGAACTACTGTGTAGTTTCACTATCACTCTTTTCTCCCTGACACAAGTTGGCATGTTCTAAGAGGGACTGCTCCTTTAATTTGGATCCCAGAATGGAGAGCACACATGGAGAAGAGCCATGCTAACCCTCAACCTACATGCAATGTGAGCAAGAAAGAAATCTTTGTTGTAAGCCACTGAGATTTTAGGGGTTGTTTGCTACTGCAGCAAGCTCTGACTAACACAGATGCTTAACTCATGGTTTTCCTCCTGTATGAGCATCAGTGGCTATACATTTGTCTCAATTACAACTTTTGTTATAGCTTAGCTATCTTAATATGAAAAATGTATTTTAATCTCAATTCTATGCACATATCTTTCTGTTATGATACCATGATGAGGTTTTCCTGAAAAACTTAGCTTTCTGAAAAATCACCCACTAAAAATACCAGGGTTTATGAGAAAAACTGAGAAGGGGGCAGATCATTCAAATCTATGGTA
Source organism: Trichechus manatus latirostris (assembly GCF_000243295.1). NCBI lineage: Eukaryota > Metazoa > Chordata > Mammalia > Sirenia > Trichechidae > Trichechus > Trichechus manatus. Next base: position 1,361,074 of record NW_004444118.1, on the reverse strand, counting down.
CTTTGTAACTAGCACACCAACAAAAACAACGATAGTGCTAATAAAAACGATAGTTTATTGAATCTCGGCTGACATTTACGCTTAGCTCTATAGCAAGTCAGTTCTTTGTAACCCTGAGCCCTGAGGTTTATGACTCCTTTTTTCAGAAATAGGTCATTGGGAGCACTTGTTTCTAATAGCCACTGGTTTCATTAATACTTACAATATAACCTAGTGTGTAGACTTCTTAATTTTTTTCTTACATTGGAGTAGAATTGGAGAAATATCTTGATCGCTTCTTGATTTACACTTGCAGCTTCTCTAGAAACTTTAATATAGTGGAAAGAGTAGCATTTCTTTTTTTTTATTATTTGTACTTTAGATGAAGATTTACAGAACAAACTAGTTTCTCATTAAACAATTAGCACACATAATGTTTTGTGACATTGGTTATCAGCCCCACATGTCAACACCTTCCCTTCTCGACCTTGGATTCCTTATTACCAGCTTTCCAGTCCCTCCTGCCTTCTAGTCCTTGCCCCTGGGCTAGTGTGCCCCTTTAGTCTCATTTTGTTTTATGGGGCTGTCTAATCTTTGGCTGAAGATGAACCTCAGGAGTGACTTCATTACTGAGCTGAAAGGGTGTCCGGGGGCCATACTCTCAGGGTTTCTCCAGTTTCTGTCAGGCCAGGAAGTCTGGTCTTTTTTTGTGAGTTAGAATTTTGTTCTACATTTTTCTCCAGCTCTGTCCAGGACTCTCTATTGTGATCCATGTCAGAGCAGTCAGTGGTGGTAGCTGGGCACCATCTAGTTGTGCTGGACTCAGTCTGGTGGATGCCACGGTAGTTGTGGTCCATTAGTCCTTTGGATTAATCTTTCCCTTGTGTCTTTGGTTTTCTTCATTCTCCCTTGCTCCAGATTGCATGAGACCAGTGGAATATCTCAGATGGCCACTAAGAAGCTTTTAAGACCCCAGACACTAAGAGTAGCAGTTCCTGAAGCCACTAAATTGTCCAGTGTTTTCTTGAAAGGAAGGCAGTTATGAAAGATTGTCAACTTTCTTCTTAAGGTCTTTAAAGATTTATTTTTCATTTATATGTTTTTTTAATAGTTCATTCCTTTTTATTGATGAGTAATATTCCATTGTATGGAAATAACCACAATTTATTTTTCCATTCACTGTTAATAGAAATTTGCTTGTTTCCACTTTTGGTGCTATTACAAATAAAGCTGTTATGAACATCAGTGTACAAGTCTGTGTGGACATATGCTTTCATTTCTCTTCAAAAAATATCTAAGTGTGGAATGGCTGGGTCATATGATAGGTGTATGTTTAACATTTTAAGAAGTAGTGACACCTCTTCGAAAATGATTGTACCATGTATCATCCAGCAGTAAATGAGATTTCCTGTTCCTCTACATCCTCCCCAACAGTGAGTATGGTAATTAATTTTAGCCATTTAGTGAGTGTGTAGTTGCATCTCATTGTGGTTTTAATTTGAATTTCCCTAATGATTTATGATGTTAAGCATCTTTTCAAGCACTCATTTGTTACCCACTTTGGTGAAGTGGGCGTTCAAATCTTTTTTTTTTTTTTAATTGTACTTTAGATGAAGTTTTACAGAACAAACTAGCTTCTTATTAAACAGTCAGCACACATATTGTTTTAAAACATTGATTAACAATCCCACGACATGTCAGCACTCTCCCTTCTCAACCTTGGGTTCCCTATTACCAGCTTTTCTGTCCCCTCCTGCCTTCTAGTCCTTGCCCCTGAGCTGGTGGGCCCCTTTAGTCTCATTTTGTTTTATGGGCCTGTCTAATCCTTGGCTGAAGGGTAAGATTTATTCTTTAATTGTAAGAAAGTTTGCTCCTAAGCAAGCATCAACCAACACAATTTCCATACTAAACTGATAATACTCCATATAGCAGAATAGACTGAATTTTAAACTTCTCGTGACGATTTATTCTTTGACCCATGAGTTAGTTAGTAGTGTGTTTAAATTTTTCCAAACATATATAGTTAAAACTAATTATATCTTGTTATTTGCTTTGAGTAAATTGCATTATGCTAAGAAACACATTGGTATAGATTCTTTGAAATTTATTTAGACTTGCTTTGTGGTTTTACAGTTGGTCAATTTTTGTAAATGTTCCAATTGTGTCATTCTAATCGTTGAGTAAAGAATTCTATGTATGCCCAATAAAACAAGCTTATTGATTGTATTGTTCAAATTTTCTATGTCTTTTCTAATTTTTTTTTGTCTCCATCTAACAATAATAGAGGTATGTTGACATCCCTCACTGTGATGGCAGAGTTGTCAATTTCTCTGAGTTCTATTAATTTTTGCTTAATATATTTTGAGCCTATTTTATTAAGTCTATTTTATTAGGTTTGTAATCGTTAGTAAATTGAATTTCTTTATCATTATTTAATCTCATTCTCTATCCATAATAATGCTTTATATGAAAGTCTATTTTGTCTGATGTTATTGCAACTACTCCAGCTTTACTTCCAACCTTTTCATGTCCTTGTATTTTAGGTATGTCTCTGATAAACATCATAGAATTATGAAGTATCTAGTTTCCAAGATTGTCCCCAATGAGTCTTGCCTCCTGGAATTCACACCCTCGTAGTCTCTTCCCACATTGAATAGGACTGATCTGTGTGACCAATATGATATTGTGGAAGTGACAGTGTGACTTCTGAGGCTCTCTCCTGGATCACTTGCTCTGGTGGAAGCCAGCCACCATGTCATGAAGACATTCAGCAGCCCTATAGAGAGGTCAGGATCCCTGGTGACGTAGTGGTTAAGTGCTCGGCTGCTAACCAAAAGGTCATCGGTTCCAATGCATCAGCTGCTCTGCAGGAGAAAGACATGGCAGTCTGCTTCCGTCAAGATTTACAAGCTTGGAAGCCCTGTGGGGCTGTTCTACTCTGTCCTATAGGGTTACTATGAATTGGAATCGACTCAATGGCAGTGGGTTTTATGGAGAGGTCCACGTTGCAAGGAACTGAGACCTCCTGCCAACAAACAACATCAACTTACCAGCATTTTGAGTGAGCCATCTTGGAAGCAGATACTCTAACCTCAGTCGACCCTTCAGATGACTGGGGCCCTAGCCAATGTCTGAGAGACCTCAAGCCTGAACCAGCCAGAGAAGTCACTCCTGATTTCCTGACCCAAAGAAACTGAAGGATAATAAATATTTATTGTTGTTTTAAGCTGCTATGTTTTAGGGGAATTTGTTATTCAGCAATAGATAACTAACACAAACCAGAACTTTAAAAATCCAATTTCAAAGTATCTAAATAATGATTTTAGTACATTTAAATTTATTACAATTATTGATATGTAGACTTGTTTGTCCCACTTTTCTTCTTTCTATTTGTCCTATTTTTCCCCCAGTTTTCCCCTTATTTTTTGCTTTAATAAGGTAGGTGTTTTTGCATTTTTTTTAATATTCCATTTCTCCCCCTTACTGGTTTGGAAGTTGTACACTCTATTCTTTGATGGCTAGTTTGAAATTTTACAATGCATACTTATTTTAACAAAGTCTTAAAGTTAGTGTCTTAAATCTCTTTCTGAATGTTTTAAGACCTTAGAACACGTTAACCCTGATCGATTTCTTCTGACTCACATGCTGTTGTCTGGTATTTTCTTCACTGATGCAAATTAGACATTATCATTTATTATTTACAGACTATATTTGTTTAGGTTTATTTATGTTTTTTTCAAATTACTTTGCTCATCATTTCTTCTTCACTCTCAGATCATTCTGAGATAATTTTCCTTTTTCTTCTAAAGTATATCATCTAGATTCCTTTAGAGTAGGTCTGATAGAGTTAAATTTGCCTCCTCTTCCTCTTTCCTAGTTAGTAGGCTGTTAGCATTTCATCTCTCTAACTTACTTCCAAAATAAACCAAACCCATTGCCGTGGCATTGATTCCTACTCTAGGCCATCAAATTTGCTTTTCTTTTTCTTTGTTTTTTCTCTTTCTTGCAGCCTGTGTCTGTGACCACTTAAGGGTTTTGGCTTTTCCTTTCCTGTATTTCTTAAACAGAACTGCATCCACAGATCCATCCCATGTCTCCACTATTGCAGTAACCTCAACTGGTATTCCTACTTTCCGCTTGTACCCCATCATAATCGGCTCCCCACAAAGCAGTCATACTCATCACTCTAAAACATAATCAGATCATGTTACTCCTCTGTAAAATCCTTCAGTGGCTCCCACTGAATTTAGAATACACTGAAACCTTGACCATAGCCTTCAAGGCTCCATTTCAGGTGCAAACCCACATGACTTCTGAGCATAGGGAGGGGTTGTAATTGAGTGAAGCAGGCCAGGCCTTTGCTAACCAAACACAGAGAAATAATTTTTAGCTTCTACAAAGAAATATGGTCTCTCATTTTTGTTGAAACTCGCAGCTCTCTTGTGTGTTTTATTTTTTTCACGTTTGTTAGAGAAGTGGCTACGAAAAACTGTTTCTCTAAAAAAAAATGACAAGGCAAGTGCAATGATAAATGGTAAGTGGTGCTGGATCTCATTGTTGCAGGTATTACAGTGTGTGGAATTGGAGAGGACATGCCCATGGAAAAAGAGAAGACCCCCATCTCTAGCTGATTTTTCCCTCATAGGACCATGGCCCAGGGATGCTGGACCTTACAGTCTTCCAAGTGAAGCCAGAAATCTACATTTTAGTGTAAAAGATTCCAAGTTTTTAATGCTGGCTCAAAATTTAAAAACACAGACAGGCATTAAACACACAGGACTGTGTGTGCCTGCATACACACACACACACACACACACACACACACATTTCTGACTACTTTAGGGGAAAGTGAGGACCAGAGAGGTTAGGTCATTTTCTTCAGGTGCAGGAGGAAGTAGGTGGAAGGTCTGACCCCCAGGACTCTGACTTCGAGGTTTCTTCTGTTTCTGAGATTCTGTGATTAAATATATATAGCTATTAACACAAAAAGGAGCCCTGAGAATGCAACGGTTACGTGCTCAGCTGCTAACCATAAGATTGGTGGTTCAAATCCACCCGGTCTCCCTGTGGGAGAAAGACCTGGTGATCTGCTTCCATAAAGATTACAGCCAATAAAACCCTATGGGGCAGGTCTACTCTGTAATATGTGGTGTTGCCATGAGTAGAAATTGGAAATTGACTCGATGGCACCCAACAACAACAACATTGATACAAATCAAGACTGTGACTATATTCCTCTGTTTGCTTGCCTCAAGGGCAGTTCCTAAATGCCCCTGGCTTTCTTCTTTAGCAAGAAGTCCCGCCTTTGGTGAATGACATGAGGTGGGGACAGTGGCAGCTTGCCCAATGCCTGCAGTTGAGGATGCATTAAGTTTTCAGTGCAAATTATAACAGGTAATTCAGCTTCACACAAACAGAGAGGCAGAAAATTTAGGACAAAAAGTATTTGAGGAAGAAGAAAGAGGTAAGTACAGTTATGCATCATTTAACATCCACAATACGTTCTGTGAAATAGGACGTTATGTGATTTGGACATCATGCGAACACCATATTTGTATGAAGGTCCTTGTAGGCGTTCGCTTCCAGAATAAGGGGATTTCATTCATATTAAAAATTTGCTGGGGCAAATAACCTTCCTCTACAATTAGTTCATCTAAAATTTCAACATATTCTTCTGCTGCCTTTGCATCAACACTCACAGACTCACCACTTACTTACATTATGCAGTGAAAAACATTTGTAGCGCTTGGACCACTCAGAGCTTGCACTAAACTGGATATCGTAGTCTGGTCCTGCTTTTTCTTTAAGCATATCAAACAAGCTTTATGCCTTAGCAGTGATTGTCAATGTGCTGAGAGGGATTCACTTTTATTTATTTATTTATTTATTTTATTGTAGTTCAGGTGAAGGCTTACAGAACAAATAGTTTCTCTTGAAACAGTAGTATACATATTGTTTTATGACATTGGTTAACAACCCCACATGTCAACCCTCTAACTTCTCAACCTTTTTTTTTTGGTGAAAACACACATAGCCAAAGATACACCATTTCAAAAATTTCTACATGCACAGTTCAGTGACATTGACTACGCTCTTCCAGTTGTGCTGCTATTCTCACTTAAGATG
>NW_004444118.1:1318897-1353594 GCF_000243295.1 Trichechus manatus latirostris | reverse complement strand
CAGGCACACCTTAGTCTTCAAGGTGACGTCTTTGCTTTTTAACCCTTTAAAGAAATCTTTTTCAGCAGATTTGCCCAATGCAAACCATCTTTTGATTTCTTGGCTGCTGTTTCCATGAGTGTTGATTGTGAACTCAAATAAAATGAAATCCTTGACAACTTCAATCTTTTTCCCATTTATCATGATGTTGCTTATTGGTCCAGTTGTGAAGATTTTTGTTTTCTTTATGTTGAGGTGTAATCCATACTGAAGGCTGTGGTCTTTGATCTTCATCAGTAAGTGCTTCAAGTCATCTTCACTTTCAGCAAGCAAGGTTGCATCATCTGCATAACGCAGGTAGTTAATGAGTCTTGTTCCCTGTTCTTCTTCATACAGTCCAGCTTCCGGAGAAACCGGACGTATAACCTTATGGGACCACGGAAGTATATGCAGTCGGACATTGTCCAAATGGACTTTATGCTGTGCATGGCTGTATTATTTTTCAAACCAACAAGCAATTTGTAGTATGGGAGGGGCCATTTCAAATAGACAACCAAGAAAGCACAGAGATAAGGGGAAATTTCCTGTAGTTCATGAATATGTGGACAAAAGCCTCCTATGATAGAGTGTAGCCTGGTTCATAGAGGCATTTTCTGTGTCTCAAGGTAGAAGCCTGGAAATGTGGGCTAACTGAATTAAAAGCAGGGATTGCTTAGTCCAAATCATATCATCCCAAGCCTTTCCCTACCAATGAAGTCTGAGCTAAAGGGATTCCAGCCAGCGCTTCAGAGTCAACCAGGGAGAGCTCTGATGGAGTTCTGGGAACCCCCTGCTCTGTCAGAAACCCAACTGGGAAGATCCTAGAGAAAGAACCCGTCACTAAAGTCCCTTTCAGGTATGAGACATACCTCCACTTTGGGATTTGGGTAATAACGAAGGCTCACCTTGGACTGGGTGGAGGGAGAAGGTAGTGGCAGGGTAGGGAAAAGCAGGGGAAAGAAAGGTATAAGCAGTGGGCTTGTTCAGAGAGGGGACTTTCCTTACTGGATTTCCTCATTCTGAAGATCCCAATCCAGGCACCTAAATCTGTTACCCTACCTGGACCAGGAGAAAGAAGATTAGGGGTGAGTATGGACTTCCCTACTCCTTAACCGTGTGGCCTCTGGTAAGTTACTTTACTGAGTGTTCACTTCTTCTGCAAATTGAGAACAATACTACATACTTTTGCTAACTGATGGTGGTGGCGTAAGGCTCAGATGAGGTCATGTCTATGAAAGTGCCCTGAAAACTGAAAAGCACTGTAGAAAGGATTAGCTCTATATCCGGCACCTTCCTGCCTCTCCAGCCCTATCACCCACCAGCCATGCAGACCATCTTTCAGTTTCTTTGTAGGTAGCTTCCTCCTGCCACTGGGCCTTTGCACATGCTGTTCCCATAGCCTGAAGTGCTCCTCTCTTCTTTGCTTGGTTCCTACTCATCTCATAGAACTCAGTTCAGTTGGACCCCTTTCTAGGGGAGCCTTCTGTAACCACAGACCCCTGAACCTATCAGTTTAGGTCAGAATCCTCTATTACATGTATGTTTCCATAGCACCTTACCGACATATCTCTTAGCACCATTATCACAGTTATAAGTTGTTTGGATTTATGTTGGTCCTTGTCACTATACCATAAGCTTAATGAGGGCATTGAATGATGCGTTTTTACTCACTTTTGTATCCCCAGTGCCTAGCCAAGATAGATATTAGCTATTGCAGAGTAGGTTCAGGAGGTAGGGTAGCAGAGATTTTGGATTTAGGTGCCTGGATTGGGATCCCCAGAATGAGGAAATCCAGTAAGGAAAGTCTCCTCTCTGAACAAGCCCACTGCTTATGCCTTTCTTCCCCCTGCTTTAAGCCAAGTTGTGATGTCAGTATATAGTGTATACATAAAATTATGGTGATTAGTTGTTAGTGGTAGGCAGGGGATGGCTCCCTGTGTCCATCAGGAGAGGCCCACAGCTCTGGGTCCAGAGGGCAGCCAGCCAGAGCAGGAAGTGGGCTTCAGAACAAGAGGCACAATATGTGTTAGCAGCTGCTGCCCTGCCTGGAACACTGCTTGGGAGATTGAATTATTAATAAAAATTCTAGGAAGCCCAGTAGCTTTTCAGAAACCTTTATCCAATTAAGGGAAAATAAATTCCAACTGTGCTTCCAAGTCCCATTAATTTTTTTTTGAAAACTTTATATTGCTGTATAATCTTCATACAGAAAAGTACACAGATTATATGCATACAGTTCAATATATCTTCACAAATTAAGTGCCCCCTCTTGTCACCAATACCCAGGCTAAGAAATAGAACATTATCAGCACCCTAGAAGCCCCCCTCATTCTCCTGTCTAGTCACTTGCACCCCAAGGGTAACCACTCACCTGACTTCTGACAGCATAATTAGTTTAGTTCTGTCAATTTTTGTATTTTATGTAAATGGAACAATACACTAAGTACGTTTTTAAAAGTCTATCTTCTTTCACTCAACATTTTATTTGTGAGATTCATCCATATTATTGTGTGTGGTTGTAGATAATTCTCATTGCTATATAACATTCCATTGTATGAATAAACCACAATTTATTTTTTATTTTTAATTTTGGTTTATTGTTGTACTTTAAATGAAGTTTACATTTCAAGTTAGTCTCCCATACAAAAATTTATACACACATTGCTATGTGACCCTAATTGCTCTCCCCATACTGTGACAGCACACGTCTTCTTTCTACCCCTGATTGCCCATGTCCATTCAGCCAGCTCCTAACCCTCTCTGCTTTCCCATCTCACCTCCGGACAGAAGCTGCCTATTTAGTGTCTTGTATCTACTTGAGCTAAGAGGCATACTTATAATGAGTATCACTTTATGTCCCACAGTCCAGTCCAATCCCTGTCTGAAGAGTTGGCCTCGGAAATTGTTTTAGTTCTGGGCTGATAGAGAATTCGGGGGCCATGATTTCCGGAGTTCCTCTAGTCTCATTCAGACCATTAAGTCTGGTCTTCTTACTAGAATTTGAGTTCTGAAGCCCACCTTTCTCCTGCTCCATCCGGTACTGTCAGGGTGGTCATTGGTGGTAGCCAGGCACCATCTAGTTCTTCTGGTCTCAGGCTGGTAGAGTTTCTGGTTTATGCGGCCCTTTCTGTCTCTTGGGCTAATACTATCCTTGTGTCTTTGCTGTTCTTCATTCTCCTTCACTCCAGGTGGTTGGGACCAACTGATGCATTTTAGATGGCCGCTTGCAAGCTTTTAAGACCCCAGATGCCACTCACCAAAGTAGGATGCAGAACATTTTCTTAATAAGCTTTGTTATGCCAATTGACCTAGATGTCCCCTGAAAGCATGGTTTCCAGACCCCTACCCCTGTTACTCTGTCCCTCAAAGTGTTTGATTGTATTCAGGAAACTTCTTAGCTTTGGTTTAGTCCAGTTGTGCTGACTTCCCCTGTAGCGTGTGCTGTCCTTCCCTTCACCTAAGATAATTCTTATCTGCTATCTAGTTAGTAAATAACCCTTACCTCCCTCCCCATGCTCGTAACCATTAAAGAACATTTTCTTCTGTGTTTAAACCTTTTCTTGAGTTCTTATAATAGTGGTCTTATACAATATTTGTCCTTCTGTGACTGACTAAATTCACTCAGCGTAATGCTCTCCAGATTCCTCCATGTTATAAGATGTTTCATGGCTTCATCATTGTTCTTCATTGTTGCATAGTATTCCATTGTGTGGATATACCACAATTTGTTTATCCATTCATCCGTTGATGGGCACCTAGGTTGCTTCCATGTTTTTGCTATTGTGAACAGTGCTGCAATGAACATGGGTGTGCATTTTCTATTCATGTGACGGCCCTTAAACGACAATTTATCCACTCTACGGTTGATGAACATTGAGTAGTTTCCAGTTTTTGGCTATTATAAATAGAGGCACCAGTAAGTCTGGCTCATCTTAAGTAGGTATTAAAAAGTAAATCATGGTGTATGTGTGTATGTGGTTTACTGTACTCTTTTAGTATTTGCTGTTGTTGTTGTTTTTTTCTACTCCCTTCCCCTACCAAGGGAAGCTAGAATCTGATTGGATCAAGAAAGACTTTATCTTTTCTCTTTAGAATTCACAAGTAGCCACTTCCCCCTTCTCTTATTTGCAATTTTGCCTTGTATAGTTGAAGATTTGAAAACTTTCTGTGCTTAATTCCCCTCTCTCCCCATTTTTTAATATATTAGAAAAATAAACATCATTTTAATGACATTTTAAAGTAGTATTATAAGCACATTGTTAAAACAAATTAAAAAAATACAAAGATGTTTAAATAAGAAAATGACAACTCCTTGCCAATCCAGAGACAACAGTACGACTATAGTACCATATTTCTTTCCAGTACTTTCTTCTGTATATATTTTACATAGTATATACATATTCATATATTCTTTCACTTAACATTATATCATAATTATTTCCCCATGTGGTTGGTAACTGCTCTTCATCATTGTTTTCCATGGCTACGTGATAATCCGTCTCATGTGTATGCCAAAAGTTATTTAACTGATCTCCTAAACTGGGACATCTAGGATGCTTTCACTTTTCTTTTGACAACTGGAAACAATGCCACAGCAATTATCTTGTATGTAGATCTTTGTCCTCATTGTAGGTTATTTTCTCAAGAGTGATTCCTAGAAGTGGAATTTCCTGGATCAAGAGTATGAATACTTTTAAAGAGCTTGATATAGTACACATTGCCAAGCTGATTTACAGAAAGGTGACATTTTTATACTTCCAGCTTTAATAGCTGCCTGAGATCATGAGTGCATCTTCACATACATTGAATATTGTTAATCCTTAAACCCTTGTTATCTTGATAGGTGAAACTGGTAGATAAAGGAAAAGCATCACCAGATTTTTCAAATAACCAACCTTCTCTATTGTACTTTTAAGGTCCCTGGGTGTCATAAATGGTTTGTGCTCGACTACTAACCAAAAGGTTGGCGGTTTGAACCTACTGAGTGGCTCCACGGAAGAAAGTTCTGGGGATCTGCTTCCATTAAGTATATAACCAAGAAAACCCTATGAAGTGCAGTTCTACTCTGAAGCACATGGGGTTGCCATGAGTTGGAATCTACTCGATGGCAACAGGTTATTGTCTCTTTAATTACTTTTCTTACGTTTCTGCTCTTATCTTTGTTTTTCTCCCCTCCCCCCCCTTTTATTTTTTAAATCGTGTTGTCTTTTTCTAACTTCTTAACTTGGGCACTCAGCTATTTATTTTCAGACTTCTTTTCTTTTCTAATGTAAAAATCTAAGCCTATACATTTTTCTCTAAGCAACACTTTGCTGTAAAACCACAAGTTTCATATGGGATATTTTCATATTGCTTGGTTTTAGGTATTTTAAAGTTTCTCTTATGTTTTCTTTTTTGACCCATGAGTTATTTCAAAGTTGGTTTAAAAGTTTTCAAATGTATGGGGATTTTAAAATCTTTTAAATAGATTTTTAATTTAATTGCATTTTGGTTAGAGAATACGGTGCATATGCTACTTATTTTTTTTATTTTTTATTTTTATATTTTATTGTACTTCAGGTGACGGCTTACAGAAAAAATAGTTTCTCATGAAACAGAAGTACACATGTTGTTTTATGACATTGGTTAACAACCCCACAACATATTAACCGTCTAACTTCTCAACGTTTTTTTTTTGGTGAAAATACACACAGCCAAAGATACACCGTCTCAAAAATTTCTACATACACAGTTCAGTGACATTGACTATGCTCTTCCAATTGTGCTGTTATTCTCACTTAAGATGAAGGCTTACAGAACAAAATAGTTTCTCATTTAACAGTTACTACAAATGTTGCCCTATGACAATGGTTAACAATCTCACAACACATCAACAATATCCTTACTCAACCTTGGGTTCCCTATCACCAGCCTCCTTGTCCCCTTCTGCATTCTGGCCCTTGTCACTGGACTACTGTACCTCGTTAGTCTCATTTGGTTTTACGGGGCTGTCCACTCCCAGGCTGAACAGTGAACCTCGGAGATAACTTCACCACTGAGCTAAAAGGGTGTCTGGGGGCCATACTCTCGAGGTTTCTCCAGTCTCTTTTAGGCCAGTAAATCTGGTCTTTTTTTTGTGAGTTAGAATTATGCTCTACATCCTTTTCCAGCTCTGTCCAGAACCCTCTGTTGTGATCCTGGTCAGAGCAGTCAGTGGTGGTAGCCAGGCACCATCTAGCTGTACTGGACTCAGTCTGGTGGAGGCCTTGGTAGCTGTGGACAATTAGTCCTTCGGACTAATCTTTTCCTTGTATCCTGTTCTCTTCATTCTCCTTTGCTCCCGAAGGGATGAGACCAGTGGAGTATCTTAGATGGCCGCTCACAGGCTTTTAAGACCCCAGACACTACTCACCAAGGTGGAATGTAGAGCATTGTCTTTATAAGCTGTGTCATGCCAATTGAGCTAGATGTTCCCCGAGACCATGGTCCCCACAGCCCTCCGCCCATATGCTACCTATTTTTTGAAATGTGTTGAGAATTGCTTTATGTTGAGAATTGTGCACAATCAGTTTTTGTAAAAGTTAGGATGACCAACCATCCAACTTTGTTTAGGACGAGGTTTCCTGGGATGAGAGACTCTCAGTGTTAAAACTAGAAAAGTCTTGGGTAAGCTGGGATGAGTTGGCCACCCTATGTGTGCCTGAAAATAATGTGGATTCTCTAATTGTTGGGTGCAGAATTCTAAATATATACACTAGATCAAGCTCATTTATTGGTTCTTTTTTTTTGACATTTTTTAAAAATTAAAATTTCTATTTAGATACTTGAAGATTCACCTGCAGTTGTAAGAAATAGTACAGAGAGGTCCTGTGTACACGTTACCCACTTTCCATCAATGGTGACATCTTGCAAAACTATAGTACAATATCACAATCAGGATACTGACATTGATAAAATCCATCAATCTTCCCAGTTTTACTCGTACTCATCTGTATGTGAGTGTGTATGTGTGTATTCAGTTCTATACAAGCTTACCACATGTGTAGGTTTGTGTATTCACCGCCACTGTCACAATACAGCCATCCTCACAAATATCACTCACATTGCCCTTTTATAATCACAAGCACCTCACTCCCTGTCCACCTTTCTCCATCACCTATTCCTGTCCCTAACCTCTGACAACTGCTAATCTCTTTCTCATTTTTATCATTTTATCATTTCAGGAATGTCATATAAATGGAATCATACAGTATATAACCTTTTGGGATTGGCTTTTCACTCAGCATAATTCTCTGGAGATTCATCCAAGTTGTTGCATGCATTAATAGTTTATTCCTTTGAATTTTTAAGTAGTATTCCATGGTATGGGTGTACCATAGTTTGTTTAATCATTCACCTGCTGAAGGATGTCTGGGTTGTTTCTACTTTTTGGCTATTATGAATAAAGTTGCTATAAATATTTGTGTATAGGTTTTTGTGTGAACATAATTTTTCTTTTCTCTGGGATATATGCCCAGGAATGGAATGACCGGGCTTAACAATTGTTTCAGAAATCTGTATGTTCATTGATATTATCTACTTGAACTATGAATAACTGAGAAAAGTTTGGAGGTAGACTTGCCAGTTTATGTACGTTGAAGCTATTTTGTTAGACATATAAACTTAGAATTGTTATAACTCTCGTCAATAAAATTAGAACCCCAGGTGCTGGGGTGGTGGTTCTGGGGCCAGGAATTCTACTGGGCAGTTAGTTCCAGAAATTTCACAAGGCATAACATTTGAGCTCTCTCCAACTCTCTGGCAGTAATTGTGTGGTTTCATAGTTACTGTGAACATGAGGAGATTAGTCTGAAGTTGTACCATTCTTCTGATATTGTACCACAGGGATGTCACCACTACGATGATGACTGGGAGGGAAGGAAGTGAGCATCCAATTTTGCCCACAGGTGTCTGCGTACCTAGAAGAGAGGAAGTGGAGGAGGATGGCTTCCCCTCAGCTGAAGTGCTATGAGTATGTGCTGAGAGCTGATAGCCTGGCCTGAGAAATACATACTGCAGTGCTGTTTACTTGAAGTGAAATGCCTAGAACGTTGTTTTCCCTGTGGAGTTTACATAGGAGAAGAGATGCTACAAAGGTAAAAGGAAAAGGCAGAGATGGGGCTCTTGTAGGAAATCTTTACTCCCCCGAGGTTCTTTTGCATCAGCATTAGTTATGCCCTGAAGAACCTGTGCCTCAGGCAGGCAGAGATCAACTCCCATGCCTCTGGTAGCATTACACTAAGTGCCTCCAACAGACACACATCCTTCCCACTGTGTGCTGATTCCCTGCTTGCATCAGTCCAAAGGTCCATCTTTCAGGCCCAGCTCAAGATACCTTATCATTTCTGGAATATCATATAAATTAAATCATATAGTATATAATCTTTTGGGATTATAACCAAGTGGCCTATATGCTCCGGCCCTCAGGGATCCTTCTTTCTTGGGTCTCATAGCACTTACTGTCTTCTCAACACTTACGTAGCGATGCTGCCCTGGAACACCCTCCATGAGAGCAGGGCTGGGTGCCATGTGGTCTCCACCTAGATTAGTTTCCTATTGTTGCTGCAACAAACTGCCACAAATTTAGTGGCTTAAAACAACACAAATTTATTATCTTATAATTCTGGAAGTCAGAAGCTGAAAATGGGTCAAAATCAAGGTGATGGCAGAGCTGTGTTCCTTCTAGAGATTCTAGGGGAGAATCTGTTCTTTGCTTTTTCCAGCTTCTAGGTGCTTCCCACATTCCCTGGCTCACAGCCCCACATCACTCCAACCTCTGCTTCTGTCATTATATCTCCTCTTGCCTCCTTTTATAAGGACCCTTGAGATTAGACTGGGTCCATGTGGATAATCCAGCTTAATCTCCCTATCTCAAAATCCTTAATTTAACCATATCTGCAAAATCTTTTTTTTGCCACGTCAGGTAACATACTCACAGGTTTCAGGAATTAGGAGGTAGACATCTTTGGGGACCATTATTCTGCCAAACACACCACCATCATACGGTTGGTTGTATCTGTTCTTTTCTTCTCAAGTCCCATGGCCCTCTTCAGGCTCTCATTTTTCCTCTTCTGGAAAAGTCCATCAACCCGATTGGTCTTTCTTTCTCCATCTGACCCCAGTATAATCTACGTCCACTGTCCCCAGAGGGTTCTCAGCTGGGCGGCTGCTCTTTCCCTGGTGCCTACAGGATAAACAAAAAACCCTTTCACCTGGTTCAGGGTCCTTGATGGTCTCTTACTACTCCTTCCACCAGTTTCTTTACATGCTTTAGCTACTGATTTCTTTCTCTCTCTGTCTACTTCTTTCCATGCATCTGAAATGCCCTTCGCCCTCCATTTTTACTTGTCAAAATCCTACCCAGCAAATGGGTAGCAGAAGTGTAAACCATTATAATTTCTTGGGAGAGCTAGTTTACCTTATGATCAAAGTTCTTAAAATGTTCATAACTGTTGACTCAGAAATTCTATGTGTGGGAATTTCATCCTATGGAAATAATCCTGATGGTTATACATCGATAGAGCTTCAAAGCTGTTCATTGTAGCATTTTTAGTAAAACAAAAAAGTAGAATCAATCTAAATAAATATCCAACAGTATGGAACTAGTTAAATAAACTGTGGAATATCAATACGTTAAATATTATACAGCGAACAAAAGTACTGTGTAGAAAAAGCTTTAATTAATTGAAAGATATTTATTATATATTTTTAATCAAAAAAAGCAGATTAAAAAAACTGCATAGGAAAGTAATGTTAGTCCTGTGCCATCCCCATGACTGGTTGTGATCCACAGGGTTTTCATTGGCTGATTTTAGGAAATAGATCACCAGGCCTTTCTTCCTAGTCTGCCTTAGCCTGAAAGTTCTGCTGAAACCTGTTCAGCATCATAGCAACACACAAGCCTCCACTGACAGACGGGTGGTGGCTGTGCATGAGATGTATTGGCCAGAAAAGGTACCTAGGTCTTCTGCATGGAAGGTGAGAATTCTACCACTAAACCACCACTGTCCTTATGAGGAGACAGCTCTTATTGCACCTCATTGATTTTTTTATTTAATTAATTGCTACAGAGCACCTTCTAGGTGTAGCAGTCTATCTGGGTGCAGGGTACAGGGCTCCTCTCTGCCCTTGGGGAGTACTCACTGTAGAGGGGAGTGCTCATACGTTCTGCACAGCACCATTTGCAGTAGGAAGCCCTGAGTGCAAGGCAGGGGTGACTGGAGGGCTGAGTGCAGACCTGCTGGGTCCTAGCCTGGTGCCGAGGTGTGCTGATTTGGAGGGTAACTGGTTAGCTTTCTGCCCTGTGCTGGATGTGGGGCGTGGTCTGGTAAGGCAGACTGCTTTAAAAATTCTATTCTTGTTGTCATGGAACTGGTGGTCTGATAAGGGACATAAGCATCAGCACATCGATTGTTTATAAAATAATACGAAAAATTGCCAAAAGACATCTTGCCAGTCTTTGCCAAACAAATAGTATGAGGTCAGAGCCGGGAGAGGTCACCACCCGCCACAGCAGGGGAGACATGTTCTGGGGGTTTGAAGCCTCAGGCCAATGCAATTAGGCCCCCAGGCTGGACATGTATAAATGCAGCTCTAACATCTTACCACTGGTCTGTCAGTTTGTCGTACAGTCGTGGCTTGCATGTTGCTGTGATGCCAGAAGCTATGCCACCAGTATTTCAAATACCACAAGGGTCACCCATGGTGGATAGGTTTCAGCAAAGCTTCCAGACTAAGACAGATTAGGAAGAAGGGCCTGGTGATCTGATCTGCTTCTGAAAAAACTGGCCAGTGAAAACCTTATAAATAGCAGCTGAACACTGTCTCATATAGTGCCAGAAGACGAGCCCTTCAGGTTGGAACGCACTCAAAATACGACTGGGGAAGAGCTGCCTCCTCAAAGTAGAGTTGACCTTGAAGACGTGGATGGAGTTAAGCTTTTGAAACCTTCATTTGCTAATGTGGCATGACTCAAAATGAGAAGAAACAGTTGCAAACATCCATTAATAATCGGAACTTGGAATGTACGAAGTATGAATCTAGGAAAATTGGAAATGAGTCAAAAATGAAATGAAATGCATAAAGATTGATATCCTAGGCATTAGTGAGCTGAAATGGACTGGTATTGGTCATTTTGAATCAGACAATCATATGGTCTAGTATGCCAGGAATGACAAATTGAAGAGGAATGGCATCGAATTCATCATCAAAAAGAACATTTCAAGATCTATCCTGAAGTACAACGCTGTCAGTGATAGGATAATATCCATACACCTACAAGGGAGACTAGTTAATATGGCTATTATTCAAATTTATGCAACAATCACTAAGGCTAAAGATGAAGAAATTAAAGATTTTTACCAACTTCTGCAGTCTGAAATTGATCAAACATGCACTTAAGATGCGTTAATAATTATTGGTGATTGGAATGAGAAAGTTGGAAACAAAGAAGAAGGATCGGTAGTTGGAAAATATAGCCTTCGTGATAAAAATGATGCAGGAGATTGCATGATGGAATTTTGCAAGACCAATGACTTATTCATTGCAAATGCCTTTTTTCAACAACATAAATGGTGACTATACACGTGGACCTTGCCAGATGGAATACATAGGAATCAAATTGACTACATCTGTGGAAAGAAACTATGGAGAAGATCAATATCATCAGTCAGAACAAGGCTGGGGGCCGACTGCAAAACAGACCATCAATTGCTCATATGCAAGTTCAAATTGAAGCTGAAGAAAATTAAAACAAGTCCACAAGAGCCAAAGTATGACCTTGAGTATATCCCACCTGAATTTAGAGACCATCTCAAGAATAGATGTGACGCACTGAACGCTAATGACTGAACACCAGATTAGTTGTAGGTTGACATCAAGGACATCATACATGAAGAAAGCAAGAGGTCATTAAAAAAACAGGAAAAAAAGAGAAGACCAAAATGGATGTCAGAAGAGACTCTGAAACTTGCTCTGGAACGTCGAGTAGCTAAAGCAAATGGAAGAAATGATGAAGTAAAAGAGATTCCAAAGGGCAGCTTGAAAAGACAAGGTAAAGTATTACAATGAAATGTGCAAAGACCTGGAGTTAGAAAACCAAAAGGGAAGAACACGCTCAGCATTTCTCAAGCTGAAAGAACTGAAGAAAAAATTCTACCCTCGAGTTGCAATATTGTACGATTCTATGGGCAAACTATTGAATGACTCGGGAAGCATCTAAAGAAGATGGAAAAAAAGAATTGGACAACATCCAACCATTTCAGGGGGTAGTATATGATCAAGAACCAGTGGTACTGAAGCAAGAAGTCCAAGCTGTGCTGAAGGCATTGTCAAAAAATGAGACTCCAAGAATCGATGGAATACGAATTGAAATGTTTCAACAAATGGATGCAATGCTGAAAGTGCTCACTCATCTATGCCAAGAAATTTGGAAGACAGCTACCTGGCCAATTGCCTGGAAGAGATCCACATTTGTGTCCATTCAGAGAAAGGTGATCCAACAGAAACAGAAATTATTGAACAATATCATTAATATCACACACAAGTAAAATTTTGCTGAAGATCATTCAAAAGCAATTGCAGAAGTACATAAACATCAAACTGCCAGAAATTCAAGCTGGATTCAGAAGAGGATGTAGAACAAGGGATATCATTGTTGATGTCAGATGGATCTTGGCTGAAAGTAGAGAATACCAGAAAGATGTTTACCTGTGCTTTATGGACTATGCAAAGGCATTCGACTGTGCAGGTCATAACAAGTTACAGATAACACTGGGAAGGATGGGAATTCCAGAACACTTACTTGTGCTTATGAGGAACCTGTACACAGACCAAGAGGCAGTCTTTCAAACAGAATGAGGAGATAACTTCATGATTTAAAATCAGGAAAGGTGTGCGTCAGGGTTGTATCCTTTCACCATACTTAATTTAATCTGTATGCTGAGCAAATAATCTGAGAAGCTGGTCTATATGAAGAAGAAGGAGATATTAGGATTGGAGGAAGACACAGTAACAATCTGCAATATGCAGATGATGCAACCTTGCTTGCTTAAAGTGAAGAGGTCTTGAAGCATTTACTGATGAAGATCAAAGACCACAGCTTTCAGTATGGATTACACGTCAATATAAAGAAATCAAAAATCCTCACAACTGGACCAATAAGTAACCAATAAGCAACATCATGATAATGTTGTCAAGGATGTAATTCTACTTGGATCCACAATCAATGCCCATGGACCCATCAGTCCAGAAACCAAACAACATATTGCATTGGGCAAATCTGCTGCAAAAGACCTCTGTTTTTTTTTTTCATTTCTTGTGCATTAAGTGAAAATTTACAGCTCAAGTTAATTTCTCATACAAAAATTTGTACACATGTTGTTTTGTGACATTAGTTGCAATCCCCACAATGTGACAGCACACTCCCCCTTTCTACCCTGGGTTCCGTGTCCATTCAACCAGTTTCTGTCTCTTCCTGCCTTCTCCTTCTGCCTCCAGACAGGAGCCACACATTTGGTCTCATGTATATGATAGAACTAAGAAGCACATGCTCATGTGTATTATTTTTTGTTTTATAGTCCTGTCTAATCTTTGTCTGAAGAGTGGGCTTTGGGAATGGTTTCAGTTCTGGCCATAGTTTCGGGGGTTCTTCCAGCCTCTGTCAGACCGTTAAGTCTGGTCTTTTTACATGGGTTTGAGTTCTGCTCTCCACTTTTCTCCTGCCCCATCTGGGACTCTCTGTTGTGTTTCCTGACAGGGAGGTCATTGGTGGTAGACGGGCACCATCTAGTTCTTCTGGTCTCAGGCTGGTGGAGTTTCTGGTTTGTGTGGACCTTTAGTCTCTTGGGCTAATATTTTTCTTGTGTCTTTGGTGTTTTGCATTCTCCTTTGCTCCAAGTGGGATGGAGCCAATTGATGCATCTTAGATGGCCACTTGAAAGCTTTTAAGACCCCAGACACCACTCACCAAAGTGGGTTGCAGAACATTGTCTTAATAAACTTTGTTAAGCTAATTGACCTAGAGATCCCCTGAAACTATGGTCCCCGGGCCCCAGTCTCAGCTACTCTGTTTCTCAAATTGTTTGGATGTGTCCAGGAAACTTCTTAGCACCAAAGACCTCTTTAAAGTGTTACAAAGCAAACATGTCACTTTGAGGACTAAGGTGTGCCTGACCCAAGTCATGGCATTTTCAACCACCCCATATGCACGTGAAATCTGGACAATGAATAAGGAAGACTGAAGAATTGATGCCTTTGAATTATGGTGTTGGTGAAGAATATTGAATATACCATGCACTGCCAGAAGAACGAACAAATCTGTCTTGGAAGAAACACAGCTAGAATGCTCCTTAGAAGCAAGGATGTGTTATCAGGAGGGACCAGACCCTGGAGAAGGACATTATGCTTGGTAAAGCAGAGGTCAGTGAAAAAGAGGAAGACCTTCAAGGAGATGGACGGACAGTGTGGCTGCAACAATGAACTCAAATACAGCAACAATTGTGAGGATGGTGTGGGACTGGGCAGTGTTTTGTTCTGTTGTACATAGTGTAGCTATGAGTCAGCACTGACTTGATGGCACCTAACAACAACAACAACAACAACAACACCCTTAGGGAGCTCAGGGTCACGTGGCTAAGGCTTTCATTTCAAATAGCATGCTGTTATATATAAAGACTTTTAGATAATCCCAAGAATATCAACAACCTCAGTGAAAATATTCATTCTGAAAAGACTCCCTGGTAGATTTTCATATTTACTAACTGATTAGTTGCATTGTATATGTCTAAATACCTTTTAAGATCACTAAGTTTCAACTGTTGAATGTAAGACTCAATAGCTTGATCTTTGACTTTGGTTTTCCTTAAGAAAATGGTCCTGTGGTGACAGCATGATTCTAGCAGTGTTAAGTGATGTGAAGGGGTTGGAGAGTTGGCCACCTTGCTCCCTGTACCCCTAGCCCCCAGTTGCACACTTCACCACCATTGTGGTTTATGCAACTCTCTTCTTACCAGATCAGGAGTCCTTTGAGAACAGTCTAAGCTGCATTCATCTCTGTTCCTCTGTATTTAGAGAGGAAAACAAAAAACAAAAAAACAAACAGTTGCCATTGAGTCGACCCTGACTCGTGAAGACCCTGTGTGTTAGAGTAGAACTGCACTCCACAGGATTTTCAATGGATGATTTTTTGGAAGGAGATCTCCAGGCCTTTCTTCTGAGGTGCCTCTGGGTGGACTCTCACCTCCAAACTTTCAGTTAGTAGCTGAGTATGTTAAGCCTTTACACCACCCAGGGACTTGTATTTAGAGAAAATAGACTTTAATATTCCAGTCAAATGTGTTATTCTATGATAAAGTAGAAATCTGAGTGTCATTTCAAAATACCCAGTCCAGAGTGTAATAACAGTTTAGGCCACAGAATGTCAAATGGAAACATGACCCTGGTGTCATGTCACTGTCCCTTAGCAGAGCAGTCCCGTGACTTTCCCTGTCCAAGTTTCTGCTGAACACGGTGGTGAGTTTTGCTCTTTTTTACTTCTGTGCTGATGAATTCGAGAGTGGCTGACAACTTCCTCAGGTGCTGATCAATTCTTTCTCTACAGTTTCAGCCTTGTTGCTTCATTTTAACATTATATGCTAATTAATTAATCAGTCCCTAGGTATGCAAATAGATAATATGCTCAGCTGCTAACTGAAAGATTGGAGGTTCGAGTCCACCCAGAGTCACCTCAGAAGAAAGTCCTGGTGATCTACTTCTGAAAAATTAGCCATTGAAAACTCTGTAGAGCACAGTTCTACTTGGACACACATAAGTTTGCAATGAGTCAGAATTGACTCAATGGTGACTGAATTGTTATATTAGTAGGGTGTTCAACAAGCATTTATTGAGCACTTATTATGTGCCATGATCCATGGCTAGCACTTTGGAAGATACAGAGATGAATAAGGTCTGGTCCTTGTTCTAGGAGAGCTCAGACTAGAGAAGGTAAGATTTAGACAAAACAACGCACAGAAATATGGGTTCCACTAGAGACATGCAGAGGTGGCTCAAAGGCAGGAAAGCTGGTTTCTTATCAGGAAAGTGGGGTGGCCATGAAGGCAGAGAAGAAAGGAGGAGAGGCTTAGGGAAGAGTTACAAGTGTAGTGGAAAGAACATGGATTGTCAACCAGATGAAAGTATGTTCTGATGCTGGCTGCCTTTTCCTAGCAATGTGATCCTATGCAACTTATTTAGCCTTTCTGAGCCTCAGCATCCTCATCTGTAAAATGACGGTAATGATATATTTACCGAAAATGGTTGTTAGGATGTGTAGTGGGTTAAATAGTGGCTCCGCCAAGAGATATGTCCACATCCAAACTCCTGGAACCTGTGAATGTGACTTTATTTGGGAAAACGGTCTTTGCAGATGTAATTAAGTTAAGGATCTCAAGATGACATCATCTTGGATCACCTGGGTGGGCTTTAAGTACAATGACAAGAGTTCCTGTAAGGGGATAGACACAGGGAGAAGAGAAGAGGAGAAGGCCATGTGAAGATAGGGGCAGAGATTGGAGTGATGCACCCACAAGCCAAGGAACACTTGGAGCCACCTGGAAGCGGCAAGGAAGGATTCCCCCCTAGAGCCTTCAGAGCAAGCATGGCCCTGCTGCCATCTTGGTTTCAGACTTCTTCCCTCCAGAATTATGAAGGAATAAATTTCCATTGTTTTAAGCCATCATGATTGTGGTAATTTGTTACAGCAGTCCTAGGAAATTAATACAGGGGGATTAAGTAAAACAATGTACATAAAGCAGCTAGCAGAGTGCCTGGCACTTAGAAAGTGTTCACTAAATGAGAAATCCTTTCTCTACCAGGAGAGGGGCATGGAAAGATGAATAGAAGAGAGGAGAAATGGGGAGGAGAGGGAGGTCATTTCAGACAGCGGAACCATGAGCTGAGCACGATATGTTTAGGGAGCAGCACCGTTGAACAACAAACAGACATTCTGAGGTTCCCAGTGAGTGTATCAGGGTGGGCATGGTCCACAATGGAGAGGGGAGGAGGACAAAAGAAGTCAAAGCTTGCTGATGTTGGACATGAGCCCAAGAAGAAGAAGGGCTCCACAGAAAGGGGAAGAGGGTGAGGTGTCAGATAGAAGGTTCCAGGGCTCACCCTGATGCCTCCCTCTGGCTGCTCCTGCCCTGCCTATGCTTTTCATGGTGTTCCAAATGGAGTCAGAGGCTACTGGGACCAAAGGTCATGCCCAGAGGTCTGGGAGTCTGGACTGCTGGTCTCTAAAGGAGTCTGAGGACCTTAACCTTGTTTCCTGAGCACTCTGAAAACCCACCTGGCTTCTTGACTACAACGAAAGGTAGATATAACTTGATTAAAAAAAATAATAATAAAGTGATGTGACCTATCTTGCAAATGCAAGTTTGTGGACTAAGATTCATATTCCCAGCAATAGATATCAAGATAAATTTTTTTTTTCCTTTTTTTAACGCTTGTGGAATATCTTTGGAAGGAGAGCCAAGTGTAATTTAGCATCAGGGCCTGTCTACGTTCAGGAGGAGGGATGAGAATCAGGATCAGCATAAAGCTGGTTCTGTAAGGTGGAGGTCAGACATACCTCTGCTCTCCAGCTTTCACCATTTCTGACATCAGCCGTCCCCCCCAACAGCACTCTCTACTTCTCTGCTGGGCCCAATAATTCGTTGCAATGGCCACACAGAACTCACAGACCATACTTACGATTATGTAGTTTATTAGGGAAGTAAGAGGCTACAGCTCAGGATCAGGATCAAGTTGGAAGTAACAGAATACAATTCAGAAGAGAGAATACAGTTCATCAATCAGGACAGCTTCCAACCACCACAGCTCTTAGCTTCTTCTCAGCTGTGCCCATAGGCAGGCCCTTCTCTCGGCAGTGCCAGCTGGTGAGCCTTCTCTTGGCGGTGCCAGCTGACAGCCTCTGCTGCCAGGGTTCTCTTGGCCTCTGCCCTGCTCAGGCAAATGTTACAGCTCTTTAGCTCTGCCAGCAAGACTCCTGCCTGAAGGCACTCAGCTCTCTCTCTCTCCGTGGGCCAGCAAACCCATCACAGCCACCTCTCTCTCTCCTGGGCTGGCAAGCCCGCTGTGCCATCTTGCACCGGTCTCCTGGTTCCCACTGCTCAGACTGCTGCAGCCGTTTCTCTGTCACTGGGCTCTGCTGTGCTTGCTGCCTCTTCTTGCTGTCTTCAGTGTCGCAGCTCTCTTCTGGGTCTAGGAGGGTCTCAGCACAGGGAACCCGGGTTCAAGGGACATGCTCCACTCCAGACTCTTTTTGATGGTAGTGAGGTCCCCGCTTAAACTCTGTGGGACTGGCCCTTATATTCAATTTCAAGGCATGGCTCTCCCAGCTGGGCCACAAGCCAACGAATCCCCACAAGGTCACTTAATCCTATTGGGTGGTTTTATGCACCCTATTTGCATAGTAAACTGACCAATCACTGCAAGGTGAATAAAATAGACAAATCATAGAGCAGACTGTGACCCAACCAATTATTTTTGGCAGAATTATAAACCCAAGGCCAGAAAGGCCATATATAAAGAGAAACCCATTGCACTACACCAAGAAACTAGTAACTGTGGTTGCCTTTGAGGATGGGAATTAGAAGGCTAGCAGGGGTCCAACTGTCCCAGTCTTAGTACTGAAAATCCCACATCCCCAAATTCCACCAGTCCAGGGCAAACTGGGATAGTTGGTTACTCAATTGACAGGAAGGAGGACTGGACTTTTCACTGTGTATCCTTTTGTATACTTTGCATTTGTACTTTTACCTGGCACCTGTATAACCTAGCCCCCTAAAAAAAGAACATCAAACAATTCCCCAAACTCCTGTACATCAAAATGACAACAACAACAACAAAAAACCCATAGATAAAAATAAAGGTAAGTGAAGAACTGAGAAAAACATTCACATATTGATGTGAGAAAAAAGAATAATACTCTTAGTCTAAAAAGAGCTGTTACAAATCAATAGGAAAAGACAAGCATTTCAGTAAAACATGAGCTAAAAGAGCTGAGAAAGAAAGTCATGAAAGAAGAATTCAGATGGACAATATTAGAAAATGGCCACCCAATAATTAAGGGAATGGATATTAAAACAATAATATTACATCCGTTTTTTGCCAGTTAAATTACCAAATAATAATAAAAAAAAATGCTATGGAGGGTAAACTGATAAAATTTTTGGCAGGAAATATAAAAAGTCTTTTTGTGCCCTTTGACCCAGCAATTTCTTTTGCTTCTAGGAGTTTGTTTTAAGGAAATAGGCCGTGTCTGGGAAGATGCACGGACAAGGGAGCTGGTCACTCTGCTGTTTGCAAGGGCAAAGCCAACACTCCAAGGTCACTGGGTCACTTGCTTCAGGGATTGATTTTTTTAAATGAAAATTTCAGCTGTATGGAAAACTAGAGAGGATAATATAAAAATACTTGTGTTCCAGCCAGCTTGGTCCCGTCTTACCATTTTTCCATACATGCTTCATATTTTTGAAATTATTAAATAAACAAAGTGTATGTATAGAGATGGAGTCCCTGGGTGGTGCAAATGGTTAATACCCTCAGCTGCTAATCAAAAGGTTGGAGGTTCGAGTCCACCCAGAGGCACCTTGGAAGAAAGAGGTGGTAATCTACTTCCAAAACATCAGTCATTGAAAACCCAATAGAGCACAGTTCTGCTCTGACACACAGGGTGTTGCCATGAGTGGGAATCGCCTCAATGGCAACTGCTAACTGGTATATGTAGGGATATAGCCCCCTATGAACCTCTCTGTGGATCCCATTTTCTCTCTTCCTCCCCAGAAATAGTCACCATTCTTAATTTGTTTTCATACTTTTACTGCAGTTAAACATATTTATAAGTAATAATAAATAGTTTCATTTTAAATGCTATTTAACTGTATATGAATGGTATCATACCGTACATGTCCTCTGATATTTGTTTTCTTTTTGCTCACCATTATTTTTGGGATTTATCCACGTTGGTATGTAGTTTAGATAATTTCTAATTGCTGTTCGGTATTTCATAGGTGAATGTACCATGAAGTTATTTATCCACTCTCCTGTTGAAGCATACTTGGATTGTTTACACATTTTGGGGACTACGGACATCGCTGGAATAAGCATTCTGTGCACGTTGCTTTGTGTACGTAGATGAAGATTTCTCTAGGGGAGTGCAATTGCTGGGATGTGAGGAAGAGCACCTTTGAAATTAATAGATATTTCCAGATTTTTCTCCAAAGTGATACACCATTTGCCCTTCTAACAATAGCATATAGGAGTTCCAGTAGCCTCACATCCTTGCCAATCGGATGAGTGGATTACTAATTATGGTTTTGTTTTACATTTCACTGAGGGCAAGTGGGGTTGAATGGTTTTTTGTATGTTTACTGGCCAATTGAGTTTCTTCCTCTTCTGTGAATTGCCTTTTCATATCACTTACCCATTTCCGCTGGATTATTTGTTCCTTACTGACAATTTTTAAATTTGAAATTTTCTTGACTATTCTTGATCTTTTGCTTTCCACATGGATTTAAGGATCACCCTGTCCAACTCCATGAAAAACTCTGTTCGATTGGGATTAGACTTGCATTTAATCTATAGACTGATTTGGGGATCTTTGGCACCTTTACAATACTGTGACTTACTATGCACGAACACAGTGTGTGTCTCCATTGGATTGTCTTTTATGTCTTGCAACAAAATTTATGATTTTCTGCATAATGTTATTGCACAGATTTTATTATATTTATTCTTAAATATTTTACAGTCTGTATTGTTTTACTAATAGGACAATTTTAAAGATTGCATTTTCTGATTACAGTGTATATAATAACATGGTAGAATTTTAAAATTAGTCTTGTTTTAGCAAACTCATGAACTCTTAAATTCTCTTATGTAGATTCTCTTGCATTTTTCTACGTAGACAGTCATATCTTCAAATAATGACTATTTTGCTTTTTACTTTCTAAGCCTTATACCCTTTATTTCTTTTTCTTTTTTTTTATTCACTGGCCTGGACATCTGACCCAATGTTTACTGGCAACAATGACATTGGGCATCCTTGTCTTGTTCCAGTATTTAAAGGGAAAGTGGCTAACATTTTACCATCAAGGGTGAAATTTGCTCTATTCCTTGTTAGATGTCCTTTCTCAGGTCAAGTACTTCCTTTTTTTTTAGGTAACTAAGATGTTTAAGTTTGCTTGTTTTCCATAAGTGGGTATTGTCGACTTTTATCCAAAACTTTTTCTGCTTAGCTTTATAACTGAATCATTTCTCATACAGTTTAAATATGTCTTTACATAGTTTAAAACCATATTATTAAGTGCACATAAATGTCTTCCTGGTGCACTGACCTTCATATCTGATATAGTGACCCTCTTTATCTCTTTATCCCTAATAATGACTTAAATCTTAAAGTCTATTCTGTTTGCTTTTTTCTTCCTTTTACTTTCAGTCTTTCTGTGTTCTTATGTTTTACGCCTGTCTCTTGGACGTAGCTGGATTGTATTTCTTTTTAAAGAAATCCAATCTGAAAATCTCTCTTTTTACTCTTGATTATTGATCTGTTTGAATTTTTTGTACTTTCTTATTTTATGCTATTTGTCCTGCTTTTTGTATTTTTTTTTTTCATCCTAGATTAATCCAGTTTTCTTTATTTCCTATTTTCTTTCTACTGGTTTGGAAAACATACATTCAATTCTATTCCTTTAGTAGTTCCCTTAAAACTTTACTATGCATTCTATCCTCAACAAAGTCTCAAGTTATTATCTCTTAATTTCTTCTGCACAATGTTGTTGTTGTTAGGTGCTGTTGAATCAATTGCGACTCAAAACGACCACATATGACAGAGTAGAACTGCCCCGTAGGGTTTCTAGGCTGTGATCTTTACAGAAGCAGACTGGCACTTTTTCTCTCCTGGAGCTGTTGTGTGAGTTTGAACCACCAACCTTTCAGATAGGCCAAGCGCTTAACCATTGTGCCACCAGGGCTATAAGGACTGTAATACATTTTCACTCCCACTTCCCTTCCCCATCTCATGTACTATTACTGTTTGGTATTTTGGTTCATTCTTATTTTTAAAATTCTCCAATTTATCATTATTATTGTTATTGTTTTATACAGTCACTGCATGTTCATAAATCCAAACCCAACCCATTGCCGTCAAGTTGATTCCAACACATAGTGACCCTATAGGACAGAGTAGAACTGCCTGATAGGGTTTCTTAGGCTGTAATCTTTATGGAAAGAGACTGCCATGCCTTTCTCCCACTGAGTGGCTGGTGGGTTTCAACCACCGACCTTTTGGTCAGCAGCTGAGCATTTAATCCCTGCCCCACCATCTTGTATTTACCAATTTCTTGGATTACTATTTCTTTTGGTACCTTTTTTCTGGGTTTAGCTCCTTTTTTCTGAAGTGCCTCCTTTAGTAGTTCAGAAAAATACTGTTAATGTTAAACCCACTGTTTGCTTTTCTGAAAAAAATTTCTCTGTTATCCCTTAATTTTGAATGACAATTTAACTAGGTAGAGCAGATGCTACGGTCCCTTCTTCCCATACCCCTCTGACCTTAACTTTTCATGTGCCTCTTCTAGACCTCTTTGCCTGAGGAGCTGAATTGTTGGGGAATCAATGTCCCCAGGGAGCAACCCTTAACCCTAACTGACAGAAGTCAGTCTATTAATACCCCTGCTCTCTTGACCCAAGAGTGGGATAATTCTGAGTCATGTGTTATACACTGTTTCCTAGAGTTTCCTCATGGGATTAAGTTATAGTTGCCCACTATGGTGCTGGCTTAACAAACATCCTTTACTGGCTGCTTTCCCTTTCCCATGTCGTTCCCTACTTCCCTGCTGATATTTCCTGCCCTCCTAAACAAACTATCTGCACAAAAATTCTCAGGGTCTGCTTCCGGGGGCATTCAGAGTGTGGCACTGTGTTTCTCTTTGGATCTTCTCATTCTATCATGTTTCTTAACCCCTCTCTCATTTTTTAAAATCCCATTATCTCTGTGTGCTTATTCAGAGTAATTTCCTCAGATCTATTTTCTAGTAAATTTTTCTTCAGAAATGTTTGGTGGTTTTATTTAAGTTTTTAAATTAATTTGCTGTATATTTTCATTTCTAACAGATCTTTCTCAAGTTTTTCTCTTTTTTTCTCATTATATCTTTTTCTTTTATGATTTCAGTTCTTACTTCTTTGTCTATTATAATTTTAAATGTTCTTATTTTTTCTTCTCTGATCATTTTATTTTCTGAAGTTCTTGGGGGAGGGTCTAATCCTGCTTTTTGTTGTGACTGTTTATTCTTGCTTACGGTGGATTGTTTTCTCAAATGTTTTTTAATTAATGATTTTGAATTCATCTTTAGGAGAGCTTTATTTGTGGGACTTATATGCAGCCTGGGAAGAAAGTTTGTCTTTTTACATAGATTTGTGTTGTTTCTGCCAGGATGCTAGGTGATCCAGGTCCCGGCCTAAGACTAATGTCTGTGTCAATTTCTTAGCTTGGGAATTCCTGGACCTTGTGGATTATGTAAATTTGAACCTCAAACCTGCATGAGTGCCGGCCCATGGCTACAAATTCTGAAAAAAATCTTAATTTTCCTACCCTAAGAACAGATGGAGACAGATAAAATTTTATGTTGGTGGGTGGATTTTTCTCTCCTGACCGACCCTTTCGTGGAAGATGTTTTTCCCTCCAATAATTTTCAGCTTTATGTAGGGGTCTCCGTTCCTGTTCTTGGCCTCAGGTGCAGGCCCAAAGTCTTATGTCTTGTTCTTGCAATGTTCAGCCTCAAGCTTGGAGGGTACCCAGGCTGGCTAAACCCCTTAGGCCTGCACTGCTTCATACTCATTGGGTTTCCTCTTCACTGCTGACCCTTGGAGATATCCCTTACTTTCCTCCCAGCTCACCTGTGCATTTGTTACATTTAACACAGCATTTCCAGGTACTTTGTAGTGGGAGAATTTTCAGTTACTAAAAAAAAAAAAAATGCTGAAAACAGAAATTCTTAAATGCCTTTTCTACTATATTGTGCTAATTCTGCCTCTTCTACTCTTCTAACATTTGACCATTTTCTTCCTTGGAAACTTTTATCTCTTCCTGGGGTGGTAAACGGAGTGGTGGAGGGTAAGGGATGTATATGGGAAAGGGAGCAGGCTGGGGACATAATGTTTTCCCAAAACCTTAAGGTAAGTGGTATGATGTGAAAGGCAATGAGATGGGCCCCTATCTCTAAATATTTCTCAGGCTGCCTGTCATAGTGCCTGGAGTCTCACCACAAATAAGTAATTTTTTTCTTTCTTATCAGCTACCTCTTTTAGCAGAGATTAGTTTAGCAGATGATGCTGAGAATTAGGCTCTTGGGAATGAGGGGTTGGGAAGAAGGATTGGTGTATGTATGCGTGTGTGTGTGTTTGTGAGTGTGTGTGTGTGTGTGTCTGAGTGTAATGTCAGGTGAGGAATCAATGCACCAGAAATGGAGTAGAAGAGTCTTTGGAAGAGATATCAGAATCAAACCATACCATACCATCATGTGACAAAGGCCTAGGCTTGTGACCAGGGCCCTCATCTTTAACCTGTCCAACAACCTTGGCCAAGACCCAAATTGACTTTTTTTGTTAGGGGCCAGGACTGGATCATTTATACCTAGTATGGGCAGGAAGGCTCAGTGTTTGTTTCCCTCCAAACACAGTGCTAAATTGGCTCAGACTGAGGTGTTTTTCCAAGCTTTCCCAGAGCTCAGCCCTGGAATCTGGATCCAGAAGCTGTGCGGATCTGCTCTGGGTTCTGCTCTGGCCCAGAGAAGCCTACCCTGGGATGGCCAGAATTCCTGGTTATGCCTCTCTGTATGGGGCACTCAAGGAGCACCAGGGACTAGGTGTTGGCATTGTAGGAGTGTGGGAGTGGATGGGGGTTCACGGCAGTTCATTAAGACTGCTGCCAGGAGGTCTCCCACTAAACTGTTTAAAGCCTTATCAGTTTGGAGGTGTTTCTAATACCATTTCCTTTCATTGTTTCCTTTTGGCAATTAAGAGAAGGCTAATCCTCTGTTGTGGCAGCTCACAGCTATTGTGGTGGGGAAAGGGGAGGGTTGGGTTGGTGGACGTCACAACTTGCCCTTTATCTCCTCTGGCTGCAGGGACTTTGAAGCCCCTGGGCTATTTAACAGCAAGACCTTTCAGAGCTGCCACAGTTCAGACCCAGCCTCAGCAGTTGCTGGGGAGCATGGCCTAGGGACCTACACAGGCTGCGGCACCATCGTGAGGCTGAATTTCCCAAGAGAATTTGGAGCTCCTGATTGCAGGGAAAGGTACGGTCTTCTGGGAGGAAAGCTGGCTCAGGTGTGGGAGGAAGATGCAGGACTGAACCCTACCCTAGAGAGCCGGGACTCTCCATCCCTTGGACTACGAGGGCTTTATTTGGAGAGGGAGATTCAAAGCCAGGGACAATTCTAATGTCCTCTTCCTCAGTTGGCTCTGGGGGTCCTGTGGCTACTTCTGTTCATGCGGTGGGTTTTACTGCTTGGCAATACTTGGCTCAGATGAAGCTGGAATGAGCTTCACCTTCACCTCTGTGTACCTTCTGGGAGCAGCCTGATGTACCTGTATGTTGCAAGGGGTGGGAGAGGGGCACCTGGTTTGAGACCCAAACAAAAAAAGAAACCCAAACCAGTTGCTGTTGAGTTGACTCTGACTCATGGAGACCCCATGTGTGTCAGAGTAGAACCGTTCCATAGGGTTTTTTTTTTTAAATAATATTTTATTGTGTTTTTGGTGAGAGTTTACACAGCAAATTAGGTTCCCATTTAACAATTTCTACGCAAATTATTCAGTGATATTGGCTACATTTTTTCACAATGTGTCAACATTAATTCTGTTCTGGTTGTTTCCAGTAATCTAGTTTCCCTGTCCTCTTACCTTTTCATCTTTACTTTAGGTAATTGTTGACCATTTGGTCTCTTATAGACGATTTTATAAAGGAGCACAGTACTCACATCCATAGAGTTTTCAATGCTAAATTTTTGGAGGTAGATCACCAGACCAAGTCTTGGTCATACTTGATCATTAGTGTTCCTTCCACTGAGATATAATAGATTGGGCACATCTCTCCTTTGTTTGGCTGGATGGAGCATTAGGTAGGAAAGGAGTCATCCCAGTGAATCCCAGACGACAGATTCTGCATTAATTTAACAAACTTTTCTAGAGGAGAGGGGTTATGGCAAGGAGCATAAGCACAAGAGTAACAATGGCTGTGAGCCAGGACTCCTGGGCACCCTTCCCCAAACAACAGACTGTGGAGGGAAGCTCTTCCTTCTCCTCTATATTCCTTCAGTCACCCTGCCTCTCCCTGTTCCCTGCACTCTTACAGCAGCTAGGAGCTAATGAGCACCTAATTCCTTCCTGCCTCTTCATCCTCCTTCCACACTTGCAGCAAAATCTGGGGAGTAGGAACTGTCTTGGGGGTGTGCGCTTTCATCCGGGAAAAATTGTCCGTCTCTGGGAGGGCCACTGAGTCCTGTTGTTGCAGTGGTTAAGAGCTTGGCTGCTAACCAAAAGGTCAGCAGTTCAAATCCACCAGCTGCTCCTTGGAAACTCTGTGGGGCAGTTCTACTCTGTCTTATAGGGTCGCTATGAGTTGGAATTGTCTTGATGGCAATGGGCTTTTGTCAGGGAGGGCCATGCAGTGGTGAAAGCTGACCAGGCCCTGGGCTGCTGTCCTGGACTCCTGCCCATTTATCAGATCAACTCAGCAAACATTTACTGGGTGCTGGGCACCATGCTAGGTGCTGGCGATGGAGATGGGTGAGGCAGCCCCTGCTCTGGAAGCTGTCAAGGTACAGGCAGTAAACAACAAGCAAACTGTCCAGTCAGTGGTTCCTCAGCCTTCTGTAAGTCTGGGTGCCTGTGGTTGGAAAAAAAGCGTAAGACAGTTCCTACTCCCCAAATTTTGCTGCAAGTGTGGAAGGAGGATGAAGAGGCAGGAAGGAATTAGGTACTCATTAGCTCCTAGCTGCTGTAAGAGTGCTGGGAATAGGGAGAGGCAGGGTGACTGGAGCAATATAGAGGAGAAGGAAGAGCTTCCTTCCTCAGTCTGTTGTTTGGGGAAGGGTGCCCAGGAGTCCTGGCTCACAGCCGTTGTTACTCTTGTGCTTGGTCCTGGCGAGGAGCTTTTTTGGGACCAACAATCTTGGTTTAACCCATGTTCAAGGGAAAAATGGGGTACAATGAGGATCAATCTTTTCTCTTCTTTAAAAAAAGTGTTTTTCCCATTTCATGCACTGACAAAAGCACATACCAGCAGCCATCTCTCTGGGGATTAATGACCAGCTTATTTCTCTTGCTTTTCTGCAGATGATTCCTGCCCAACTTGCGAGGGTGTTGCTTGTGCTGGTACTCACCTTGCCAGGTAGGTACCAAGGTGTTTCCACTCCTCACTCTCTCCCCTGGGTCATTCAGAGCAGCCCCCATTCCAGGAGTCAGCAGCTATGGGACTGCCAGAGTCACTTGTTGCTGGGTTGATTCCACCATGACGGTTCTGCAGAGGCTCCTGCCTCTGGCCTTGTATTCCCCAGGGAGAAGATGCCTGGATATGTCTTTTTCTCCTATTGGGGAACTAAGAAGCACAAAGCTACCCTAGACTGTCCTATATGAGGGGGGTAGAAACGGGGCAGGGAGAGGGAATTCGAGGCTTGAATAGACTATTAGTTTTAGTAAGGATTGTGGAAGTCATCTAGTTGACCCTCTCATGGTACAGAAGAAGAAACTGAGGGTCAGGAAGGCCAAGATCAGTGATCACCTCCTGCGTCCCAGGCCCGTGATCTTTCCACTGCACTGCATAGCCTTTCTCCCCTTGCTGAAATTCTGCATCTATCCTGGGCAGGTGGGGAAGTTTTCTGATGATTGGCCTGTCTCCAGTTAGACCACTTGGGCCAGCAGCATCCAGCCTGCCACCCACAGGTTGGTCTGGGGCAAAGTATACATTTGTCACCTCGTCTGCATCTTCCTACCAGGTGGGTCCTGTGCTGGAGGCCCAGAACACTTAGAGATTTAGTGCTGTTCTCTACCTGCCAACACACAAACACACACACACACACTGAATAAGAGTGGCAGGAGAATCTCTTGGGAGTTAACATATGATCCCAGGGGAGTTCACAGTTCATAAGTAGATCCCTTCTATGCGTCAGGCACACAGGCTAATCTGTTATAATTTAATCTGTTCAAGATATGCAGGTAGATTTATGTACAACAGTGCTCATTGCAATCTACCTACCATACCAGAAAATTCAGAAAAATGCGAAGAACCTAACAAAAGAATGTTATACTACATACATTTAAATGCCAAATATAACACAGCCATTAAAATCATGTTTCAGAAGTCTAGAAAATGGCATGATAAATTCTTTACAATATATATATAGAAAAAAAGGGGGATTATAAAGTTTGTACAGTTATAATTGCAAGTTTGTAAAAAATCCACAACTGTATACATGGTGTGAAATAGAATGGAAAGGTAAACACTAAAATGTTAACTCTAGTTATCTCTGAATGATGGGTTACAGATGATTTTAATGTCTTCTTTGCATTTTTTTTCCTGCATTCTCCAAATTTTCTATAATGAGCATGCATTGCTTTATAAATCAGTAAATAAATGTCATTAAAACCAGTGAATGGAGGAAAAAATGTTCCTCCATTATTACTATGAGTCCTGTGTCATATTTGGGGTTTGAAAGAAACAGCTTTAGTCTCATTTAGGATGGAAAATACTTCCTCACAGCCTAATTTCTATCAGGCCCAGCCTCATTTCTACAAAGACAGAGTGGTTTGGGCTGGCGGTCCTAGTGTTGCTCACCTGTGGTCTCTCCCTCCAGGGACGCTTTGCACAGAAGGGACTCATGGCAGGCTGTCCACAGCCCGATGCAGCCTCTTTGGAGATGACTTCATCAACACCTTTGATGAGAGCATGTTCAGCTTTGCTGGAGACTGCAGTTACCTCCTGGCTGGGGACTGCCAGAAACACTCCTTCTCGATTCTCGGTGAGTCCAGGGCACTGAAGGAACAATCCAGAGAGGGGGCAGCTGAGCTCAGCCCTGTTGTGTGTGGGGGAACTGGGGAGGTGAGGAGAATTTCTAATTGCATGGCAGTGCCTGAGATTGCAGATTGCTGCTGAAAACATGGCAGGGAATGGCCTTTCCCATTTGTCTTCTCCCCACGGGAGTCTGGTGGAATGGGGTGCGTTCTCATGCTCCTCCAGTGGTTGTATGTCTGTTGCTCTCGGTCCAGACAATGCTCTGGGAGCTCTGAAGCATCAAGAGAAAGGATGAACCAGAAGGTGCATTGTAACACATAAAGCTCTTTGCAAAATGGACGAATTGTTATTTTCTTGGTGGCCTGTGTAATTCAGATTATCTCTTTTATATTGGGAGTCCCTGGGTGGTGGAATTGGTTAATGTCCTCAGCTGCTAACTAAAAGGTTGTTGATTTGAGTCCACCCAGAGGTGCCTTGGAAGAAGGGCCTGGTGATCTACTAAAAAATCAACCATTGAAAACTATGGAGCACAGTTCTACTCTGACACACATGGGGTTACCGTGAGTTGGAATCGATTGAACGGCAGCTGATCTATATCTTATGTTTAGCATTTCCTATGTTCCTGGAAAGTGCTGGTACTTTACAGTGTTATCTCTGCATCCCACAGCAACTCTGAGATGTAGGCATAGTCATCTCTGTTTTGCAATAATCCTCCTAAGTCTTGACAGATAATAAATGAAGGAGCTGAATTTTAATCCTGTCTTTCAGGTTGAAGGAACTTTCCTCTGTGCTAAGCAGAGAGGGAGTTTTCCCAAGGCAGGAAGGCAGGGCTGGAGGCTGTGATGGAGGATCGCGGTTTGGTGACCTCCACACTTGAAGAATCAGATGTGTGTGATGTGTAGGAGTCTCTGGATGGTGCAAACGGTCAATGTGCTCAACTGCTAACTGAAAGGCTGGAGATTCGAGTCCACCCAGGGGCTCCTTGGAAGGAGTGTCGTGCAGCAGGGAAGGGTCAATTTGCTCTTTGCTGAGATAGTTCTGAGAGGGAAAGAGGAAGGAGGCAAGTCGGTCTTGGCTATGGTGACCAGGTGAGAGGTGGAAAGGGCCAGAGATATCCGTGGGTGTCACAAGTCAAGGGAGCCATCCTGAACACTGAGCTTCAAGCCCCACCTTGCTTCAGAGGCAGCAAGTCTTCGGAGAGCAGCTGGAGAGAAAAAGTGCCCCCTCACCTTCCTTGGGAAGCTGAAGGCTCAGGTCCTTCCACCTCAGGTGACCCCAATGTTTATTTTCACTGGATTTCTCCACCATAAAAATCCTAGTGGAATAGTGGTGATGGTTGCATAACATGATGAACGCAATCAATGTCATGGAGTTTTACGTGTAAAATGTGTTGAACTGACAAATGTTTTGTTATATATATTTTTACCACAATTAAAAAAAGTCCTAGTGGAGCTGATACAGATCCCCTATCTGAGATGGTTGTGGGAGTGTCAGTCAGCATGGAGGGTTAGGACTGTCAGGAGGAAGATTTTGAAGGGAGAAATAGTAAGTGACATCCTATCCACTCTATGACTGTGGAGTTCCAGGGGAGGGGAACCATATGGAGACATTGTGGTGCCCTGGACGGGGGTTGTTGGCGTAACACCAGGATCTGGTTAGCTCAACTCTGTGGTGGACTTCCTACCCCAGAGGCTTGTAAATAACACCCAGTGAAATCTTAGTCCCAGGAACAGAGTGCAGATTCTGGGCTCAGGGAGCCAAGTTGGCATGTTGGAAAAGTCCCTTCCTCATGCTTAAGGAGAACTACAGACCCCTCCCCCCCATTAAGGGTAGCCCTCACAGGCAGGGAAACTGGGCTGTGCTGTGCTTCTGGGTTATAACTGTCCCCTCCTCTTGGACCCCCTGACTACTCCGGCCCTGTCCAGTACTGACTCACTCAACTTGTGCTGACAATTATTTTCCATTTCTTGGGACCTGGTGGAGTCCCTAGGTGATGCAAATGGTTAATGCACTTGACTGCTAACTGAAAGGTTGGAGGCTTGAGTTCACCCAGAGGTGACTCAGAAGAAAGGCCTGGTGATCTATTTCTGAAAAACCAGCCTGAAAACCTTGTGGTGCACAGTTCTACTATGACATACATGGGGTCATCATGAGTTGGCGTTAACTTGATGGCAACTGGTATAGGGTCGCTGTGAGTCAGAATTGACTCAAGGGCAACAGGGTTTTTTTTTTTTAACGGGGTTGGGACTTGGTGGCCCTGCCTCTAGCGGGAAACAGAAGCATGGAAAGAGCCATTGCTGGGCCAGAAAACTTGCATTCTCATCTCTATTCTCCCACTTCACTGTGTCTGTAGGAAAGCCACCCAATGTCTCTCAGCATTCATCTTCTCATCTCTGAAAGGGAGATGCTGTGAGGATCAAGTGAAGCACTGTGGATGAGCTCTCTGTCTCAAAATATCCCAGTGAGATTCCCCATTGAGGAGTTATGCTTTTCTTATAACAACTTGTTCTCATCAAGTGTCAATTTTCTAGTAGGTATTGACCTATACTAGGCCATAGACAAATTATACTTTAATGTAGATTTGTTTGATTTCCACCAAAAATTGTGCTACTACCATCAGAGAGAGGGGGTAGTCCTTCTTTTTTTTTTTTTTGGTGGTGGTGTTGGGGTGTGTGTGTGAGGATGGGGTGTTAGAAGGAAAGGAATAATCCGGAGGAGGCTGGACCTGGGAGTGTTGGGCTAGCGTTGGTGCCTGAGGGGGGACAGGGGCCCCAGCACACTGGACCATCCAGTTTCCTTTTGCATGCCACCATTGACTCTGTCCTGCACACCTTCTGCTCCATTGTTCTCCAACAACGTCCTGTTTCCTTGAGTTTGAACTGCAAATTCACATTCCTGTCTGAATACCAAGGAACCTTGTTCA
The DNA here is from genome assembly GCF_000243295.1 of Trichechus manatus latirostris. Lineage (NCBI taxonomy): Eukaryota > Metazoa > Chordata > Mammalia > Sirenia > Trichechidae > Trichechus > Trichechus manatus. Next base: position 1,321,588 of record NW_004444118.1, on the reverse strand, counting down.
CTTCCTGGGTAAAGTGTTTATATCCCTATAGAAGGGCCACCTGGTGCAAAGAGGAGGCCCTTTTCCTGATCCTGGCTCCTGGTCAACCAGGCTTCAGGTGCTGAGGCCAAAGCTACCGGTTTCCTGGCAGTCAGCACAGGGGCCAGGAGGAGACTGCAGGAGTTCTGGTTCCTCTTGCTCTGTAGACTCTACTCTTCCTAAGCCAGAGCTGCAGGATCTGACTCCCAAACTAACCCAGAGAGAGAACCAGAAACAACCACCAACCTGCTGAGTCACTTCCCCAGCGGAGCCTTCCTTTCCGCATCAGTAAAATGAGGTGTGGTCAGATGAGATCACTGTTTCTCAGAGTTTGGATGGAGGATCCCCTGTGTTAGAATCATGGGGTGGAGGGTGGGGAGTCTGTTAGAAATGCAGATTAGTGAGTGCTACGCTAAGGTTCAAGAAAGCGCCCAGATCTGACTCTGGTTCCAGCTGCCTGCCCGCTCCTGAAGGGCCTTGGATGCCTCTCTCTCCAACACACTGGGAGGCCTTGCCCTTCAGTTTGGGCCTCAGTCAATGAGTTCAAGGGACCAGACAGGAGGCAAAGGGAGAGCTTCATGGGGGTCTCTGGTCTCTTGGGGTGGACACCCAGCCCCCTGCCCCCCTTTTCCTAGAATTACAGGAAGTGCTAACATGGAAGTCAGTGAGTGTGGAAGTCCCTCCTGGGCCCACTGGCACTTTCTAATGGCTCACCTTCCTAATGGCTGTGCATCATCGCATTCCTGCACCAACACCACCCTCACCCAAACAAGATACAATGCTAATTTAGAGTTTTCTGGGTCAGTGGTTAATTGAATCTAGAGCACTCATGTGCCCTGTGAGGCAGCTTTAGATTTGGAGTCAGAAAACCTGTGTGCAGGCTCTGCCCCATTACCAGTGTAAACCAACACATTTAAATCAGGGGTGATTTTTTCTCCCCAGAGGACATTTGGCAATGTCTGAAGACATAAAATCATGGTTGTCACAATTGTGGGCAGGTGGGTGGGGTGGTGATAGTGGTTTGCTACTGGCATCTAATGGGTAGATCTGCTAAGCATCTACAATGCACAGGACAGCCCCCACCACAAAGAATTACCCAGCCCCAGAAGCCAATAGTGCTGAGGTAGGGAAACCCTGTTGTAAACTTAGGCCTCAGTTTCTCCATCTATAAAATGGAATCAGTCTAGATCAGTGCTTTTCAAACTGAGTCACAACCCATGTGTCATAAAATTAATTTAAGGGTTGTAACAAGGAAGACCAGTCAATACGACTATTATTCAAATTTATGCACCAACCACTAAGGCCAAAGATGAAGAAATTGAAGACTTTTACCAACTTCTGTAGTCTGAAATTAATCGAACATGCAATTAGGATGCATTGATAATTACTGGTGATTGGAATGCAAAAGTTGGAAACAAAAAAGAAGGATTGGTAGTTGGAAAATATGGCCTTGGTGATAGAAACGATGCCGGAGATGGCATGATAGAATTTTGCAAGACCAATGACTTCTTCACTGCAAATACTTTTTCTCACCAACATAAACGGTCACTATACACATGGATCTCACTAGATGAAATACATAGGAATCAAATCGACTATGTCTGTGGAAAGAGACAATGGAAAATCTCAATATCGTCAGTCAGAACAAGGTCAGGGGCCCACGTGGAACAGACCATCAATTGCTCATATGCAAGTTCAAGTGGAAGCTGAAGAAAATTAGAACAAGTTCACGAGAGCCAAAGTACGACCTTGGGTATATCCCACCTGAATTTAGAGACCATCTCAAGAATAGATTTGACGCTTTGAACACTAATGACCAAAGACCAGATGAATTGTGGAAAGACATCAAGAACATCATACATGAAGAAAGCAAGAGGTCATTTAAAAGATAGGAAAGAAAGAAAAGACCAAAATGGATGTCAGAAGAGACTCTGAAACTTGCTCTTGAACGTCAAGTAGCTAAAGCAAATGAAAGAAATGATGAAGTGAAAGAGCTAAACAGAAGATTTCAAAGGGCAGTTCGAGAAGACAAAGTAAAGTATTATAATGACATGTGCAAACACCTGGAGATAAAAAACCAAAAGGGAAGAACATGCTTGGCATTTCTCAAGCTGAAAAAACTAAAGAAAAAAATTCAAGCATCAAGTTGCAATATTGAAGGATTCTACGGGGAAAAGATTAAACGATGCAGGAAGCATCAAAAAACGATAGAAGGAATACAGAGTCATTATACCAAAAAGAATTGGTCGATGTTCAACCATTTCAGGAGGTAGCATATGATCAGGAACCAACGGTACTGAAGGAAGAAGTCCAAGCTGCACTGAGGGCATTGGCGGAAAACAAGGCTCCAGGAATTGATGGAATATCAATTGAGATGTTTCAACAAACGGATGCAGCGCTGGAAGTGCTCACTCGTCTATGCCAAGAAATTTGAAAGACAGCTACCTGGCCATCTGACTGGAAGAAATCCATATTTATGCCTATTCCCAAGAAAGGTAATCCAACAGAATGTAGAAATGATTGAACAATATCATTAATATCACATACAAGTAAAATTCTGCTGAAGATTATTCAAAAGCGGCTGCAGTAGTATGAAAACAGGGAACTGCCAGAAATTCAAGCTAGATTCAGAAGAGGATGTAGAACCAGGGATATCATTGCTGATGTCAGATG
>NW_004444118.1:1205969-1318766 GCF_000243295.1 Trichechus manatus latirostris | reverse complement strand
GAAGATCAAAGACCACAGCCTTCAGTATGGATTACACCTCAACATAAAGAAAACAAAAATCCTCACAACCGGACCAATAAGCAACATCGTGATTAATGGAGAAAAGATTGAAGTTGTCAAGGATTTCATTTTACTTGGATCCACAGTCAACACCCATGCAAGCAGCAGTCAAGAAATCAAAAGACACATTACACTGGGCAAATCTGCTGCAAAATACCTCTTTAAAGTGTTGAAAAGCAAAGATGTCACCTTGAAGACTAAAGTGCGTCTGACCCAAGCCATGGTGTTTTCAGTCGCCTCATATGCATGTGAAAGCCGGACAATGAACAAGGAAGACCGAAGAAGAATTGATGCTTTTGAATTGTGGTGTTGGCAAAGAATATTGAATATACCATGGACTGCCAAAAGAATGAACAAATCTGTTGGAAGAAGTACAACCAGAATGCTCCTTAGAAGCAAGGATGGGGAGAGTACATCTCACATAGTTTGGACATGTTATCAGGAGGGATCAATCCCTGGAGAAGGACTTCATGCTTGGTAAAGTAGAGGGTGAGCGAAAAAGAGGAAGACCCTCAAGGAGATGGACTGACACAGTGGCTGCAACAATGGGTCAAGCACAACAAGATTGTGAGGATGGCGCAGGACTGGGCAGTGTTTCGTTCTGTTGAACATAGGGTCGCTATGAGTCGGAACTGGCTCGACAGCACCTAACAGCAACAACAACAAGCATTTAAAAAAATTAAATGGAATAGAATAGAAAATATCAAAGTACATGGCACGTGGTAAGGGTAAGTGTTGTTATGTGACATGTATGTGTATGTGTGTTGGATCATGAAGTAAAATGTGTTTTTAACTCTGAATTCTGGGCCAAAAAGTCTGAAAGCTACTAGTTTAGATGATCTCCAAGATCCTTTCAGCTGCCACAGTATGTTTCCCCTCACCAGGGCACACTTTCAAAACTCCCTTTGCTCCCCCTTGTGTTGGGTGTAGACTGACTGCTCTTACAGCCCCCCTCTGCCCTCCTGGGTCAGGAGTCCCACAGGCTCCTGGGAGTGTGCAGCTCAGTCCCCATCAACCCTCACAATCTCAGCCCTCTCCTGCCCTACCTCTGGCCCTGTTGCTGTTATTAGGTGCCGTCAAGTCAATTTCAACTCATAAGGACCCCATATGACAAAATAGAACTGCCCTGTGGGGTTTTCTTGGATATAATCTTTATGGGAGCAGATTGCCAGGTCTGGACATGCAACATTTTCCTGAAGAACAATTCAGATAATTACTGACTTACCCTAAAACATAGCTCTAGTCTGACCTTTGGAGTTTCTGTTGACAAAACTGCACATAGATAATTCTTTAAAAGTGCACATTGTCCAAGGCAAAATGTTCTTTGCCAATTAAGCTGGACTATTGTTTGAAGCCCTGGTGGTGTACTGGTTCAGAGCTACAGCTGTAACCAAAAGGTTGGCAGTTCAAATCCTCCTTGGAAACTCTATCGGGCAGTTACACTCTGTCCTATAGGGTCGCTATGAGTTGGAATTGACTCAGTGGCTACGGGCTTGGTTTTGGTTTTATTGTTTGACTTGTGCCTGGTTGCTAATCGAAAGGCTAGAGGTTCGAATCTACCAGAGGCTCCATGGGAGAAAAGACCTGGTGATCTGCTCCTGTAAAGATTACAGCCTAGGAAATCCTATGGGACGGTTCTACTCTGTCATATAGAGACACTAAGAGTTGGAATTGACTCGACAGCACACAACAACAAGAATGTTGTTTGATTTAGACTTTTAGGAGATCAGTTCTCTCAAGGCTCAAAGCTTAAAGCTCATTTCAGGGCGTAGCTTGGGTGTGTCACCTCACCCTCTGTGGAATCCATTCCTTAGGACTGTACATCTTTGAAGGTCTTGAAGAACTATCGATCTGTAGCTGCAGGCCAGTGACTGACCCCGAGGTGCCTTGTTGCATCTAAAGTGTTTCTACCCACGCTTCTGCTTCAAACTTGCTGGTGGACTTGTTCTCGTTAGCCCTTTCTGAATCCTCGGGAGAGACAGTGTCTGTAAGAAGGAGAGGTGTACTGGGATTCCTTTCCTGTTTCTAGGAGGGAGAGACCTTTGGCTGAGAAGTGAGATACTGGTCCAGTTACTCAGGGAAGCAAGGGCAGAACCACCTGTTCCACTGCCCTGTCAGATTGGGGGTGAGGAGGGAGTATCACACTGATGATGAGAGGGTTCTGTGGTCATAAGGGATCAGAGACTCAGACCTCTGGGCTGGTTTGTACATCCCCCTCTGCAGACAGGGGCACCTCCTGTTCTCTCCGTATCCAGTGAGGAGGTTATGAATGGGTTGTGCACTGTTGCATAGGCTCACCCCAAGCTGATGTGTGGTGTTCAGGGTGTTAGTCTCAGGAGAGACTGAGGAAAGGATTTGGGCTTGGGCCCATGTGAATACCCAGGGGCCAGAGTGCTCCTGAGAGGGATTGTAAACCAGAGATTGCTGCCAAGCTGTCCCATTTGTTTGTTTGTTTGCTTTTTAACATTTTACTATGGAAATTTTCAAATGTACAGAAAAATGGAAAGTTTATAAGAGTGAACACCCATACACCCTACACAGCTTCTATCATTAAGGTTTTGCTAAATTTATCCTATCCATTATCTATCCAGTTCTGTTTGCTTTTCTTTGGCTAATTTCTCGCTCTCAGAAACTATGCTCAACATTTAAACACTGGCTTGCTGCAAAAACTGTTCTGGTCAAAATGCAGAGCGAGCAAGACCCGCCAGCTCAAACAGGAGAAAAACTCTTTGACTTGGTTGGTGACTCCTTTTCTCCTGGTCTGCAGCTCTGTGGAATGTGGTTTGCAGGCTGTGAGTGGTCTCGGATCCCTTCCTGGAGGTCTCTGAGCTGCTAATGGTGTATCATTTAAGACTCTATTCTTAGAACGGGCTCCTTATTTACATGTGACAGCCCTCACTCAAATCTCACCAGAAGCAAGTATGGTTTCTGGCTCATCCTGATTGGTTGGAAGTTTTTGTGTGTTTGAGTGCACGTGTATCTATGTGTGATCAGACCCCTACTGAGGAACTCCTCCTCCCAGACCTCTGCTCTGTGAGGTCTGAGTGAGTGAGGAGACCCCTTCCTTGCTCTCTTTACTGGTGGCCTTGGCCATGACAGCACCGCTTCAAGTCAATGAGCCTTCCCAAGTTTCCTGGACTTAGCTCACAGACCTCCTTGTCCCCTCTTTTGCTGAGGAGCTGAAGCCCACACTTCCCTGTCCCTCCTAGCAGAAGACACATTTCTGCATTCCCAAGGCTAACCTTTCAACCTGGGTTCTATGCTCCATCATTTGACCCTTTTTCTCTAACATCTTCCATCTCTCTGTCTTTACTGGTTGCTCTTCATCTTCCCTATTTCTATCAATTTCTTAGTCTCCAAGTCTTGGAGACTCAGTCTCTATATTGTTCCTTGTAGTCCCTTCATTTCCTACAGTTCTCTTTGAATACTGAGGGCCCAGCACAAATGCCAGTTCTTAGTGACTAGCTGTGAAATTGTTAGGTCTTGTTAGCGCTGTAGAAAATGTGTTTCTTGCCTGTTCTCCTCCTCCATGCCAACTGCCATCACCCTCATCTTGATGTTTACCCTTCACAACCAGACCATTATCGGAGACTCTAACTCGTGGCGATCTTATGTATAACAGAATGAAACACTGCCTGGTCTGAGCCATCTTCATGTAATCACTGGTATGTTTGAATCCATTGTTGTGACTATTGTGTAGTGCGTACCAACCTATTCTGCTGTGATCCATAAGGCTTTCATTGGAAAACTTTAAATTTTTGGAAGTAGATCTCCAAGTCTTCCTAGCTTGTCTTAGTGTGGAAGCTCTGCGGAAACCTATCCAGCATAGATGACTCTGCTAGTATGTGAAATACCAGTGGCATAGCTTCCAGCATCAGAACAATATGCAAGCCACCACAATATGACAAACTGACAAACGGGTGGTGGTCTAATGGCAATATCGATCATTTATTGAGTCCTTATTGAGTTCCATGCACTGTGTGCAATATCCCTAAACTCCCAGAGATTCAAATTCAGTACCCTAAGGCAGGATTCATGAATTTCCATCTTAAACAAACAGCCCTGAGTTCTGATTTGGGTTATCTTAAGATCACATTTTAAATAACTCTATCCTAGAGTACTTCTTGAGGAACCTGGTGGTGCAGTGGTTAAGTGCTTGGCTGCTAACCAAAAGGTTGGTGGTTCAAACCCACCCAGCGGCTCCACTGGAGAAAGACCTGGCAATCTGCTCCCATAAAGATTACAGCCAAGAAAACCCCATGGGGCAGTTCTACTCTGTCACATGGGGTCACCGTGAGTCGAAACCTAACAACAACAACAAAATACCTGTTACCAGTAACTCTTACTGTTGCTTTTATTTGCTGCCTTACAATGTATTCAATTGCTGCAAGCCTGTCTTATCTTTATACTTAGATTGTAAACTCCCAGAGGGAAGATGTCATGCTTTTACATAATTCTTTTGTGAAATGTAAGGGCCCGCCAGAGGGCTATATACCCAGAAGGCACTCAATAAATATTTTTAGATGATGGAAGGATGAGTGAGTAAATGAGATTTTTAGGGAGATTTTTGTTGCCCATTTATTAAGCTTTTTGGGGGAGTTTTCTGCTGAGATAAAATTATAGAGATAATGATTATGAATAAATAAATAATAGTGACAATTATTATTATTTTTTAAATAATCACCACTACTGACTTTTTTCTCTTTCAGGAGACTTCCAAAACGGCAAGAGAGTGAGCCTCTCCGTGTATCTCGGGGAATTTTTTGACATTCATGTGTTTGTCAATGGTACTGTGATGCAGGGGGAACAAAGGTAAGTCAGAAGCCCAGACTGTCTGAATTAGAAAGAACCCTGGGGGTCCCCTTGCACATCCCCCTCATTTTTCAGATAAAGGAGCTGGGGCTCAGAGAGGAAGTAAATGTACCCAGAGAAAGTGAGTAGCCAGGTTGGGTGAGAACCAGTCTCCTGTTACTGGTCTTGACCATCAGCCATGTTCCACCGTAACCTGAACCCTGTAGCCTGGAACTGGGGTTGGAGGGTGGGAGGACATCCAGAAAATCTATGAGAAGCCCACTTCCTGAGTGAATCCTTTCTCCTGCAGTGTCTCCATGCCCTATGCATCTTATGGGCTGTATCTGGAAACTGAAGCTGGGTACTACAAGCTGTCCAGTGAGACCTATGGCTTTGTGGCCAGGATCGATGGCAGTGGCAACTTCCAAATCCTGCTGTCAGACAGATACTTCGACAAGACTTGTGGGCTGTGTGGCAACTTCAATAGGTTTGCTGAAGATGACTTTGTGACCCAAGAAGGTAAGCATCTCTGAGATACCATTTTCCTAAAGCGTGGTTATACTTGTTACTTCCCTGCTCCTAAACTTTCACTAACATTCCTCCCCTGGCATTTGAACCTCCCATGACCTCATCTCAATTTATCTTGCCAACCTTATCTTTTAGCATTCACTTCATTGCCTTAACTTTTGGTCAAACCAGATCTTGGAGCTACTCAAGCCTAACTTTGTTCACCTTTGAAATTCCCCATAGCAACTTACACATGGTAGATGGTTAGTAAATGCTTGATGGTTTGAACAGACCCTCTGTAGCCCACTACAATGGAATGGATGAAATCTATAGAAAGTGGTCCTTAACTATCTCCAAAGAGACCAGTTTATATGTGTGTGTTGATAAGTAATAGAAGATAAAATGAATAATTTGAAAATCACTATTAATATTTAATCCTTTTTTGATAATTTTAGTCACATAAACATTTAATTAGTGATGTTCCCTTGCAAAAACCGGACATTTGAATGTAAAATAGCCTTCTTCCTCATGACCCAGCTACCCTCTAATTAAAAGTTATGTTAAAATTTTCCACAGTGGTAGTGAATGTGTCAATTTCTTCATGTTCTAGTAAGTTTTGCTTTGTATATTTGAACCTTTGTTATTAGATGCATATGATTTTGGAAATGTTGACTCTTTCTGATGAATTATTCCTTTTATGTAACGACTATCATAATTTTTAGTAATGCTTTTTGCCTTAAAATCTGTCTAATATTAATATAGGTCTTCCACCTTTCTTTTGAGTAGTGTTTGCCTGATAAAGCTTTTTCCATACTTTCAACATTTCTGTGAAGTTTTGTTTTAGATGTGTCCCATGAAACAGCACATAGCTGGATTTGATTGTTTTTTTAAGTCAGATTAATTGGTATAGTTTACAAACATTAAAATTTACCTTTTTAGGGTATAGTTCTATGAGTTTTCATAAAAGTATAGAGTCATGTAACCACCACCGCAATCAAATTATAAAAGAGTTTCATCAGCCCCCAAATTCCTCCTGTCTCTTTGTAGTCAACACTTACCCCGACTCCTAGCCGATAGTAGCCGCTGATCTTTTTTCTGTCCTTATAGCTTTGCCTTTCCAAAATTCTTATAAATGTAATCATACAGTAACTAGCTGTTTGAGTCTGGTTTCTTTCACTTAGCATAACCCATTTGAGATTCATCTGTTATTGCATGTATCAATACTTCATTCCTATTTACTGCTGAAGAGTTCCACAGTTTGTTTATCCATTCGCACTTGGTTGGCCCCAGTTTTTTTGCAATTATGAATAAAGCTGTTATAAACATTCATGTATAGATTTCTGTGTAGACATATTAATTTCTCTGGGTAATTATCAAGGAGTGGGATTGCTGGGTTGTATGTTTACATCGGCAAGTGTATGTTTAACTTTGTAAGAAACTTGCTTTCCAAAGTGGCTGCCCCATTTTCCATTTCAACCAGCAATTTATGAAACTTCCAGTTGCTCTGCATCCTCATCAGCCATTGGTATTGTCATTTTTTAAAATTTTAGCGATTTTATAGGTATGCAGTTGTATCTATTATATCTTAATACCAGTATTTTAATCTACCCAGGTATTTTCTGCCTTCTCATTGGAAAGTTTTGCCTCTTTTCATTTATTTTACATTAAATGTGCTGTTGATATGTTTGGATTTATATTTATCATTGTATTTTGTGCTTTCTACTATGACTGCTTTTTCTATGCTTTACTGCCCTTATCTGCACCCCACCCCTATTGTTCTCCTTTCATTCGGACTAAGTGAGTTTCTTTATCCTTCAATTGACATGAAAATTTTACATTCTATTTGTATTTTTATTGTTTTCTCTTAAAATTTTAAACTGCATTCTTGACTTAACAAAGTCTAAGTTTTCTACCCTCCTCCCAGTACAAAGGCTATTTCAGTCATTGGTTATCATCTTAAATTACATTCTTGCCCTTATTTTTTGTTTAAATACTGCTAAATTCGGCATTATTGTTGTTGTTATTATTACTATTATAATTATTATTATAGTTTTAAATAATCAGTGCTTGTTTAGATATGCCTTCATGTTTAACAGGTTCTTTGCTCCTAATTTCTTCTTGCATCTGACTCCTTTCCCCTGGATTCAATATCTATTTTCCTGGAAAACATCCATTAGTAATTCCTTTATTCAGGGTCTGGTAGTGAACTGAAGCAAACACTCCCACATTATTATATGACACTTTAGCTGGTTAGAGAGTTCTAGGATGATAGTTATTTCTCAAGTACTTTGAAGATACTATTTCACTGTTGTTGTTGAGAAGTATTCTATTAGTCTAATTGCTATTTCTTTGCAGATTATGTCTTTACTCTTTGTTTATAAGTTATCTTTTTGTTTTTGGTATTCTGAAATTTCAGTATGTTGTGTCTAGGTGTAGATTGTATTTTTAAATACCTTGCTTGGGACTTAATGCAATTCCTAAATCTTTTGATCATATCTTTCATTAGATCTAGAAAAATTTCAATCATTTTCTCTTTGAATATCAACTTCCCTTATTTCTCTGCACATTTCTTATATTCTTGAATTTCTTGTATTCTCTTCTTCTAAAACTATTAGACTGGTGTTGGGTATTTTGTTTTATTTGATAGACTTTATGGATTGTTTTATTTTATTTTATTTTTTTATTGTACTTCAGGTGAAGGTTTACAGAACAAATTGTTTCTCATTAAACAGTCACTACACACATTGTTTTACGACATTGGTTAATAACTCTATGACATGTCAACCCTCTCCCTTCTTGACCTTTATTATTATTTTTTTTTGGTGAAAATATACATAGCCAAAAATACACCATTTCAAAAATTTCTACATCTACAGTTCAGTGACTACATTCTTCAAGTTGTGCTGCTATTCTCACTTAAGATGAAGGTTTACAGAACAAAATAGTTTCTCATTAAACAGTTAGTACACATACTGCCCGATGACAATGGTTAACAACCGCACTACATGTCAACACTGTGCTTACTCAACCTTGGGTTCCCTATCACCAGCTTTCCTGTCCCCTTCTGCCTTCTAGTCCTTGTCCCTGGACTGCTGTGCCTCATTAGTCCTGTTTTGTTTTATGGGGCTGTCCAATCCCTGGCCGAACGGTGAACCTTGGAAGTGATTTCACCACTGAACTAAAAGGGTGTCTGGGGGCCATACTCTTGGAGTTTCTCCAGTCTCTTTCAGGCCAGTAGATCTGGTCTTTTTTTTGTGAGTTAGAATTTTGTTCTACATCCTTCTCCAGCTCTGTCCAGAACCCTCTGTTGTGATCCTGGTCAGAGCAGTCAGTGGTGGTGGCCAGGCACCATCTAGCTGTACTGGACTCAGTCTGGTAGAGGCCTTGGTAGCTGTGGTCCATTAGTCCTTTAGACTAATCTTTTCCTTGTATCCTGTTCTCTTCACTCTCCCTTGCTCCCAAAGGGATGAGACCAGTGGAGTATCTTAGATGGCTGCTCACAGGCTTTTAAGACCCCAGATGCTACTCACCAAGGTAGAATGTAGAACACTGTCTTTATAAACTGTGTTATGCCAATTGAGCTAGATGTTCCCCGAGGACTTTATGGATATTTTTATTCCATCATTTTTTTCTCTTCACTTCACCTCCATTTTTCTATCTCTTTATCCCTCTATGTTGTTTTTTTGGGCAGTTTGCTTAGTTCAAGTGGTGTGCTTATTCCAGCTGGTGATAACAGACTGTGTGCATCTCTTCCCATCTGTGCTACATCACACTCATAGCATGAAATGGTCATGGTGGGAGTATTTATGCCATGGAAATCAGCAAATGCTATCAATTAGGGCTTTTTCCCCCTCTAGGGAGCTGGCTTACCAGCACATCACTGCTTATATATATCTTCAAGGTCACTAATTCTTTTTCAACTCTGCCTAATCTGCTGTCTATTCCATTGTCTTAGTTAGCTAGTGCTACTATGACAGAAATACCACAAATGGGTGGCTTTAACAAACGGAAGTTTATTCTCTCACTGTTTAGGAGGCTGGAAGTCTGAATTCAGGGCACCAGCTCCAGGGGAAGGGTTTCTCTCTGTTTGCTCTGGGGGAAGGTCCTTGACATTAATCTTCCCCTAGTCTAGGAGCTTCTCACTGCAGGGACCATGAGTCCAGAGGACGCACTCTGCTCCTGGCTCTTCTTGCTTGGTGGTAATGAGGTCCCGCTCCTCTCTGCTTGAAATTCTCTTTTATATTTCAAAAAAGATTGACTCAAGATACAGTCTAATTCTGTAGATTGCATCCTGCCTCATTAACATAAATACCTCTAATGCTACCTCATTAACATCATAGAGATTAGAATTTACAACACATAGGATAAATACATGGGATCACAAAGTGGAGGACAACCACACAATACTGGGAATCATGGCCTAGCCAAGTTAACACACATTTTTTGGGGACAGAATTCAATTCATAACACTCATCAGTTGAATTTTTACTCCCCACTGACTATATTCGTAATTTTTAGAAGGTCAATTTTGTTCTTTTTCAATTTTATTTTTTCTTAGTGTCTTATTCTTTTATCAAGCTTTCAATTTCTTCTTTATATCAATAATTTTAAATATATTTGTTTTATAGCCTCTATACAAAAATTTTATTATTGGATTTTTTTTGGCATCTAATCTTGTTCTTTTTGTGTCTACTCATAGTGGATTGTTTCCTTGTATATTTGATAATTTTGGATTATGAGTTCATCTTTAGTAAATTTTTTTTATTGTGATCAACATGTACACTACAAAACATATACCAATTCAACAATTTTACATGTATAATTCAGTGACACTGATTACATTCTTCAAGTTGTGCAACCATTCTTGCTATCCTTTTCCAAATTTTTCCATCACCATTAACATACACTCAATGCACCCTAAGCAAAAAAAAATCCCTCTTTCCCCCTCCGTCTCACCTTTGGTAACCACTAATAATTTTTGGTTTCTATATATTTGTTTATTTCATATGAGTGAGATCATACAGTATGTGTTCTTTTGTGACTAACATTCGTTCAGCACAATGATTTCTAGATTCATCCATGTTGTGGCATGCATCATGATTTCACTCCTCTTTTATGGTTGAGTAATATTTCATTGTATGTATATACCACACATAGGAGAAAGATGTGGCCGTAGAGATTACAGCCTTGGAGACCCTATGGGGCAGTTCTACCCTGTCCTATAGGGTCACTATGAGTCGGGATCAATTTGATGGCACTGGGTGTGGTTTTGGGTTTTGGTACATACCACATTTTGTTTACCCATTTATCAGTTGATGGACATTTCTGTTGTTTCCACCTTTAGGCTATTGTGAATAGTGGTGAAATGAACATTTGTGTAGATATTTTAGTAGGGTTTTTATATTAATTTTCCAATATGAAGTTACTGAATCTCACAGGAAGTATAAACTGGAATCTCAATCCAACATAAGGGTGTTCCCACTGCTACAAAGTCTCAGGGGAGACTTTTTTTTTAACCTTTCCTATCCAGAGAACAGACCAAGGAAACAAACGTTGTTATTGTTTCCCTGTTCCTCAGAGTGGATTTTTTTCTTGTTTACTTTTTCATGGAGGGTATAGCCCTTTCAAGGGTCTCAGCTTCACAAAGAACTCTTAGGTCCAACTCCCCACATCATGCAGACCTGTGGTGTGATGAGCCTTTTTTTTTTTTTAATATTTTATTGTACTTCAGGTGAAGGCTTACAGAACAGATAGTTTCTCATGTAACAGTAACACACATGCTGTTTTATGACATTGGTTAACAACCCCACAACATTTTAACCCTCTGAATTCTCAACTTTTTTTTTTTTTGGTGAAAATACACATAGCCAAAGATACACCATTTCAAAAATTTTTTTACATATACATTTAAGTGACATTCACTACTCTCTTCTAATCGTGCTGTTATTCTCACTTAAGATGAAGGCTTACAGGACAAAATAGTCTCCCATTTAACAGTTACTACAAATGTTGCCCTATGACAATGGTTAACAATCTCACAACACATCAACAATATCCTTACTCTACTTTGTGTTCCCTATCATCAGCTTCCTACTCCCCTTCTGCCTTCTGGGCCTTATCACTGGACTCCTGTTGATGAGTCATTTTTATATGGCCCTTCTAGCCATGCATGGTTTTGTGACTCCCATAAAATTATTAGATGGGACTATGCAAATAAGGTGATTGTGGCCCACCAAGGGGATTGGACAGCCTGATAATAATGCAAGTAGGGTATATTGAACCCCTGTAGGGGTGGGGCTATGAAAATAAGGCATATGAAACCCTAATGATGGGATTGGTCAGTTTTGCCATCCTGCTAGGCTTAAAATGAGCTCATCCCAGAGGCGAGGGGGGGACCTTACTACCACAAAGAAAGAAGAGCCAGCAGTGGAGTGCATCCTTTGGACCTGGAGTCCCTGTGCTGAGAAGCTCCTAGACCCAAGACAGCTGTAACACTGGAGACGGCATGAGATGACAAGATGCAGCAGCAGAGAAATAGTGGCAGCAGAACCAGGAGACCAGTGTGAGATGGTGCAGTGGGCTGCCCAGCCCATGGAGTGAGGTGGCTACAGTGGGTGTGCTGACCCACAGAGCGAGAGAGCTGAGCGCCTTTGAGCCGAGTCTTACTGGTGGAGTGGGGTGCCTCTGGGCACTTATTGGCAGAGCTAAAGAGCTTTGTAACACTTGCCCTAGCAAGGCAGAGGCAAAGCTGAGAGGCCGAGAGGCCAAGGGCCAGTGGGCATGGCTGAGAAGAAGCTGTCCTGATTGAAAGACTGTATCCTGAGACATTCCTAATCCTGAATTGTAACCTGTTACTTCCCTAATAAACCCTATAATTGTGAGTATTGTCTGTGAGTTCTGTGTGGCCACGCAAACAATTATTGAATCCAGTGGAGAAGTAGTGAGTGCCATGGGAGGGACAGCTGGTGTCATAATTGGTAAAAAGGTTGGAGAGTGGAGGTATGTTTGACCTCCACCTCATAGGAATCAGCCTTGGGCTGATGTTGATTTTGATTCTTTCTGCCCCCTCGTGAAGTTGATAGAGGACGTCTGATGCAGCTGCACCACTCTTCACAAGACCCAAGACTCATTTCCATTTCCATGGAACTTTTAGAACCCAGGTCCCATGATTGGCAAGATTGCCACCCTCACTCTAACACTATAGCCAGAACATCAAGTCACACTTGCCAGTATTATTTTTCAATTTTCTGTCCTTTTCCTTCCTTTCTTCCCCCCTTATACTTTTTGTTTCTTGGAATCCCCTCTGTTTTGTTCTGAGATCAGTCATAGATTTAAAAGGATATTCGTCATATTTTATATAAAGTTTCCATGTCCTTTGTAGTGACACAGTTTCCAAATTTTTCTAGTTTGCCACATCGACAGAAATAAAAGTCTCAGAGCTAAAATATCTTTCTTTCTTATTCTAGGCTCTAAGGTTTAAAAAACTAAAAATGGGATCTACTCTACGAGGGAGCAGGTGGTATCTGTCAGCTAGAGGTCAGGGCACTGGTGATATTTTGGGTATCATCCTCAGAGGACTGTGAGTTTAGTTCTCTTTGGTTGGTAAGGACTCAACAGTTTTTATCCCCAGATGGTTAACTTTCCTTCTTGACATCCCAGGAGTCTGCCCAGCTTGGCTTTAACTCTGGCTTTCAGAGTGTTTTCTCTAAGCAAGAGTGTTTGTAATTCCATCTATTGAACATTCTTATGCCTCATTTCAGATTTACCCCAAAGAGTTTCACTTCATAGAAGTTCAGGACTGGAAGAGATCTTAAAGGTCAGCTAGTCTAACCCTTCATTTTACATATGGGGTCAGATGAATGATGGGATCAACCCAAGATTAAATAGGGTGACTGAGGGAGAACTGAGACCAGACCCCAGGTGTCTTAAGTCTCTCTAGGGCTTTCCCTACTCAACACGAAGTCTCACCTCGGCCTGCCTCTCAGTTCCTTAGTGTGGTTTCTTAGAAAGTGTACAAGTCTGTGTTTCATGGAGTGACTACCTATTGAGCAATGATCACAATGCCTGGTGCACAGTAGAAACTCTACAAATTTAGGCTCCCTTCCCTTTGGCTTCTCTCATGTATTAGTTTCCTGAGGCTGCCATAACAAATTACCACAAATTTAGTGTCTTAAAATGACAGAAATATATTTGATCACAGTTCTGGAAGCCAGAAGTTCAAAATCAAGGTGTCAGTAGGGTTGAACTCCTTCCAGAGGCTCTAAGAGAGAATCTATTGCTTGCTTCTTACAGCTTCTGCCAGCATCCCTTGGCTTGTGGCTGCATCACTTCAATCTCTGCTTCTATCATCATATCACCTTCTCCTCTGTGTGTCTAATCTCCCTCTGCCTCGCTCTATAAGCATATATGTGGTTGCATTTAGGGCCTACTCAGATAATCTAGGATAAGCACTTCCTCTCAAGATCCTTAACTTAATCACATCTTCTGTCATGTAAAATAATATTCACAGGTTCTGGGGATTAAGAGGTAAATATAACTTTATAGGGGTGGGGATGGGGGAATTTTTTTTTCTGCCTACCACACCCCAGATGCCAACTGACTATACTTCTGAAGCTTTGCTTTTCTTTTCTTTCCCCCAGCGACAGCTGATTTCCTATGGTCAAATGTATCATTTTACCTTGAAATATACTTCACTCTTCCAGGCCTGACTATGCAAAAGGAGTGCTTGTCCCAGTGGTCCATTTGTAAAAAACTAGCCATTGAAATCCCTATGGAGCACAGTTCTACTCTGACACACATGAGATCACCATTAGTTGGAATCAACTCAACAGCAACTGGTGTTTTGGTTTATGTAGGGCCATGAGGTTGTGGGTAGCTGAAAATAGCATGAATGCTTTGAATACTAAAGCACAGATGCCGTGAGAACTTGGAGGATGCAATGATTGGGGACATAACTTCCATGTCACATCCTTACCTTCATTCCACAAAAATCTTTTGAGCATCTACCACCCACCAGGAATTTAGAGATAAGAAACAAAACCTGAGCCCTTAATTAGGAGCTCACAGTAGAATGGGGGTTGAAGATAAGCAAAAAGAGCATTAGCACAAAGTGTGATGAAAGCTTTGATAGAGGTATGCCCAGGAGGCCAAGGGAGCACACGGAAAGGGCACACCCAACCCAGACTGGGCTGGGGGAAAGGGAGTACGGGTAGTCTCTGACTTATGACAGGGATGACTCCGTCTTAAGTTGATTCTGACATATGTCGAATACCTCTTTTTTTTTTTTTTTCGTTTTCGTTATTATTGCCTTTTATTATCACTGTCTTTACAAATCCGATCTTTGTTTGTCTTTGTGGGTTGGAAACATTACACACAAACATACAGCTTCAACACTGGTGCTTCCTGCTTCTCCAGTTATATGCACATCATATAAACCAAAAACAAACAAACAAACCAGACAGTCATAAGTGCTGGTTAGTCGTAATTCAAATACGTAACTGGGGACTACCTTTACAGCTGGCCCAGATAGGCTTCCTTGAGGAAGTGGTTCTCTGCATTTTGGAGAAAGAGTGGAGATAGCCAAGGCAGTAAGAAAGGTGGAGAATGTTGGGAGAATGCTGCCCACAGCGATAGAAAGGTACGCAAAGCATGGAGAAGCGAGAGTGGATAGGCATCTTCCTCATCACTTTTCATGTCACCTTCCTCATTGTCCCCATTCATTCAGCCACCATTCACCAAACATTTGCTGAGCTCTAATACTCATGCCCTTGTGGTGTTATGCTGAGCACTGCACAAAAGGTACTCCTCACACAAATGTGTATGCTGTAATCTAATGGGAGGTTGACTTAGGTAATAACAGAACTTAGAGTTTTCACTCAGACGTTCTGGGACAGGTATAATTGTGACTTCATTTTCCTGAAACTTTGATCCACAGGGACCTTGACCTCGGACCCCTATGACTTTGCCAACTCCTGGGCCCTGAGCAGTCAACAGCGGTGTAAGCGGGCATCCCCTCCCAGCAGCCCCTGCAACATCTCCTCCGGGGAAATGCAGAAGGTAGGTGCAGCTAAGCCTGGAAGTGGTCCGGACGCGTGTGTGACTTCTGGAATTAAGAGGCAGAGGACATCTGGTCTCAGGCCTTCCATTCGTGGGAGGAATAGACTTACCTCTGTGGGTCCCTCTGGCTGTTCAATGCAGAGTTCCCATGGGCCCCTTACCATCTGAAAACCAACTGTGGTTAGAGTTTGGTCACCTACATCTCTAATATTATTCTTTCCTCCATGTGAGTATGGGGGATGGGATCCACATGGATGTGGGTAAACTTAGTTCTCTTGGCTCTGGGTGGTGCTTGGGGGTGGGGGTTGTTGCTCTGGGGGAAGAAGCAGCAGCTCCATGGACCTCTGCTTCATGCTTAGACTGGTACAGACAGAGCTGGCACCTCCAACATTGGCCAGGGCTAGAAAAATTGCCCCACCCCTTTGTACAAAGCTCTATTTCTATGGACACAGAAGCTCTTTAGCAGCTCTTTCCCTCTTCAAATGCCCTTCATGATCCCACTAACTAGAACCTCCCACCTAGATAGAGGGAGTGGAAGTGGGAAGGAATAGTCAGAACTGCATCTTGCCTCCTCCATTAGCAGATGGACTTTTGTGTCTATTTGGGTGTGGGTGCTGGGAGGGATGACCTCCCCTGGATGGACTGACCTGGGCTGAGGGATGGAGCATGGCTCTGATATGAAGCTGGACCCTTGTCTGCAATGCAGATTACTGTCTTGAGGCTGCGTTCTGAGACTGAAAGTCTGAGGAATAAGGTTCATTTGCATGTTGTAAATCAGGTTTTCTGGAAGCCAATTCTGTGAGTGAGATGTTTGTGCAGGGGTCATTGGAGAGTCTCTCAGGAGCAGCCCCTGTGAGTAAATGAGAGAAGCAGGGTTGGGCATGGGTGGAGTTGAACCATGATGTAGTCACAACCCAGGCCTCAGCCGATCCTTCCAGGAGCTCTAAAAGCTAAGATGGCCCTTCAGAGATGTCCCAACTTGGGGCAAGGGTGTCCACACTGACCACTCAGGCACTGGATGGATGCAGGCTGCCCCTAAGAGACAGCTCCCTTTGGCTGAAGACAATTCCTGGAGAGCAACTCAGCTATGAGCCCTCAGCAGCCAAGACTCTTGGCAGCTAATGGATTGAGTCTTTTGGCTCTGATGGGTACCCACTGCAGAGTGGCTCTACTTAACAGCATCACCCTCCGTGCCCTTCATCCAGATAACAACCATGCTGTTAAAACCTATAATATATGCAGAAGCCTGCTTAGACCCAGGACGGCCACCATGATGGGACTTTCCAGACCATATTAAAGCCTTTGTCTGTGCATGTACAGTTCTAGTGAGTGTTCATACATACAGCAGTCACCGAGCAGTACAGCCTCTCAGGAGGGCAGGTGAGCAGACCCTGGTTTATAATTTTCTTTATAGATGAGAAAACCAAAGCCGTAAGAGTTACGTGGCTGCCCAAAGTTGCTCTGGTGGCACAGTGGTTAAGAGCTCGGCTGCTAACAAAAAGGTCAGCAGTTCGAATCCACCAGCCAGTCCTTGGAAATCCTATGGTTCCACTCTGTCCTATAGGGTCGCTGTGAGTCAGAAACGACTTGATGGCAATGGGTTTAGTAAGTTGCAGTCAGGATTCAAACCTGCCTGGCTCCCCTCACTTTGTTGCCTTGCCTCAGGCTTCTGAAGTTATTTCTACTTGTGGGCCCCTGCCTTTTTCCTCAGGAACTGGGCTTGATGGTTCTTAAGTTCCTTTCTATTTCAAAACTCTTTGATTATGTATTTCTTCTGTGTATTAGGCTGGAGAGACGGTATATAATAAAACCAAAAACCTGTTGCCATCAAGTTGATTCTGACTCAGAGTGACCCTATAGGACAGGGTAGAACTGCTCCATAGGGTTTCCAAGGAGCAGCTGGTGGATTCAAACCGCCTACCTTTTGATTAACAGCCATAACACTTAACCACTACACCACTGGGGCTCCAGTATATAACAGTTCTCAATAAATATCCTATGAATGGATGAATGAAAATTAGGTGGTATTATTTAGCTAAGGATTTGTGTCTATATCCACAATAATAATCCAGAATGCTTCACTTGTAGCAATCTGATTTATTCAATTCTGTAAGCAGGTGGAGAAACTCCAGCTCTTTCCTACTCCAGAAACAAACCTCTTTCTCTCTCTGTCTCTGTCTCTGTCTCTGTCTCTCTCTCTCACACACACACACACACACACACACACACAAGCCTTTAGCATGAGAAAGCCTCATTATTACCTGGTTACTTGTTCAACAATTCTTTTCCATAGTCGTGGAACAATTTGACCTTCTGAACCACAGAGTATGTCAGTTTCAGGAAAACATTCTGGGTTGACTCAAAATCCAGGTGCCTAAATCGTAAACACATAAACAAGTAAATTCCAGAAGACTTTTTTTGTCCCTTGGGTTTCTAGTGTTTCAATGGTTCTAGGTCCTCCGGTTAGTCCATAAAAGTCTTATCACCTAGAATGGAGCTGAAGAATGTTGTTGTTGTTGGATGCCATTGAGTTGATTCCGACTCATAGTGACCCCATGTGACAGAGTAGAATTGTCCCATAGGGTTTTCTAGGTTGTAATCTTTAAGGAAGCAGATCGCCAGATCTTTCTCCTGCGGAGTGCCTAGATGGGATCGAACTGCCAACTTTCTGGTTAGCAGCCGAGCGCTTAACCATTGCACCACCAGGGCTCCTTGAGCTGAAGAATAGCACTGACAAAGACAGACTGATCTGTAACACCAAGAGGAGGGTACTGGGGTGCCAGAGGAATGGGTAGTTTCCTCTCCTTTCCAGGAGAAATGTCTGAAGCTTGCCCGTGCAGCCCCTTGAGTTTCTCTCACCTCTAGGCCTTGGCATTGTGGTTAGTCCACACGACTTGGGGTCAGGCCACTTACTAGCTTCATAATCCTGAGAAAGACATTTGTCTTCTCCAAACCTCAGTTTCCACGTGTGTAAAACGGGCCTAATAGTAGCACCTGCTACAGAGGGCAGTTGTGAGAATAAGAGAGAGGTAATATGTGTGGAGTGCTTAGGGGGACTCAATTGTATGAACCATTTATATTATTATTATGAATGGAATCCCAGTGTCCTCCTGCTGTCCTTTGTTTCTCACTGGAGTGGCCTTGCTTTGCTAGTGGGCTGGGGAGAAGCGGGCCAAGCACACACAGGGCTTTAAACACAAGCTCCAAAATTCATTCTTTCCCTCTTAACCTCTTCCTTTTTTCTCCCAATTATAGCTTCCATTCCTTTTGGGTAGTTGAGCATAGCCTGAGGTTTGAAGGAAAGAAAGGTGCCTAAACACATTCAGGAGTCTCTGGGCGGTGCAAATGGCTGACATACTTTCAGCTGCTAACCAAAAGATTGGCGGTTCAAGTCCACCCAGAGGTAGGTGCCTTGGAAGAAAGCCCTGGTGATCTGCTTCTGAAGAATCAGCCACTGAAAACCCTATGTAGCACAGTTCTACTCTGACACATTTAAGGTCGCCATGAGTCTTGAGCTGACTGGACGACAACTGGTTAAACACATTTACACCAAGGGAGTGGATAAGCGATAGAAGCCAACTTCTTTTAGAGCTGCTTATTAACCCAGATGGATTTCAAATTGGGAATGTTTGAGGTATTATGTAGTGAGGAGAAGTAGGGATTTTATAATTCTTTTCTTTCTTTTGTTTCCAAACCTACAGTTTTATTGCTGCCTGGTTGTTCACCCTCTCTCCTCCTTCCTTGCCCTTCAATATTCTGTAAGCAGGAGTGAGAATAATGGGGTGTGCCTCAGTTGGTGAGGTGGGTGTTATGGATTGAATTGTGTCCCCCAAAAATATATGTTGTAAACCTTAACCTTTATTTCTGTGGTTTCTGTGGATTGTCTTTGTTATGTTGATAAGACAGGATTGGTGTAGGGTGTTCTTGAGTCAGTCTCTTTTGAGATATAAAAGAGATTAAACAAGCAAGCAGAGATGTGGGAAGAGATATGCCAACCCACATGAAGACTGTCCAGGAGCAGAAGCTCAAAGAGACAAGGACCTTCCTCCAGAGCCGGGAGAGGGAGAGAGTCTTGCCTGAGAGCCAGCACCCTGAATTTGTACTTCTAGCCTCCTAAACTGTGAGAAAATAAATTTGTTTGTTAAAGCCACCCACTGTGATATTTCTGTTATAGCTGCACTAGATAACTAAGACAGTGTGGTATGAGCGGCCACATATGTACCTCTAATACAGAAACATCTGTCTGAGGGCATGGACCTTGCCTTCTTTTATTTTGCGAACACAGACCAGTGCAGAGTTAAGTGCATGACTCATGTTCTCCCCATCTTCACAGTATAAAAGAATCATTTAATTTGTCTATAAGAAGCGGGAGGTGAAGACAGATTTTCAAGTGGAGAACCTGATACTGAGATAACTGAGAATATGTTGAGGAGGGAGACTGGGCACTGTCTCCTGGAGACAAAGGGGAGGGAGGCAGGACACAAGAGATGCCGTGCTTACCTTCCCTGGTACCTTTTGAGACTGCAGCTGCATGCTTGCTACTCACTTTGTCTCCTGGGTGCACTGAAGTCCTCACTAACCAGTGTACTGGGAGCAGCTTAAGAAATTGGGTACCAAGTTCTTAGTGCTGGGCTGAGGCCCCCAAACACTCCAGACCTCCCAGAGGGACAAGCTAAGCAGAGAACTTTTGGTTTCAGGTTGTTTACCTGAGAAGAGATGCCTGGTGTAGTCTCAGCCAATCAGGCTGTGTTTGCCCATGACTGGGGCTCTCTTACTGGCTGGGAAGCACAATGACTCATCTCCTGGGAGGTAATTACTGTGGTCCTTCAAATTGTTCTCAGCCTGCTTAGTCCCACTGGGCGACCAGATTCATTAGTTAGGTCTGGTAAACGAAGCATCATTTACAGGTGTTTTCCATGGAGTCTGTGGCTCCAAGAACCATTTGGAGTGGCAAGGTGTTCTGTGGAGAATGTATGGCCCCAGAAAGTGTCCTGGACAGTAGCTGGAATCTTTTCTCCCAGTTCTCTGGAGCTTTCATCTTTTCAGGGCTGTAGCTAGGAGTTAGTTTATGCTGAGAGCCAGGTCATATTACTTATACCTAGTGGATGGCTGTTTCCTTGTTATGCCAACAAAACCCCGGACCTCTTTCTACTGGGACTGATAATGGCTTGTTGGATGCATGCAGATTTACAGTTTATTCAGCTTTTCAAACAGAGGGCAGAGCTGCTGGAGTCTACAGCTAAGGGTTGCAGACCTAGAAATAAGAAGCCCCAAGCTATGAATGTTCAAGTAATTGATGTTAATTTGCAGGTAATTCTACCAGACAGGACACATTTAGGTTTAGGTTGCCTTTTTTTAAAAAAACTTGAGAATGTTAGCAAGGGCTGACCTTTTAAAGGGGACTTGGGTTCGTCCTACAGTCCGGTCTGCAGCATGAAGCCCAATGTTTCAGAAGCCTGGACTTGGCCTGCAGCTAGCCCACAATGTGCTCTTGCTCATTAGAAAAATCAACCTTCTCTGACACTTTACAACTCTCTGCTAGAAAACTGCCATAGTAAACATAATGTTGTGTGCTGTCAAGTCTATTCAGACTCATGGTGACCCCATAGGACAGAGGAGAACTTCCAAACAGGGTTCCCTAGGCTGTATTCTTTACAGGAGGAGATCCAGTGGTGTCACTAGAGGGGTGTCGGCGGTGCAGACCACACTGGGTGACACTGTAGGAAGGCGCGACACAGAGGCTTAGTGAGGGTAATGAGCACCCAGGGGCAATCTCTAAATTGCACCCCCTCCCAATTTGAGCACCCAGGGGCAACCTCTAAGTTGCTCCCCCCTCCCCAATTTCAAGATGAATAGACGTTGATAGCAGTGACGAGTCAGCAGAAAAGCTTTCCCCTCTCTTGTTTAGCTGCCTCAGTCAGGCACCTTTTGTATTTGTCGTACCTTGGAATGTCATTCTGTGCCTGGTTTGGTGCCTCCTTGGACTTGCAGCCCTAACCCTAACCCTAACCCCTGCCCCATGCCTCTGGGATGACACCAAAATGACCGTCTATAAGTTTATCCCTGTAGTTAGTTATGACAACAGAAACATTTTTTGTACGCCCAGCTTACACGTATCAATATACCTGCAAGGCTAACACACTGTACTAATTTACTTTTTGAACTTTCTAACGTGCTCTAGTCAGAGCTGTCATTATTACCCAATTACGACTCTTTAAATCACGTGGTTTTGGCTGCACGTGCTACAAGCGCGTGCTGTTGTATTCCTTGCTGCTGGTGTTTTTACAGCTGCTGATTTTGCCAAATTTTCTGGTATTTTAGTTGCAATATTGTGATAATTAGTGTTTGTGAACCTGTATCAATAACTTTCTTTGAGAGTGAAGTAGTAATTAAACGAAAAGAAGGAGTGAGATATGGGAATTAGGATTTACGAGTAACATTAATACAAAAAACATTACTATGGATTCTGTATGGTCTGGTATGGGAGGAGGTCCACGGAGGGCAGGTGACACCATGAGCTACTGCACTGGGTGACACCAACCCTAGTAAGGCCACTGAGGAGTTCATCAAGTTTTTCTCCTGTGGAGCTGCTGGTGGGTTTGAACTACCAACCTTTCAGTTAGCAGCCGAGTACGTGACCATTGCACCATCAGTGCTCCTTATTAAACATATAAATGTCTATGATGTGAGCAATAGCCCCTTGGGTGTGTTGCCACTGTGCACTGTAACCTGCAGAACTATGTTGTTGTTAGTTGCCGCCGAGTCCGCCCCTGACTCATGGTTTGAGTCCATGCACAGTGGGTGGAAACAAAATGCTGGTTTTCATTGGCTGATTTTTGGAAGGAGATCGCCAGGCCTTTCTTCCTACTCTGTCTTAGTCTGGAAACTCTGCTGAAATCTGGTCAGCATCACAGCAATATGCAAGTCTCCACGGACAGACGGATGGGTGGTGGCTGCGCGTGAGACAAACTGGCCTGGAATCGAACTTGGGTCCCCTGCATGGAGGGTGAGAATTCTACCATCTGAACCACCACTGCCCCCTCCACTGGGAGGTGTAGTTGCTGCAATCATCCCTTATCCTCAGCATCACCTCCCCCAAAGTGGGAAGACTGTCCTGTGCTTTTGCTGCTGCAATCTGAGTACAAGGATACTTTCTTGCCTCTGGCCCCCAAGGTTCTCTCCAATATACCTCCTCAGAGTTGGTCCTCAAGACTGCTAGTCTTTGTTGAGAAAACTGAGTTTACCAGTTACTGCTCTACCTCTCAGGGGGAATCATCTATCAGTGGCATCAACTTCAGGCAAGTGACTGGTGCATCAACTTCAGGCAGGTGACTTTTCATCAATGTTAGAAATCTTAGACTCGTAGAAACTCAGATTCTAGAAGATATCTAGTTCAACTTCCAAACCATTGCACCAATGGTATCCACAAACTGTACCCAGATGGACCAATTATGCTGTAACCTTGGCCCAGCTTAAGGATCATGTCTTGGAGACATCCTTACTGGGATCTTTCTAGCCATCTGGTGGAATTCAGCCCTATGCAGCCCTTCTTAGTTCCCTGGTAAGTCTCTCCTTTCATTTTATCCCCATTTCAACTACTCAGGGCATTGCCCCTCAGTGCCCCTGAATACTGGAGAAGCAAGGTCTTTTCAGTCTGATTTCTCCAGGTCTTATTCAGGAGTTTAAGTCCAATTGTATCCTCATCTGTCATTTAACAGCCCCACATTTCCTGTTCTCTACTGGCCTCCAAAATTGGAGTTTATTTGCTCAATACAATCTTTATTTCTTTTTTTTTCTGTTCATGTCTTCATATTTTCGCCCCTTCCCCTTGTCCTGGAGAACCCTCTCCCCCTCCTCTGAAACAGTATGCCGTTCACCTGTATTTCCTCATCCTCCCAGGAAATCACCTGTCCCTCACAAGCTAACATTTGTAAACACTCATGTTCACTTTAAATAACCATAACATGTCTCCTCAATGGCCCAAAGAGGCTTATAAAACACCCATTCTGCTGGGGACAAGGCAATTCACTCTTCATGTTCTCATTAAGGATTGCCCAAGCATATTTGCAAACGACGTACTCTGCTCTTTCTACCATTTCTGTCACAGTTGTGCTAAAATGAGAGCTCATGGACACAGAGTGAGGTACTTTAAATACAGAGGCTCTGACTAAGCATCCTGGCAGAGCTGGGAGACTCACCAGCCAAGTCTACTTCTGGCATCCCTGCTTCCTTGCTCTGCCTTTTCCATTCACTTAATTGGGTGATTTGGCTGGGAATAGGCTTATCTTGGAGATTGGGGAGAATTTTGTTACAGTCGTTTGCTTGGAAGAATAATTATGATTCAGAGAGGGACCAACTGTGGTGGGAGAGTCTGGCCCAGGGAAGGTCAGCAAATCTCAAGGAAAGACGCTTGTCACCCAGGATCTCCTAAGAAGTTAGTTGTCAGGTAATAGAGCTGTAACCTGGTTTTACAGGAAGGATGCTCAAGTGATACTTACCTCAGAGTTAGGGTTTGAACACAGGTATGCACACACACATGCACATGCGTGCGCGCGCGCGCACGCACACACACACACACACACACACACACACACACACCCCTTTTTCCCTTTTGCAGAGTGAGACTGGCCTAAGGGAAGAGGATTTATTTTGCATGCTTTACCGAGATCCAAGAGATCAGGGTGCAGTCCTTGGTTTTGCTTGATTCTCTGTGTGTTCTCGTGTAAGTTACTTTCCTGCTCTATATTTCGGTCTTCCCTCTCCAACATAAGCAGAGCTCTCCTAACCCCTGACTGACCAGTTGCCGTCGAGTTGACTCTGAGTCATGTCGACCCCATGTGTGTCAGAATAGAACTCTGCTCCATAGCGTTTTCAATGGCTGATTTTTTGAAAGTAGATCACCAGGCCTTTCTTCGAAGGCACTTCTGGGTGGAATCAAACTTCTAACCTTTCAGTTAGCTGTCGAACAAGTTAACTGTTTGCACTACCCAGGGACTCCAACATTGGACTCCAAAAATGAGCACCCTTTTCCTTTACAGCAAATTCATTCCCCTCAGTGCAGAGCAGAACGAGGGGTGGTGATCTGTGTGGTTGTGGTGGGGCAGTGGTGACCCTGACCACTGCTCCTTTGCGTTCTAGCCTTATGGCAGGGATTAGGGGCTACCACTAGGTTTCCAAGATTTCTCTCAAGTTAAACAGAACTTGGCCTTTTAGAGACCTTATTTGATAACCCTCGAGGAGGGTTGGGTAAGACCAAAGCTTTCAGTTCAAATGTCTCCCTAACTTAACAACCTCAAAATCCTTTAACAAAATATCTCTTAGGTGGCTTCCTTTCCACTCCTTTCCCCGATGAGGACCAGAATGAGCCAGAATCTGATGGCACTGGTCAGTACATATTTATTGAGATGTTCTGTGTGGTTTGGGCAACACTAAAAACGTACCATGTAGACTTGCAATCTACTTCAGGGAACAGACACATATGAGAAGTTAAATAAACATGAAAGTACCAACACAGATGCTACCGTGGGTCAGTAAATGACAAATTGCCAGAAGAGTGATTAGACAATAGTAAATGATATGGGAGCTCTGGGGACTCAGCTCTTATCACAGAGGGTCTTTCTTTTCTGGGAGAGGGATAGGTGGAATGGTTCAGACTGGGATATTTTCCACTCCCAGAGATAGGGCCGACCCCAAACCAAGAACCAGGGCATGGTGGCTCTTGTCCTTCCAGCCAGCTGACCCCTGCCCCTGATCCCTGAGAATCGCTCCGATGCCTCCCAGGAGCACCGGGGCAGAGGATGGGAAGAGTCCTTTGGAGGGCTCCCTGGCCATCTCTCCCTGGCTCTGGGGACTTCTGTGACATATCCAGTTACCCTGCTTCTCAGCAGAGCTGTACCCCAACTGTCTCAGAGAAAGGAATGTCCAACTCCATAAAAGCCACACCTTTGATGGAAATCTATCAGTCTTCTTCCCAGGAGCTTTGTCGGCCAGATCTTGGAATGTGGGTGGGAATTCCAAGCCAGCCAGAAGTTACAAATAGGGTCAGCAACCCTCCCCCAACCATCTCTTCAGGCTGACCAATGAAAAACTACCCCCTGCTGTGGGCTTAATTTTTGAACCCACTACCTTGGTCCAGTTCAGGCTTCTGGCACCTCCACATTTCCTCCAGGTCATGGGGCACCCACCCCAGAGCTGGAAAGATTCATCCTGGCTGAATAACCTTGCACTTTATATATTAGACTCTCCTTTCTTTGTTCACTTCAGTCCTGGGAATGCCTCCCTCCGTTCTCCTGCATCAGCTGTTTGGGGACAAACACAATAGCTAAGTTTCAGATCTCTAGCTACTGCTTTCTCTCTTCCCCCTGCTGCCACTGGGGAGGTATGCTTGTTTTCTCTCCCCCTGCCCTGAACCAGCCTTCATCTCTGGGGAGGAGGCCTGGTCTTCTTTAATGAACTGAAAATGTGATTAAGATGGGCCATGATTGGGTCTGCACACCCGCCTTGGCAGGGTGAGGTCATGGATTGATGGACTGGGCTGGAGCTCTCTCACCAGTCTCTGGCATCACAGACAGAAGCTGAAGAAAGACAGAAGAGCTGACGCCAGGCATGGGAGCCAGGGAGATGCTGGAAGTGGCAAATTAGCTGACCTTCATTTTGTGTCCCTGCCAGATAAGTTTAGCAGAGAGCTGAGGTGAAGCCTACTTCTGGCTGTTTGTCTAGTATTGACAGCAGGCAAAAGATAGTAATTGTAAACAACTGATTGATTTCTTGGTGTAATCTAATTTTATTTTGCAGCAACCATCTAAGGTAAGTCTTGTTATCTGTGTTAGGAGCAGGTTCAGCTGTGACAGGAAACCTAAAGTAAGACTGGCTTGAACAACACAGAGGATTATTCCCTGTCATGTGAAGAAGCTCAGGGGTAGGACATCCAGGGCCAGCACAGGATCCATGGTGTCAGGGATCCAAGGTCCTTCCATCCTTGTCCTCAGCATGGGGCTTCCACCTCATGGTCTAAGATGGCCTCTCAAGCTTTAGTCATCACAACCACAGCTGGAGCGGGACTAAGAAGGAAACATGCCCTCCTTTGGAGGACATTTTCTGGAAGTTGCACGTAACATTTCTGCTTGTATCCTACTGGGCAAAGCTTAGTCATATGACTACAGCTAGCTGCAAGGGAGTCTGAGAGATGTAATCATTATTCCAAGTGACTCTGGGCCCAGGTAAGAATTGAGGCTTCTAATTCTGAAAATCAGCGAATGAAAACTCTATGGATCACAATGGTCTGGTGTGCAACCAGTCACGGGGATGGCGCAGGACCAGGCAGTGTTTCATTCCATTGTGCATGGGGTTGCCATGAATTGGGGACTGACTCGATGGCAGCTACCACCACCACCAACATGACTAAGAAAGAAGGAAAGACTATGTACTGCGGGGCAACTTTCAGTCTCTTTTACAGGTGAGGAAACAGGTGCAGAGAGGCAAGATAATTTTCTCAAGGTTATACAGTTTGAAAGTGCTAGGGCTGAGACTCTAACCCAACCATGCTTCTAAAACCTGTGCTATATCCACTGTGCTACACTGTTGTCTAATCTGAACTTTAGGAAACAAGGCGAGGAGGGGTGGGGCGCATAGTAGAAAACCATGTAATTTGTGGTTTGTTGACAGGTGGCTGGGCTGTGGAATGGAATCAGCCCCTGCTCAGTCACTCCTTCATTAGTACAGTGGTTCTCAAACTGTGCAGTCTCAGGGTCCCTTTATGCTTTTAATAATTACTGAGGACCCCAAAGAGATTTTGTTTATGTGAATTTATCTATCGATATTGACCATGTCAGATATTAAAACTGAGAAATTAAAAACATATTTACTCATCAAAAAATAATAAACCCAATATACATGAACATAAATAACATATTTTCAATTGAAAATAACTATATATTCCAAACAAAAAGTTTAGTGAGAAGAATGACATTGTTTGATAGTTTTGCAGGTCTCTTTAATGTCTGTCTGGCTTAATGGAAGATAGCTGGAATCTCATAGATTTAAATGTTCTGGAATTCCTACCCTTCCCAATGTTATCAATAACTTGTTATGATCCACACAGTCGAAAGTCTTTGCGTAGTCAATAAAACACAGGTAAACATCTTTCTGGTATTCTCTGCTTTCAGCCAGGATCCATCTGACATCAGCAATGATAACCATAGTTCCACGTCCTCTTCTGAATCCAGCTTGAATTTTTGGCAGTTTCCTGTTGATGTACTGCTGCAGCTGCTTTTGAATGATCTTCAGCAAAATTTTACTTGCATATGATATTAATGATATTGTTTGATAATCTCCACATTTGGTTGGATCACCTTTCTTCGGAACAGGCATACATATGGATCTCTGCCAGTCGGTTGGCCAGGTCACTGTCTTCCAAATTTCTTGGCATAGACGGGTGAGCACTCCAAAGCTACCTTCATTTGTTGAAACACCTCAATTGGTATTCTGTCAATTCCTGGAGACTTTTTTTTCACCAATGCCTTCAGCCCAGCTTGGACATCTTCCTTCAGTACCACTGGTTCCTGATCAAAGGCTACCTCCTGAAATGGTTGAACATCGACCAATTCTTTTTGGTACAGTGACTCTGTGTATTCCTTCCATCTTCTTTTGATGCTTCCTGCATCATTTAATATTTTCCCTGTAGAATCCTTCAGTCTTGCAACTCGATGCTTGAATTTTTTCTTTAGTTATTTTAGCTTGAGAAATGCCAAGCGTGTTCTTCCCTTTTGGTTTTCTAACTCCAGGTCTTTGCACGTGTCATTATAATACTTCAATTTGTCTTCTCGAACTGCCCTTTGAAATCTTCTGTTTAGCTCTTTTACTTCATCATTTCTTCCATTTGCTTTAGCTACTTGACGTTCAAGGGCAAGTTTCAGAGTCTCTTCTGACATCCATTTTGGTCCTTTCTTTCTTTCCTATCTTTTAAATGACCTCTTGCTTTCTTCATATACGATTTCCTGATGTTGTTCCACAACTCATCTGGTCTTTGGTCATTAGTGTTCAATGTGTCAAATCTATTCTTGAGATGGTCTTTGAATTCAAGTGGGATATACTCAAGGTCATACTTTGGCTCTTGCGGGCTTGTTCTAATTTTCTTCAGCTTCCACTTGAACTTGCATATGACCAATTGATGGTCTATTCTGCAGTGGGCCCCTGGCCTTGTTCTGACAGATGATATTGAGCTTTTCCATCGTCCCGTTCCACAGAGGTAGTCGATTTGATTCCTGTGTATAGTCCCTGTTTATGTTGTTGAGAAAAGGTATTTGAAATGAAAAAGTCGTTGGTCTTGCAAAATTCTGTCATGCGATCTCCAGCACTGTTTCTATCACCAAGGCCATATTTTCCAACTACTGATCCTTCTTTGTTTCCAACGTTTGCATTCCAATCACCAGTAATTATCAATGCATCTGGATTGCATGTTAGATCAATTTCAGACTGCAGAAGTTGGTAAAAGTCTTCAGTTGCTTCATTTTTGGCCTTAGTGGTTGGTGTGTAAATTTGAATAACGGTCGTATTAACTGGTCTTCCTTGTAGACATATGGATATTATCCTATCACTGACAGCGTTGTACTTCAGAATAGATCTTGAAATGTTCTTTTTGACGATGAAAACAGTGCCATTCCTCTTCAAGTTGTCATTCCTGGCAAAGCAGACCATATGATTGTCCCAATCAAAATGGCAAATACCAGTCCATTGCAGCTCACTAATGCGTGGGAT
Source organism: Trichechus manatus latirostris (assembly GCF_000243295.1). Taxonomy (NCBI): domain Eukaryota; kingdom Metazoa; phylum Chordata; class Mammalia; order Sirenia; family Trichechidae; genus Trichechus; species Trichechus manatus. The sequence goes on along the minus strand of NW_004444118.1, from coordinate 1,289,597 downwards.
ATCAATGTTTATGCATTCCATTTCATTTTTGACGACTTCCAATTTTCCTAGATTCATACTTCGTACATTCCACATTTTATTAATGAATGTTTGCAGCTGTTTCTTCTCATTTTGAGTCGTGCCACATCAGCAAATGAAGGTCTCGAAAGCGTGACTCCATTCACATCATTAAGGTCGACTCTACTTTGAGGAGGCAGCTCTTCCCCAGTCGTCTTTTGAGTGTCTTCCAACCTGAGGGGCTCATTTTCTGGCACTATATCAGACAATGTTCCACTGCTATTCATAAGGTTTTCGCTGACTAACTCTTTTCAGAAGTAGACTGCCAGGTCCTTCTTCCTAGTCTGTCTTAGACTGGAAGCTCAGCTGAAACCTGTCCGCCATGGGTGACCCTGCTGGTATTTGAATACCAGTGGCATAGCTTCTAGCATCAGAGCAACATGCAAGCCCCCACAATACAACAAACTGACAGACTTGTATAGTACAGTAAAACCTGAAAAACTGGGACCTATGTAAGGCAGAAACCTGACAGTGAAGGAAAACTCATATATTTTCCATTAAAACCAATGATAGAAAAGTGGTAAGACTGCATCCTGTCAAAGGTGGAAAACTTCCAAGACCTGGAAAAGGCAGTCTCATTGAGTTCCAGCTCTCACAGATTTCACAGTGTTATTAAAATTGTTTTGACCTTGCATATTCACAAAAGGATCTCAAGAGTCTCTATGGGGTCCTTGGACCACACTTATTGACGTTGTAAATACTTTACGAGGTTTCCAAGTCTGAAAGGCTGCATTTAGCCAGCTGCTCTCTGAGGAGATTTGTGTTCTTTGAAGGTGTCTTCAGGTCTCTGAAGGGCTGGTTTGTGGTAGTGGGGGACTATTCCCACTGCCGTTGAGTTCATTCGGACTTAAGTGGATCTGAAAACATAACTTTATTTTGGTGGGTAAGGGGGAGTGGGCTCCCTGGGTGGTGCAAATGTTTATGCGCTCTACTATTAACTGAAAGGTTGGAGGTTTAAGTCTACCCACAGGCACCTTGAAAGAAAGGCCTGGCTATCTACTTTTGAAAAATCAGCCATTGAAAACCCTATGGAGCGCAGTTCTATTGTGACACACATGGGGTTGCCATGAGTCTGAGTTGACTCAATGGTAACTGGTTTGTTTTTGGTTTAGGAGAGAGTGTAGTCAACTGTGTAGGGCTGGGGAGGTGGTTTCAGTCAGTCTTTCCTTAAAGTAGGGAGATGGGCAGAGGGTTTGTGGAGTGTTTAGTGGCCTGTAACTTCTCTAAGTCTACATCCTCTCATGACTGAGTGAGTGGTGAGGAGCTGGCAATGACTGACTTGGGTATCCAGAAGCTTGTCTCCTGCTGGTGCGTGTACCCCCAAACACTGACACCCAACTATGCCCAACTCCTGCAGGAGAAAAGAGGGTGCATGGGAGACATTCCTAAATCATGCATGGCTGGGGTGAAGCCAACAAAATCCTGTTCACCAAATCCTAAAGTGCTGTGTGGATGAAGTGAACCGGGATGAAGTAGCGAAAGACATCTATGAGTACCTCACACGGAATAACAAACTGAAGGGTCGAAAGATGTGGCATAGGCAGAAAATATAAACGTATTCAAGGAAAGTTTGGTTAGGTTTTTAGTATGATAGGGCCCATAGCTATCTGTTAAGAGAAGCTTAGGCTGCTAACCTATTAGAACAATGTCCCAGAGGGCAGTGGGTCTTACCTGGGATGTCTGTGGGCAACACTGAGCTGGAGTCTTGGGGATTGGCTCAGTGGAAATTATTCTGTTTCTCCTTCTGCCTGAAGTTATGCTGTTGGCATTGCCTGGCACAGCCTCCCTCCTGCCCTGCAACATAAGTCTTATACATTGTCCAGGGCCCCATTCAGACTTTGCCTCCTTCTTAGGAAGTCTTCCCAACATGTCAGCTGTAGGTTTCTTCCAGCTCTGACTGGCCACATCATTGGTGAGACACCCCTAAAGCAGGACACAGTCTTTAGACCGTTACGTAAACTTTCCCTTTGCTAATACCTGGTCCAAGGGGACGGAAGCTCCTTAAGAATTGGAGAATGTAACTTATTCACTGTTGTGCTCTTTACTGTTAGGATTGATTCAGCACTTTCTTATTGCTTTCTCTGCATGCCCTGGGAATACAGCTCCTGTCTTTGAAAAGCTTGCAGGGAAATGGGGGAGACAGCTACAGAAATGGATAATTTCAGTACAAGAGCAGATGTGCCCAGAGTGCTGCGGAAGCATCTAACCCAGCGGAGTGGGAGAAGGGGACCTGGTCAGAGAAACCTTTATGGAAAAGGTGGTTCCTGACCCGAGGTGTGGAGCAGGAGTTACCTGGGCAGAAGGAGGGGACATACTGGAGGGCAGAGGGGATGGGATGAGGGATAGGCTTTATGACGACCGAGACCAAGCCTGTTTGCTTTTATTGTATTCCTTGTGCCTGGTACATAGTAGGTGTGTAATAACTATTTATTGAATGAAATGTGAAGATATGTTCTGGAAACCATCAGTAAAGTATGAGATGGTGAGTGGGAGGCATGGGATTAGAGAGGTCGGCTGAGGTCAGATCAGGAAGGGTCTGGCCTGTCTTCCTAATGAGCGTAGACATTGCCCTAAAAGCAGAGTGGGGACATAGTCAGTTTTGTATTTCAAATTCACTTGCACACACTGCTGGGACCTAGAAGCCACTCAGTAAATGCTTGTTGAGTGAACGTTTTGGTTACTGCCCACCTGCCAATGTCTCTACTGTGAGTCTGAGAGCACAAGATATAGACGCCATCTTAGACTTGGTGGACAAGTCCTACCTCAGGACCTGGCCTGGCAGGGCTACCTGTGCAGAACTGCGAGACAGTAAGAGAGATAAGTCACTGTGGTGGGAATGCTGGGTGATGGCAGATCTGCTACAGGTGCTGGGGTGATGTCTAGAAGTCCTGCCTGGCTGTCAGACTGTTCTCACTTTAGGAGATGGAGTCCAGGCCAGGCTGACCAGAGGAAGACTGGAAGACAAGGTGTGATGACAGACTTTTCCTCATTTCTGATGAGAAAGGAATCTTGTCAGATTTCAGGTACATGTGGGAAGCCAAAGGAATTATTCTAAGAGGGAGCTGGCTATTTCTGCAGAAATCTACTCCCATCCTGCAGGCAAATAATCAGAATGCACCCTTCTTGCCTAGGCTTTCTGTAAACCATTTAATACCTCAAGGGACTTCCCAGGAAATGTGCAGGAGTATTGTTCTCGTTTTCCTTTAAGTGGGTGGTGGTGGTGGTGGTGAGACTGACTGGGGCCAGCTAGAGATAGGCCATGCTGGCTCTGCCCACCAGGTCTCTGAAAGGGGTGGGGTTGCCTGGACTCCTGGGGTCCCTTCTTTGCTCTAGCTGATTCTGTGTCCTGCCAGGTCACATTTGCCAGCCTCCTGGTCCCTGTCCCTACAGGAGTTGCCCTGTGGTGTGGGGACTACTCCAAGTCCCTCCCCAGGGGATGGTAGAGATTACTAGAAAACACCCAGAGTTGACTTGTCAAGCTTTTCTTTAGTTCCAAGTTGTGGGTAGGGAAGGAGGTAGGCAAGAGCCTGGGCATCTGATCCTCTCTCTCAGACACCCTCACCTGCTCTTTGAGGGTTCAGTGACCTCACTTCCTGAGTGGCATTTCTGTTGGGGCAGGGGATGTAGCAGAACAGAAAGGAATAGCCACAGGCCTCAGCCTCCTTCTCTTAGCCTCAAATTGCCAGTGAGAATGGAGGCTCTCAGACTTATTACAAGGAAGAGAGATTCCCCTCATCTATACTAGAAAGAAACCCACTTTGTTCTGGAGGAGTGTGAACCTTCCAAATAAGTTTAACAAAAGCAGTCCCTCTGCAGACCACAAAGAACCCAAGACTTGACAGATATGATAATGTTGCCATGGCAACCATTCATCCCTGTACAGCCCAAGGAGATGGAGACAGGGGAAAAAGGACAAAGATGTCCTTCTGTCCTGCTGGTGATCTGCTCACTATTCTGGAGGATAAGCCTAATGGCAAGAGGGAAGGTGGAAGCAATCTCTCTGGTGGCCAGGATACCAATGGCGATGATGAAAATATGGGGTCACCATTTATTGGGCAATGCAATATTCCCTTCCATCTTCATTACAGTCTTATTAGTGAGGACCTATTATCATCATCCCCATTTTGCTGAGGAGGAAGGGTTAAGTAAACAGCCCAAGGTCACACAGTTAGCAGGTGGAAGACACTGAACTTGACTCTAGGGCTGTTAGAGTCATACCAAGGCCAAGGCAAGCCTGCTTACTACCTCTGTCATCTTCCTGGTTGTTGTCTTCAGAAAACTCCGTTTTCCCTTGTGCAAAATGCTCAGGGTGCAAGTGGAAGGATAAATGAAATCACGAGAGACCTAAGTGGTCACAGAACTATTAACAGTAGTCTTCATTTATTGATTGCCTGCTATGTGCCAGGCAACTGCATGAGACAGTGTGAATATCATTATTGTTCCTATTTAATGCAAGGACACCCCTGTCCAGAGAAGTGAGGGGATTTGCCTCAGTCCCCATCACTAGGAAGTAGCTGAGCTAGGCTTTAAGCCTATGCTTTTCCCACCCAGGAATCCTCAGTAGGTGCAGAGTCTCCAACCTGACCAGATGTCACTCAGAGGGCAGGTCATAGAGGAAGTGCTGGGGTGAGCAATGGCTCCCAAGAGGAAGAGCTGCTAATTACCCTCATCCACAAGCTGGCCTGCTGCAGTTTTGCAGCTCAGCAGCCCTTGCCTGCTGCTGCTTTTCTCAGGTGAGGAGAGAACCAGCCACGTCCAGTCTGTCTGGGCCACAGCCCTGGCCTCCCTCCTGGGTGCCCCAGGGTCTGCTGTGATCTGGGAGCAGCAGTGACATTGTGCCCTGCTTGCCTGGCTCTGATGTAGATTCAAGGCCCCCACATAGTGGCACTGTGGGTAGAACAGGGCTCTCTGGTGCTGCTGGGTGGTTTTTGCAGACAGTGAGATTTTTATTCCTCCATGCTTTCCATGGTGCCACAAAACAAGAGGCCCACGGGACTGGTTCGTGGGATTGGTTTTCAATTTATGTGGACTTGCTCTGGAGATTCTTTGTATAGTTGGAGAAGAGTGGATTTCTCTTTTCTCAAAGCTGGTTAATTTCTTTCCTCTTTTTATTCTCCCTTTAGGAACACTAATTTGCTCTGGTTTACCCTTCAGGACTTAGCTTTTCCGTTTAGATACTCTGGTACTTCTTTCTTTTTAGCTGCAGGTTATGTCTTCACTAATTGCTGGATTCCAGGAGAGCCTGCATATGCATGAAAGAAATTGTGCAACCTCCCTCCCATCATTTCTATCAGTAATACTGTACTGTGTCAAATTTAAGACATCATTGATTTTAAGACATGTCATTAGTCTCTGTACCACTAACAAAGAAAAAGCCGTCCATTAAGTTATGATGCTATCAGGAAACTTAGGGGGCAGAGAGTTTAGGTTAATGGATAAGGAACAACTCAGAAAAGGAGGGTGAGAATAGTTGTACAACTCGAAGAATGTTATCCATGTCACTGAATTGTACATGTAAAAATTGTTGAATCGGTATTATGTTCTGCTATGTATATTCTCAACAACAAAAATAAATTATTAAAAAAGTTATGATGCTATTAATTATAAGATGCACCCCAACTTAAGAGATGTTAAATTGTGAAAAAAAAAAGTGCACTGAGAATCATTAAAACCCAGAATGTAGAGATGTTTATAAACAAAACATACAGGGGTATTTATACTGAAGAGTTAGCAGGAGTAATAAATGACAAAAGTTGCAAACCTGCCCTATGTTACCAGGTTGAGAGTGCCAACAAAGTGATAAAACCTAAGAATAACTGTTGCCTTGCAGAGTAACTCTGGGACATTTTGTAGAATCTTAGCATGCTTTTGCTGACGGGAACTGGGTGAGCACTGGAATCGCCTGGGGAAAGCCTGAAAAACCATACTGCTGAACCTACACCCCCAACCTACTGAATTTAAACCACTGGGGGGAAGGCCCATGAATCTCTACTTTATAAAACCCTTGTCCCACCCTCTTCTTTACAGTGAAAAGATCAAGATCAGGAAGGGGAGGGGACTATGTCAAAGCAAAACTGATGGTGAACAGCATTACTGGACTCTGAAATCAGATCAGATGGCCAATGCCAAGTCCAGTGCTCTTCACAGGTCACTGCCTGCCAGAACAGTACAAGGGCCTGAGGCTCTGCACTTCCAGGGCTCAGTCCAGGATGTAACCTTAGTCTTCGTCTACTTCACACAACATGACTACAATATCTTTCCTTTGATTTTTAGGTTGATTAACAAATGTTTATAAGCACTTACTGGGTGCCAGGCACTGTGCGAGGTGCTGGGAGGACAATGGTGAATAAAAAAGCCAGTCTCCGTCCTGAGGGCGCTTCCGTGGTCATCCCAGCAAAGTTAAGTCATCCCTAGCTGCAACAAGCTTAGGGAGGCACTAACTGGCCATGAAAAGCTGCTGGGGCCACATGACACCGACCCCGCTCAGGAGGCCATCTTGTTCCGCAGGACCTGTGGGAGCAGTGCCAGCTTCTGAAGAGTGCCTCGGTGTTCGCCCGCTGCCACCCCTCTGTGGATCCGGAGCCTTTCGTGGCCCTGTGTGAGAGCACTCTGTGCAGGTGCGCGCAGGGCCGAGACTGCCCCTGCTCTACCCTCCTGGAGTACGCCCGTGCCTGCGCGCACCAGGGCGTCAAACTGGACGGCTGGACTCACCATAGCACTTGCCGTAAGTCAGCTGCCGCCCGCCCCTCCTGGGCTGCTCCCTGGCTGGGGAAGGCGCTCTGGTGGTGATGACTACTGCCCATCCTGGGGTGGTGTCACTTCTGAGGCTGAAGGGCTGTCGCAGGATTGCCACACCCCTTCGCAGTCCGTGCGTGCAAAGCCGCCATGTTCCCGGGCCCGGGTCCTGAAAGGTTACTTCCCACGGCTCCCTGGTGGAGTCCGACCTGGACCGCAGAGGGCCGCCGGTTCCCAAAAGGCAGCCGCCAAGTTTGAGAGGCCTTGCAGTGTCCTTTCTCCTGCCTCCGTTTTCTCATCACCCATCACATGTTCTCCGTGACGTCCCTCAGGAAATCCATTCCCTGACTTGCAAAATATTCTCTGCTTCTGACAAAACCCAGCAGTTGCCATTTTAATTGATGTCTTCACCCTCTGCCTGTCTGAATTGACAAGGTACAGGGAGTTGGCCCAAGTGTCCACGTGATGATCTTTCAGCGGCTGGAAGGCTTTTATTAAGTTCTTCCCTTTTATTAAGTCAGCCTTCCCTCCTCCAGGCTGAACACATTCTTTCTACCTCACCTCACGGCTCCTGTGATTTTGATCTTCTAATCTCGTTGGATGCCTAATCATTGTCGCCATCCCCAAATTATTATGATTAAGTGGAACCTTCTCTGGTCACCTTTCAAGAAACCTCCTCTAACTCAAGACCTTTCACTGATCAAAAGCCATGCAGATGGACATGCAATTACACAGATAGTACAGACTGATGGAGATAGAGGAGCAGGCAAAATATTTACACTGCACACGTTTTTCAGTTTGCAGCGAACAGCTTAGAAATGAAAGCTTTTCTTCTTTGCTGCGGGGGTGTGAGAAAGGTGGACATTAGCAGCTGGTTTCTCCTTTATAAGGAAAAACTTGGTGGATTGGCAGGTTTTTTTGGTCTTTGAATGTTGGATAGGGGAAATACTTGACGTATCTTGGAGGAGAAGGTGCTTGGGTCAATTGTTTGGTGTCACGAAGTCCAGAAAAGAGCTTTGGTATGGCCTGCTCTTTCAGTATGCCAGAGCATCAGTTAGCCATGAGGTGGAAAGAAATAAGGAGACCCAATCCTTGGTCCAGAGGAGCTGGTTCCAGTGGGGGAGAACAGTGAGATGCTTAGGTGATAGGACCCTGAATGTAGTCCTGCAGCAAAGTGGAAACAAATACGGAATGAATATCACCCATGCAGAGAAAGTGAGTGTGAACAGAGCTTGCCCCTGCTAGGTAGGGCATTGAATTAGGGTCGATTTCTTGGGGAAGAGGAACTTTCAGAGGGGGGATGTGATGGAGGATTGCTTGGTCCCAGGAAGCCTTTTTTTTTTTTTCAGTGTAAAAGGGTTTGGTCTCACCCTGAAAGGGTTTTAGGTGAAAGGGGCAGAGCATAGAGGAGAAAAGCAATGCCACATTGTTCATGGGGGACAGATGACCAAGGACATAGGTGGTGATCCTCTGTGACCCTGATAAGTCCTAGTGAGGACCTCCTGATAGAGAAGGTGTTCCTTCAGATTAGGGGTGGTTGGGCAGTGGGGAGCCTCAATGGGGCGTGTTGGCCATTGGGGTAGAGATGGCCTCTAAAGCAGCCAAAGGGGGCAAGGAGGCTCCAAATATGGTGTGTTTTGTAGGATGCTGCACTTGAGGGGAACTGCTCTTGGGGAAATGACTTTGGCTTTTTGTTTTAGGACCAGCATGCCCTGCTGGCATGGAGTATAAGGAGTGTGTGTCCCCTTGCACCAGAACTTGCCAGAGCCTGCACATCAATGAAGTGTGTCAGGAGCAATGCGTGGACGGCTGCAGCTGCCCTGGTAATAAACTTACCACTTTATTTACAAACCTGAGACCTTGCCAGTGCCCTTGGCTTTGGGAGGCAAGATGAAGGCCACTTGTGTTTGTTCCCCACTGCTGAAATCAGAGGCCTTCTATTTATTTTTTGAAAGTCTTTGTGCAGAGTGATCAGGATTGAGCTGGTATTTGTTTTTAATTTATGTTTTCCTGTTGTACTGTGTCCCTGAAAGCACTTCTGTCTAGGGAACTAGAAGGATGATCTGGGGTCCAGTGGTGACTTTGTTTGGGTAGCACATGGCCCAATCTGAGCTGCAATTTTGTTTTCCCAGTTAGGTGGCAGGGAACCAGTCTGGGAGAGATGTTTAAAAGTGCTTCCTGAGTTTTCCATATGAACTCAGCTGAAAAAGAGCTGTGCACTAGAAAGTCTTTCTCAAGAGAGACTTTGTGAGCTTTGGTGGAAAACCCTGTTTAATTACTGAGAGTGAGTCCTGTGTGTTTGGACTCAGGACTCCGTACTGGACGGCATTGAACAAAATTCTCTTCCCCATTTCTTCATCTGAAGAATGGAGATTTCTAATCCTCTCCCACTTCCCCACACTGCATTAGTGTGAAAGTTCTTTGAGTGTCCTGGAAGAAACCCTAAGCCTAGACTCATGACTTCCCTACTGGATGACCTTGAACAAAACTCTTTTCTGAATTTCTTTATCTGTAGAATGGGCATGAATAATCCCTCTCCCTCATATTGATTAATGTGAAAGGTAAACATCACAGAACTTCTTTGAGTTTTCTGGAAGAAGCCCTAAACTGACTGCCTGTGGGGATTATATACTTGTGAGATGAGTAATGACGATGATAATATTAAGACCTTTGCTTTGGTGCCCTTGAACCCAGAGGGGCAGCTACTTGATGAAGGTCACTGTGTGGAGCGCGCTGATTGTTCCTGTGTGCATTCTGGGAAGTGGTACCCTCCAGGATCCTCCCTCTCGCAAGACTGCAACACCTGGTAATTGGGACTGCACAGTGTGGGCTGAGAGAGCAGGCCACGGGCTTTGGGAGGGTACGCTGGTGCAATAGGGACAGCTGCAGGTGGGACAGGGCCTGGCCTGGGCTGAGGGAGAATAGACTGAGATTTGGGGTTGGTAAAGGGCACTGAAGTCAGCAATGAAGAGCCAAGGATTATATTACAGCTATGCCTGGAGGATGGGGGCGGTCAAGAAGTGAAGATCATTTACATACAAACCACAGCTCTAGCTTTCTCCACAAACTATATTGTAAAACATGATTTTCTCTCCCTGAAGACGGACTATACAACAGTCACCAAGCAGCATGAGTTTCCTTCTCTACTTGAAATCTTTTAATAGGTGGGCATGGCACGGTGGTTAAGGGCTCAGCTGCTAACCAAAAGGTTGGTAGTTCTAACGCACCCATTGGCTTCGAGGGGAAGAGACCAGGCGATCTGCTCCCGTAAAGATTACAGCCAAGAAAACCCTATAGGGCAGTTCTGCTCTGTCACGTGGGGTTGCTGTGAGTTGTTGGAGTTGACTCTATGGCACCTAACAACAACAACAACAGCAGAGGGTCCTTAGAGGGCACTAGTGGTTCAGTGGCAGAATCCTTGCCTCCTATTCGGGAGATCAGGGTTTGATTCCCAGCCAATTCTCCTCAGTCATAGACTCTATGCATCTGTCAGTGGAGGCTTTTGTGTTGCTGTGATGCAGGTTCAGTGGAGCTTCCAGACTAAGACAGAGCAGGAAGAAAGGCCTGGCGATCTACTTCAAAAAATCATCCAGTGAAAACCCTATGTATCACAATGGTCTGGTTACATTTTACATAGAGTAGCCATAAGTTGGGGATCCACTCAATGGCAGCTAACAACAACAACAGGGAGTGCCTTGGTGGTGCAAACGGTTAATGTGCTCAGCTGCGAAATGAAATGTTGGAGGTTCAATCCACCCAGAGGTCCCTTGGAAGAAAGGTCTAGCAACCTATTTCCAAAAAAATCAGACATTGAAAACCCTGTGGAGCACAGTTCTATTCTGACACACGTGGGGTTGCCATGAGTCAGAATCGACTCAATGGCAACTTGTTTTTTTTTTTAGAAAGCAGCAGTGCCTAGTAGGAAGACATGCAGATTGACTAGGAGCCTGCACCCCTGTCTCTGCTTACCTCAAGTCATCTTCTCAAGAATTCCCCTTGAATGTTTGCTGTGGCTAGGTTTGCCTGCCCTCTGTGCACCTGGGAAAATAACTTCTGGTTTCATTTCCAGGCCTCTTCCCTTTGCTGTCTTTCCCTGCTGGGTAGGCTTCAGCACTACTCAGCCTGCATTGAGTCTCAGTCAGCTGCCCAACATGGTTCTTGGCATTTCCCCTTTCAGCATCTCTCCCTTGTTCTATTCCACTGGCTGATTGTGGGGATAGAAATTTGAGTTCTTAGTGCCTGGGTAGATTTTTCAGAGACGTTATTATCTCCTAAGTATTCTTTCTTCTTCTGCATCAGGGTTTCTTCCCCTTGGCAATGTCTCCAAGATTCCTTTGCAGCCAAAGCCCTGTGCTGCACAGCTTTAGCCTCATAAACAGTCCTCTAGCATCAGCTCCTTTCTTTTCCCAAGTCCTTTTCCTTTGGGCGCTGTGGTATCTGTTGTGAGCTTTAAATCCATTCATGTAGCCTGGATTTAGGTTCCCAGGTGGCGGAAATGGTTTGTACCCAACTGCTAACCTGAAGGTTGGCAGTTCAGATTCACCCAGTGGTGCCATGAAAGAAAGGCCTGGTGATCTGCTTCTGTAAAGACTACAGCCCAGACAACAACATGGGGTAGTTTTACTCTGTAATGCATGGCATTGCCATGAGTTCGAATCGACCTGACAGCAATGGAAAAAACCCTGTTTGCAGCTCTACCAATGACACGTGCTTCTCTTTTCAACAGCATTTGCCGAAATAGCCTGTGGATCTGCAGCAATGAAGAATGCCCAGGTAGGTGACTTTTTGCTCCTTCCATCTCTTCTCTGAATGGAGAGGTGTGTCCTCCCTTACTAGACAGAGAGGCCACACATCAAGGCAGGGGGAAGAAGGCCCCATTGCAACCACCTGACCATAGCTCGGGTTTCAGACAGCAGTTGTGCTAACTTGCTCAAGGGCCAGAGGAGGGGAGCCCTGCAGTAGAGGAAAGGGGAGAATGCACCTGGGCTCAGGTTTTGTTCTTTTCTCATCACCTGTTTGCTTAAAGATCAAGGCTGAATGAGCTGCAAGGCCTGTAAGGTCATGACTGACTAAGTAAAGGGAACTCAAATTCTTTGGAAAATTAAGAGGAAGAAGGGGCTGGTAAGTTTCTACGCCTGAAGTGAGTTTTAATGGAACTTTCTGGAATGCGTGATATGAAGGCTTTAGCATATTCCAAGAACTAAGAAAACCAGGTCACCAAAGGATTCTCCCAGCCCTGTCCCTGCCCTGGGAAATGTGTTTAGGAAAAATTGTCTTAAAATCTCTGTCCTTCACTTTCCCCTGTGTTTGGTGCCAACCCTATTCTATTTACTGAAAACTTTGCTCATTCTAAGTCCCCTTCTGCCTCACTCCCCAGTGACCCTAGCTCTTCTCCTGATGGCTTTTCACCTTTATGGTAACTAACATGGTATTTACTATGTGCTGGACTCTGTGCTAAGCACTTTATCTGTGTTACCTCATCATAACAACCTATGAGGCAGGTACTATTTATTCTCATTTGACAGAAGAGGAAAAAGACCCAGAGAGGTTAAATAACTTGCCATAAGTCACACAGCTGCTAAGAGGCCGAGCTAGGACTCAAACACACAACTGCCTTACTCCTACCTTTGCCCTTATTTTTCCTGTTTTTCCTAATTCTTGATCCATTTGTTTTCAAGAGGATCTTTGCCATCTTTTCATGAGCTCAGGAGAGGCTCCCCCCCTTAGTTAAAGCCCAGCTCAGCTTCAGCTTAGATAAAACTTTGTGGGCCCCCGTGCTTACAGAGTGCAGTACAAAACTGTAGGACAAACACCTAGATGAGGGGCTCCCCTCTTGGTCTGAAGAGGCCACATTGGCTTTGGTGGGGATTAGACTTGGCTACCTGGGATCATATTTGGGGTCTGTGGATTAAAGCCTTTAGAGTCACTCAGGACCTTCTCCTGTGCCCCCTACACTGGGAAAAATCTGGAAGTAGATGGGAAGTGGTCAATAAGGCTAAGTCAATTAGTCTGTCCCAGGGATGGACCAACCAGCCAGTTTATCTTCTGTGCAATCCTTGAAGGAAACATGAAGGATAAAGATTGCCCTTGGAAGTGATATCCATGCTTCAATTTAGCATAATCATACCCTGTGAAAGACCTAAAGAACCCTCTGAAAGACATAAGAGGTTGCTGCAATCAATCTTTAAAAAACTTTTAATATCTAAATACATCATTGTTCATTGTATAAGATCTATGGTCCACAGTTGATGGAATTGGGAACTTGGTTTATTGTGTTTTGTCAGATTGACTACCAGATTAGGGATTCTTAACAACCACTTATGGTAAGGAGGGCCATCCATCCATCCATCCATTCCTCCCCCCGCATCCATGCACTCACCCACCCATCCATCCATCCATCTGTCCACTCGTCCAACAACTATTTGAATACCCACTGTGTACATGGTGGAATGCTTAGTCTGGGACAGACAATATGATCCCTGACCTTCTATTCAAAATCTAGAAGACCACCTCATTAAGAATGCAAGACATTCTCCTGATGTCCTGATGGGAGGTAATCAATTTCAACTCTGTGGTCTACTGAGTGGTTTGATATTTTGCCAGTGAAACCACTAACCTCTTGCTCTGCGTTCTCAAAGCCTTGGCTCTGACCCTCTTTCTTTAATTCTGCAGTTTAGTTGATTGTTGCCTCCCAGTCCATTTCTGTCATGACACATGGGCATATTTCTACACCTTGCCATGGTTCAGCTGCCAGTGGGCCTGTCTGATGCCCCCACTGTGATAATTGCAGATAGCACTTCTGGTGGGAAGAGTGGACAGGAAGGTTCTGGAAGGGGATATGCTTGGCTTTTCTAGTAAGGCAGAGAGCTGTCCAGGGTTCTCTGCAGCCCCTGGAGGAGTTGACATTTTGAGTTTTAGAAATACAGAGCCGGGTTTTGATTCTTTGGAACAAGACGGGAGTGTATTGGTTATCTATTGCTATTTAACAGATTACTCCCAAAACTTAGCAATTTAAACAACAAACATTTATTATACTGCAGTTTCTGTGCATTGGGATCTGGATGTGCCTTAGCTGGCTGACTCTGGCCCAAAATCTCTCAAGAAGTTGCAGTCAAGCTGTTGGCTGGGGCTGTGGCCTTATCTGAAGGCTCTACTGGGAATGAAGGCCATCTACTTCCAAGCTCACTCATGTGGCTGTTGGTAGGCCTTGGTCCCTCACCATGTGGTCCTCTCCACAGGCCTGCCTCCATGACATGAGATGGCTTCCTCTAGGGCAAGTGATCTAAAATGAGAGAGGGCACCCAAGATAGGAGCCACCGTCTTTTAAAAACCCAATCTCTGAGGTAACACAAGTGAACAAGTCCAGTCCCCACTCAAGGGGAGGGAATTACATGAAGACTTGCATACAGGAGATAGGGACCATCAGGGCCATCTTAGAGGCTGCCTAGCACAGAGAGTGTGGGTAGTGGGTAGTGGGAGGGAGGAGGAAGAGCCTAGGAGAGCAGTAGTCTATTTAGGGAGGGGCTGGAGTTTACTGTGATGTGCTCTGTTAGGCCTCCTTTGCTTCCTGCATACCTCTACTTAACCAGCCAGCCAACCAGCCAACCAACCAACCAACCAGTTGCTGTTGAGTCCACTTCCACTCATGGTGACCTCATGTGTTTCAGAGTAGAGCTGTGCTCCATAGGGTATTCAATGGCCGTGATCTTTTGCGAATGGATCAACAGGTATTTCCTCCGAGGTATCTCTGGGTGAATTCAAACTGCCAACATTTCTGTTAACTGTTTGCACCACCCAGGGGACTGCTACACCTCTACTCACTGGGTAGGAATTAGGGAAGCCTCAGGCAAAATTGTGGTTTCCTCAGCCTGCAGACTTCCGTTTCATAACCCCAAGCACCTCTTCCCCTCCTCTGTAAAAGCACTGCCCAGAGAAGCTCTGTAATTTAGTTCCCATTGAACTATAAATGTTTGGTTAGGGTTACTGTGAAAGGAGTGTGCCTGTTAATAGGGACTTTTGCTCAAACAAATAAATCTCTTGTTAAAGAATTTCAAACTCCTAGTGGAAGAGTGTGGAAAGTACTTTTCTAGAGCTGAGAAGATGTGAGTGGAGGGCTTTTCATTTGTGGCCCCAATCCTATGAACCTATAAAGCTGGCATGGTATGGGGGTTCTGAGCATGAGCTCTGAACTCAGAACTCAGCCTGCTTACCAGCTGTGTGACTTTTGGCAAAGTGTTTAATCATTTGAAACCTCAGTTTCCTAATCTGTAAAGTAGGGCTAATAACAGGAGTTTCATCACGTGGCTGTTGTTACTTGACACACAGTAAGCATTCAGTAAATGTCAACTGTTATCGTCTTTGTAGAGCACAGAGGTAGCTGTTTGGTTAAGCAGGGTTGGAGAATGATGGAGACACAGGCATATGTCCAAAGGAGCAGGGAGTGGGAGGGGTGGTATGAGGCAGGGGTATGGCTCGGGCGGGTGGAGCAGGAGAGTAAGACAGTGCTGGAGCGTGGTGGTGTGGGAGCTTGTCGACCTGCCTGGGTTGGTTGGAGGGAAGGCTTTGGAATAGAGCTGTCTCTCGCTGTTCAGATAATTTCTGATGGATTCTAAAACGGCCCTGTAATTCGGCTTTGGAATCCAAGCTCTGTTCTGAAGCTCACAGGGAGGAAGATAAACCTGCATCTTTGGTCAACAGATGCAGTGATGAGTGAATCAGGGCAGATGCCTCTCCCATCTGAGTGTGTGTTCCCAGGTACCCAGGGTTCGAATGGGGGTTCTGACTCCCCAGGTTCATGGGAAGTGTCCCATGGCTTGCCTTGGCCCATGTTGGGTCTTCTGGTGTCATACCAGACTCCCTTCAGGCCGGGGCAAGGTATCTCCTTTTACATCCAACATGTTCCTCCCCCAGTCTCTATATGCAGACCCATTGTGTCTCTGTCCCTTGGCATGTGCCCGTGTGTGCCCAGGGTCAGAATAACATCAGGCATGGCCCTGAAGAAATCAGGCGTCTGAGCAGAGGTAGGAGCCCATTGTGAGGCAGTATGGGGTGGTGTCAAGTGCTTTGGGCTCTGGAGCCAGATTTCTTGTTGTTGTTAGGTGCTGTCAAGTTGATTTTGATTCATAGTGACTCCATGGGACAGAGTAGAACTGCCCCATAGGGTTTTCTAGGTTGTAATCTTTACAGAAGCAGATGGCCAGGTCTTTCTCCCACAGAGCCACTGGGTAGATTTGAACTGCCAGGCTTTCAGTTAGCAGCCAAGCACTCAACTGTTGTGCCACCAAGGCTCCTCAGGTTTAAATCCCTGCTGACTGTTTTGGGACCTTGGGTGAGTTCTTTAACTCCTCTGCCTTAGTTTCCTCATTTGTAAAATGGAGAATAAGAATGAGCACCTTACAGGAACAACAAAGGAGATGGTAGCCACAGGGCACTTAGAAATGTACTTGTAAACTTGGTTGAGGTTATGTTGTAATTTAGAGGCAGGCTTTGCTGAAAATTTGCATCAGCAGGAAGTCTGAGCTGCTTTGCTAAAAGCCTGTGGGCTGGTATTTGTGTATGCTGCATGGGAAAGAGTGGAAGACAGTGATCTGTACAGAGCAGCCGCTTGTAAAGGACTCACTTACTGTGGAAAAAAAAAAGGGAGGTGGTGGTGGTGTGATTAGAAGCAGTAATATGCCTCCATCAGATGAGACATTTATTTTTTTCATGAGGGAGGATCTTTATGCTTGTAGGAGTGGATCTGCTTTAATTGCTGGATGTTCTACTTTGAATGGTATTCTAAGGGTCACCTGCTTTTCATTCATTCACCAACGACTCATTGCCCACCGACGACTGCCTTTTGCTGACTGATGGACTGGGGCTGTCTTTGGTGTCCTCTCCGGGCAGAGGGTTGGTCAGCGTTGCCGTGTGGCCTGTAGTTCTGGCTGACGTACCAGCTCCGTGACCAGCTGCCACCCAGCAGCTCATCCTCCGAGTTCCTGGGTTTCCTGTGCCTGCAGCTCTGTCCATCGATTGTACCAAGGAGATAAGAAGCACAATGTAATATTTAGGCTTCTGATTCTTGAGAAACTTGGAAACACAAATCAGTGGGAGTCAGAGCAGGAAATCAGGTTAGAGGATTAGATTCCAGAGCTGACAATTTTGCTTTTGGATATTTGTATATTTTCTCACTGAACCCCCCTTTTCCTGGGCATTGTCAAAGATAATAGGGGTCCAATTTCTTACTCAGATAAGAGTGCTCCTGAGAAAACAGAGAAAGGTTGGGGGAAGAATTCCCACCCAGTTTACTACTGCAACAGAGTCGAGACATTTGACACCAGTGACTGTAACTGTTTGTAGAATGGTGGTGATTTCTGAAAAACAACCGTTTTAAAAAAGGCTTTCCTCTGAAATCACTGGGTTTGGAATTCCAGCCCACATACAATCAGCTGGGATGACCTCTGCACCTTTTTTCTTGTTGTGTATTCTGCCCTGAATTCCACCAGCAATGATTCCCATTCTGTCCTTTCTTGAGGGGCAATGAGGTGTTAAGGGTACTGAGGAGAAGGATCTCAGGCCTCCCTGCTTACCCCTAAGTTCCTCTCCTGGCCCATGCCATCCTGGAGTGGATCAGCCTTTCTGGGGACCAGGCAGAGGGATACTTACCAGCAGCCTAGGGCTACTCCCCTACCCCTTCCTCCAAACACTACCAAATAGACAGGACCACCCCTAGACCAAAGCTGTGCGGTCTAGCCCTGCCCCTGACCATGCCTGTCAGCACAAAGATGGGCATGAAGGCAGCGGGCGGTGGGGGTCTGTGTAGCCCCTCATTGACAGGAGGGCAGCTGGAATCTCCGCTGTGGCTCTGGGCAGCCCCTGGCTGTGTGACAGGGCCCAGCCCCAGCCCTTAAAGATAGGTCCAGATGGGATTGGCTGTAGGACTCTCCCGGGAGAACTTTAGGTTTAGGCTAGATCAGTGCTATGGAGAACCAAGTCTCCGCTGTTTGGAGGGCGAGAGTGGGTGGGAGGGAAAGAGGGCCTCTCCTTTATGGAACTGCCATGGTATGCATGTCTACTTCTTTTCATATGGAGTAGAAGGCAAAGATGAGAACAGAGAGAGGAAATACATAAAGGAGGTTGGGAAGGGCTCCAGATGGCTGGTTCAGCTTCAATGGGTCCATTGTGGCCCCGGGGATGGGGTTGCCCTGAGCTGGGGTGGGGCTGATAGGGAATCACTGGAGGCATTGCAGAGACCTCCTCTGGGAGGGCAGCTTTCCCAGATGTGGTATCTCTGGTCTGAGGTGTATTGGGCCAGAGGTATAGGGCCTGGGCTGGGCTATGGGGGAGGATGATGGTGGTTGTGTTGGGGGCAAGTTCAGTGCTCTGAGTTGCAGGGTGAAGGAGGGGAGTCCTCATCCCCACCCACAGACGTGTCAGCCTGGGCTGGGAGCTGGCTCTGCAGAGCTCAGTACTGCCAGGGCAGTGGTGAGATCATGGGCAGTTAGCCTCCTGGGCCCCCATTGGCCCTGGCTGAAGTCACAGATGGACTTGCCTGTGAGGAGGGCTTAGAGCCGCCCCTCAGCTGGGGTGGCGAGGATGGAATCCTTCACTCATCACTGCTGAGCTCTGAGAGTGTCTTCCCCCTACCCCCCTGCTTGCCTTTAGGGACTGTCTTAGAGAGCTCTCCACAGTAGGGTTGGGTGGGGTGGGGTAGTATCACAGTCCCAATTCAGAGAAGGTGGTACATTTTGACAGGCCCCTCCCCAGCTGAGCACTCTGCAGCTCCCAGGCTGTCGCCTGTGCTGGGCTGGCCCCTGACCCCAGTGGGAAGCACAGAACCTGGCAGGAGGGGCAGCAGCTGTAGACACAGGGTCAGGAGGTGTGGGTTCTAGTCTAAGATCTGCCACTGACCAAGCGTGACTTTGAGTAAGTCACTTCCCTTAGCTTCCCCATCTATAAAATGGACAATGATCCTGCTGACATCTTATGGTTGTAGGAGTTGGAACTGACTTGGAGTCTTTTGGTTAGGACTAGTGTAGAACACATCCGTGGAGTTTTGGTGTGAGGGCTCCCTGCTCGTATGTGCATTCCGATTTGCCCCCACCAGGAGGGTTTCCCTTCTCCTCCCATTCTTCCTCCTTTTTCTCTGCATTTCTCCAGGTGAGTGTCTGGTCACAGGACAATCTCACTTCAAGAGCTTTGACAACAGGTACTTCACCTTCAGTGGGGTCTGCCAGTACCTGCTGGCCCGGGACTGCGAGGACCACTCCTTTTCCATTGTCATAGAAACCGTCCAGGTGAGCTTTGCCAGCCCAGCCGGCCAGGGGGCAGCCCAAGGTGGCTGGAGTAGCTGCCAGGGTAAGAGGGCAGCTCTCTGGGGGGTACATGGGCAGTAACTTCTGTGCAGGAGGGAGGCCCCTTCTTCCAGACTATAGTTAGCCTCTCATTCTTTCAGAAGCCCAGCCCAGCCCTCCCTCTAGATACAGGGAGGTACTGCCAACAGAACCTCCTCAGGGCAGGTCAGCTTGACAGCCAAGAATCACCTTTAGGCCTAGTCTGCTGCCCCCATGGCTGCACCTCTGCTGTTTGGGGTTGGGAGATGATGAGAGTGGGGACAAGGTGGGCCCATCTCCTTCACTGAGCTCTATGGTACATGTATGTGTGTGTGTATATGTGCGTGTATACACACATATATACATATAAAAACCCATTGATGTCGAGTCCATTTCAACTATAGCGACCTTGTAGGACAGAGTAGAACTGCCCCATGGAGTTTCCAAGGAGTGCCTGGTGGATTCGAACTGTGAAACCTTTGATTAACAGCCGAGCTCTTAACCACTGTGCCACCAGGACCCCCTATAGAGTTGCTATGAGTTGGAATCCACTCAACAGCAATGAGTTTTTATACACATATACATATATACATAGATATACATACATATTATATATACATATTTATGTACATGTATGTGTGTGTGTGTATGTATATATATATTTCTCTAGATGAGGAAGCAAAGATGAAGACAGAGCATGTAGGGCTCACCCTGAGATCAAAGACCCTGATTAGCTTTGAAACAATAGACCCAAGAAGCAAAAGCATGAGCCAGAGTCCTAGAGTTCTTGTAAAAGATCAGGCCAGGAAGGAAACGGGTTTGGGAGGCTTGGGCTTAGGGCATTCTTGTTGCACAACTCTAGGAGCCCCGTTCACATAGAATGTTCTGTGAGAATGGAGTTACACAATGTGAGAAGGCTCTCAGAGGCTTTCTGAGATGGCAGGGTGTGGTGATGACACTCTTGCATGCCCCCCTTGGCAGTGTGCCGATGACCCTGACGCTGTCTGCACCCGCTCAGTCACTGTCCGGCTGCCCCTCTTGCACAACAGCCTCGTGAAGCTGAAGCATGGGGGAGGTGTCACCATAACTGGCCAGGACGTCCAGCTCCCCTTCCTGCAAGGTGAGCTCCCTCCTCCTCCATCAGCTCATCCACAGCGCCCCTCTGCTCAGCTTCATCCATCCCCTGATGGCCTGCCCTCTTCTGTGTGAATGTGATGTAGAGTTGCTGTTGGAGGGGGGGGTGGATATCCTTGGCCTGCACCCCTGCAAGACAGGAAGGTGTCCTGCAGGAAGAGGATGAGAGGAGGGAGGTGTCTGAATGCTTGGAGATGAGGAGGCTGCTCCAGGCTTGAGAGAGAATGCAGAGGGGAGAAGGGAGCCAAGAAGATTTTCACTTGACTTGAGCCAACGGGGCCAGTAGGAGGTTGGGCAGGGTGGTTCTACTTTGAGGTGGAAAAGAAGGAGAGACTGAGGCTCAGGGGATGACTAGTGATGAGTTAGAGCAGAGGATGACACTCAGGGCAGGGCCAAGCAACCCTGCGACCTGTGGAAAACCTGCTTGTCCAGTGACTCTGCATGGGTTGCACTATGCCCTGTCAAAACAAAACCACTTTTGCACAGCACAGCTCCCAACCTTCCCCTTCCTAGTGGCTCTGTCTCAAATGCCTCCTCTCTTCTCCATGATTACTTTCCAGCTGGTCTAGCCACTCCATGGCCGATTCTCATAGCATTGCACACAGCTGACGAACTTGGGCTGGTGGGCACACAGCATGTCCATGTGTATTTAATGCTGTGTGTGTCTCCCTATGAGATGGTACCTTCCTCCAGGGCAAGAGGTATGCCTCCTGTCTCTTCTCCACCTTCCCACAGCAACGAGAACTGCGATATTCAGCTTTGCACACAGTCGTGTGCACACAGCCATGAGGACTGAATAACTCAGCCTGGAAGTGGTGTGCAATGGCATAGGGGCCCAGCCATGCTCATGTGTCATGGGTTCGACGGTAGGCACAGATCCCTTTAGGACATGTGCTAAAGTGAAGGATGCAAGAGTCTCTGCTTCGCTCTTGTGGCAGCAGGAGGAATAGCATGCTACAGCAGGGATGCTGAGGCTTCCGTAGGCAACCCTGTTTACCCTATATCCAACCTACTCACTCTTCCTCCTGACACCTTTTTAAGCCTTGTAGACACCGCCATCTGTGCCCACCCCACAATACATCTGCCTGCCACCACCCTGCCTGCTCCCTACCTCAGCTTATATCCTGTCCCTTCTTGGTTCCAGGTGACCTCCGCATCCAGCCCACTGTGATGGCCTCTGTACGCCTCAGCTACAGGGAGGACCTGCAGATGGACTGGGATGGCCGCGGGAGGCTGTTGGTGAAGGTGGGTCCCCTCTTGAGTCTCTGCCTCCTGCGGCCTGACCCTGACAATATGCCACTTGTCCTTGGGCAGAATGGCTTTGTGTTGTGGGAGAATTCCTTTCTCCTTCATCTGTACACCCTCAGAGCGGGGAACAGGCCTCTCTTGTTTTTGAGAAGCTGGCATTTGTTTTCCGGATGTCCCTCATTCACCCCGGGGATTCTCGTTTCTGGGACTCGGGGATCCCAGGGGTCTCCAGGCTGGGATGGGCTATTGTGGGGGAGGAGAGTTGGCAGATTTTTCTGTCCAACCGCCTGGCTGTAACACGGCCTGGAAGCAGGGTGTGTTCCCCAGGGTGCCCACTCTGGGAAGAGCCAGATTCAAACTCACAGCCAAGACCCTGTGTTGTGCACCCTTGTGAAGAAAGCCTTCCTGCTGCCTGTGAAAGGGGTGCACAGGGAACTCCCAAATTTCTCACCCTGTCGCTGGTCCTCAGCAGTTCTCCCATTCTCTGTTGTCCTTGGGGAACATTTGGATACCAGTTGCCGTCAAATCAACTCTGACTCAGCGTGACCCTAGGTGTGTCAGAGTAGGACTGTCCTCCATAGGGTTTTCAGTGGCTGATTTTTCAGATGTAGATCACCAGGCCTTTCTTCCGAGGTGCCTTTGGGTGGACTTGAACTGTCACCCTTTTGGTTAGCAGCTGAGTGTGTTAACCATTTACTGTTATTTTTTTAACCGTTTTTATTATTTTTGAATGTTTTTATTGTGTTTTATGTGAAAGTTTACACAGCAAATTAGTTTCCCATTTAACAATTTTTATACTAATTGTTCTGTGACATTGGTTAGAATTTTCACCATGTGTCAGCATTCTCATTATTCCCATTCTGTTTGTCCTAGGGCTTTGAACAGTTTCATTCTGGTCTGAACCCCTGCTGAGAATTTGCATTTGTACCCCAGATATACTGAATAAGAATCTACATTTTCACAAGATCCCCAGGTGATTCTTTTGTATAATAAATTTTGAGACCCAGTGCTCTACTAGTAGGAGCCCTGGTGGCACAGTGGTTAAAGTGCTTGGCTGCTAACCGGAAAGCTGCTCCATGGGAGAAAGTAGTGGCAGTCTGCTTCTGTAAAGATTTACAGCCTTGGAAACTCTGAGTCAGTTCTACTCCGTCCTGTAGGGTCGCTATGAGTTGGAATTGACTCAGTGGCAGTGGGTTTGGTTTTTGGTTTGGCTTTACTAGTGGTTCTCAGAATTGGTCCCTAACCAGCAACACTAGCATCACCTGTTAGAAATGCAAATTATCAGCAGGGGTTTGAACTTGAACAAACCACCAGTTCAAAGTCCTGGTTTGTTCTGTTTATATTTATCTATCTCCCCTGCCCCTCCTTGCTTTCTCATCTTTCCTTTTAGGTAAATGTTGACTGTTTGGTCTCATATAGTTGATTGTTTAAGGGAGCACATTCCTCCCAGGTGGTATTGTTTATTTTATAAGCCAATCTATTATTTGGCTGAAACATAACCTCAGGGAGTGACTTCAGTTCCAAGTTAAAAGGGTATCTTAGGGTGATAGTCTTGGGGGTTCCTCTAGTCTCTATCAGTCTAGTAACTCTAGTGTTTCTTAGGAATTTGAGTTTTGTTCTACATTTTTATCTCATTCTATCCAGGACCTTCTTTTGTGTCCCTGGTCAGAACTGTAGGTAGTGGTAGCCGGGCACTGTCTAGTTCTTCTGGTCTCAGGTAGAAGAGGCTGTGGTTTGTGTGAGCTGTTAGTCCTGAGGACTAGTTTCTTCTTTGAGTTTTTGGTTTCCTTCATTCTTTTTGCTCTATACGAGAAGAGACCAATGGTTGTATCTTAGATGCCTGCTCACAAGTGTTTAAGACCCCAGATGCTACTCACTAAACTAGGATGTAGAACATTGTCTTTATGAACTATGTTATGCCAATTGACTGAGTTCTCCCACAAGACTATGGTCCCAAACCCTTTAACCCAGTGAACCAATCCCACGAGGTGTTTGGCTATGTCTAGGAGGTCTCTGTAACTGTGCCCCCCATGTGCTTTATTATATATATGAATATATATGTAGCACAGATTTCATTTTACTTAGACCCACAATCAATGCCCATGGAAGCCAAAAGAAAAATACGAAACCTGTTGCCGTTGAGTCAATTCTGACTTATGGCGACCCTATAGGACAGAGTAGAACTTCCCCATAGGGTTTCCAAGGTGTGGCTGGTGGATTCGAACTGCTGACCTTTTGGTTAGCAGTTGTAGCTCTTAATCCCTGCGCCACCAGCCCATGGAAGCAGTAGTCCAGAAATCAAACACTGTATTGGACAAATCTGCTGCAGAAGACCTCCTTAAAGTGTTAAAAAGCAAAGATGTCACTTTAAGGACTAAGGTGCGCCGGACCTAAGCCGTGGTGTTTTCAATTGCCACATATGCATGTGAAAACTAGACAATGAATAAGAAAGGCTGAAGAAGAATGGATGCCTTTGAATTATGGTGTTGGCAAAGAATATTAAATATATCATGGACTGCCAGAAGAATGACCAAGTCTGTCTTGGAAGAAGTGCAGCCAGAGTGCTCCTTAGAAGCAAGGATGGTGAGACTTTGTCTCACATACTTTGGACATGTTATCAGGAGGGATCAGTCCTTGGAGAAGAGCATCACGCTTGGTAAAGTAGAGGGTCAGTGAAAAAGAGGAAGACCCTCAACGAAATGGATTGACACAGTGGCTGCAACAGTGGACTCAAGCATAGCAACAATTGTGAGGATGGTGCAGGACCAGGCAGGGTTTCGTTCTGTTGTACATAGGTTGCTATGAGTTGGAACTGACACAACTGACCTAACAACAACATATGTAGCACATCCAAACATGTATATCTTTATACCTACAAGTACACCTATATATGCATGTGCATGTACTCACATGTATCTTCCTATACACATATACGCACATATTTTTTCATTGTTAACACTGTTGTTGAAAAATTTTATATAACATTTATTGTAATTGTCCTTTTTTTGTTGCATACCTCTCAGTCTTCATTTACTTTGGTCGTGTTGTGCTGACTTTCCCCATATTGTGTATTGCCCTTCCCATCCTCAGAAAAAACAAGTGTCTACTATCTAGCAAGTGATTCATCTTCCCTCCCCGTCCCATCCTTGGTAACCATCAAAGAACGTTGCTTTCTGTGTGTATACTTATTCTTGACTTTTTATAATAGTGGGACCATACAATATTTGTCCTTTTGTGATTGAATTATTTCACTCAGCATAATGTCCTCCAGTTTCATGCATGTTATAAGATGTTTCATGGACTCCTCATTATTCTTTATAGTTGCATAGCACTTCATTGTACGTATGTACCGCAATTTGTTTATGCATCCATCTGCTTACGGGCACTTTGGTTGTTTCCATCTTTTTACTAGTGCGAATAATGTGCAGTGAACATGGGTCTGCATATTCGTGTCACTGTGCTTATAGCTCTAGAATGTATACTTAGGAGTGGGATTGCTGGATCATAAAGTATTTCTATTTCTAGCATTTTGAGGAAGCACCATACTGTTTTCCATAGTGGCTGTACCATTTTACAGTCCCACCAGCAGTGTATAAGTGTTCCAGTTTCCCCACAACCTTGCCAGCATTTGTTGTTTTCTGTTTTTTTGATCATTGCCGTTTTTGGCAATGGTATCTCATTGTAGTTTTGATTTGAATCTCTCTAATGGCTAATCCTGGCTGCTTACCAAAAGGTCTGCAGTTCACATCCACCAGCTGCTCCTGGAAACCCTATGGGACAGTTCTACTTTGTCCTACAGGGTTGCTATGAGTTGGAATTGACTTGATGGCGGTGGGTTTTTCTTTTTTTTTTTTTTTGGTTTAATGGCTAATGATTGCGAGTATCTCTTCATGTGTTTCTTAGCCGCCTGAATGTTCTCTTTGTTGAAGTGTCGGTTCATGTCCTCTACTCATTTTTTAATTGGATTGTTTGTCTTTTTGTTGTTGAGTTGTTGAAGTTTTCTATGTATTTTAGATATTATACCCTTGTCGGATATGTTGTTGCCAAAGATTTTTTCCCAGTCTGTTCAGGTTCTCTTTTTATTCTTTTGGTAAAGTCTTTTGATGAGCACAAATATTTAATTTTTAAAAGATCCCAGTTGTCTAATTATCATCTGTTGTTTGTGTATTTTTAGTTGTGTTTGGTAGTGTATTTATGTGGAAAATTAGGACCCCCTAGTTTTGTCCCTATTTATTATTATTTTCCAGGAACTTTATAGCTTTAGTTTTAACATTTAGGTCTTTGATCCATTTTGAGTTAGTTTTTGCGTATGGTGTGAGGTATGGATCCTGTTTCATTTTTGTGCAAATGGATATCCAGTTTTGCCAGCACCATTTGTTAAAGAGACTGTTTCTTCCCCATTGAATGGACTTTGACCCTTTGTTGAAGATCAGCTGCCCACAGATGGATGGGTTTACTTCTGGGTTCTTAATTCTGTTCCATTGGCCTACGTGTCTGTTGTTGAACCACTAGCAGGCTGTTTTGATTACTGTGGCTGTATAGTAAGTTTTGAGATCCATACGTGTAAGACCTCCTACTTTGTTCTTCTTCAATATTGCTTAGCTATTCATTGCTTCTTTCATTTCAATATAAAGTTAGAGATAAGTTTTTGCATTTCATTAAAGAATGTTGTTGGGATTTGGATTGCATTATATCTATAGATCATTTTTGGTGGTATTGATGTTTTCACAGTGTTAAATCTTCCAATCCATGAGCATGGAATGTTTTTCCATTTATGTAGGTCTCTTTTGGTTTCTTGCAGTAGTGTTTTGTAGTTTTTCTTGTATAAATCTTTACATCTATTATGGATTGAATTGTGTCTCCCTCAAAATATATGTAAATCCTAACCTCTATGCCTGTGGTTATAATCCCAGTTGGGAATAGGTTGTCTTGTTATGTTAATGAGACAGGATTAGTGAAGGATGTGTGTTGAGTGCATCTCTTTTGAGATATAAAAGAGATTAAGCAAGCAAGTGAATAAGTAGAGACAGGGGAAGAGAGATACCAAGCTATATGAAGATCACCCAGGAACAGAAGCGCAAAGAGACAAGGACCTTCCTCTAGAGCTGACAAAGAAAGAAAGCCTTCCCCTAGAGCTGGCACCTTGAATTTGGACTTTTATCCTCGTAAACTCTGAGAAAATAAATTTCTGTTTATTAAAGCCACCTATTTATGTTATTTCTATTATAGCAGTATTACATAACCAAGACAGAATTTGGCATCAAGAATTGGGGGTGCTTCTCTAACAAATACCTACAATGTGGAAGTGGTTTTAGAATTAGGTAATGGGTGGAGGCTGGAAGAGTTTTAAGGTGCCTAATAATAAAAGTCTAGATTGCTTTGAAGAGACTGTTGGTAGAATTATGGATGTCAAAGACAATTCTGGTGAGGGCTCATAAAGAAGTGAGGAGAGTTATAGAGAACGTTTCTATCGTCTTAGGGAATACATATGGCATGGACAACAGAATGTTGCTAGAAATGTGCTTCTGGTGAGGCTTTAAAAGAAAATAATGAACATGTGATTGGACAGAGGAGAAAGCGTGATGCTTTTCATACAGTGGCAAAGAACTTGTCTGAATTATGTTCAAATGTTTGGTGGAAGGTAGAACTTGTAAGTGATGAACTTGGATATTTGGCTAAGGAGGTTTCTAAGGAAGATCTTAAAGGGGCCACATGGTTTCTGTTTGCCACTTATAGTAAAATTCGAGAGGAAAGAGATGGACTTAAAAATGAACTGTGCAAAGTGAAAACAAAATTTAAAGATTTGGAAAATTCTATCTTACAGACTAAGGACATGTGCTCTAGAATGTTCACCAAGGATGTGGGTACACAATACTTTGTTGAAAAGATTAAGCTTGTGACTGATGGATCTAACCAACTACCACAGCAGAAAACCCATCAGTTTAGATGGAAGGGGACAGAGAAAAGAATGAAAGGAAAGAATGCCGTCTGCCTCTTGGAATTCTACAGGCAGGAAACAAGGCCAAAGGAGCTACATCTGTTGTCCTCCAAGAAAAGAATAAACAATCCCTGAAGCAGCTCGGAGAACAGCAGAACTGTTGAAAGGAGCATGGGAAGCAGAGCTGCCTCAGTCTCGAAGGGTGGGGCCACAGCCTCTGAGGTCTCAAAGGGTAGGGCCATGGCCTCTGGGGTCTCAATGGGTACATCTATGGCCTCCTAGGTTTCAAAGAGCCAGATTTTCATCATCTCGGTTCCGGAGTGTGGAAATGCCATTCATTTTGGCCAAGAGGATGGGGCCGCTGCCCAAAGCTGAGGGGGTGGGGCTGCTATGCCCAAGGGGCAGAAGAATGGGGACTTCCAGGGCCGAGGGAATGGGGTTGCCACTCAGATGGACTAGGAGAATGGGGCCGCTCAAAGTCGAGGGAGCAGAGTTGCCATGCCATTGGGCCTGGAAGGCAGAGCTAAAGTCCAGGGCTGAGTGGCCTCCACTCAGAATCCAGAGAGCATGGCCAATACCCAGAGTCTGGAGATCAAGGCCATTGCCCAGATGGTTTCAGAGAACAGAGGATTATTTTCAAGCTTTGAGAGCTAATGTAAATTGTTCTGCTGGGTTTTGGACTTGCTTGGTACCCATTATCCCTTCTTTCCCTCCAATTTCTCCCATTTGTAATGGAAATGTATGTGCCTGTTCCACCATTGTACAGATGTACAGATAACTTATAGTCTAGATTTCACAGGTTCACAGATGGAGAGGAATTTTGCCCCAGGGTGGAGTACGCCTAAAGTCTCACCCATATTTGATTTAGATGATTCAGAAGATGAGATTTTGGACTTGGAATTGATTTAAAACTTTTGAGATGATGTGATGGGGTGAGTGTGTTCTGCATGTGGCAAGAACATGAATTTTTTTGGGGGAACATGAAAGTTTTGGGAGGCCAAGGTATGGAATGTTATGGATTGAATTGTGTCCCCCAAAAATATGTGTTGTAAATCCTAACCTCTATGCCTGTGGTTATAATCCCACTTGGGAATGGGTTGTCTTGTTGTGTTAATGAGACAGGATTGGTGAAGGCTGTGTCTTGAGTCAGTCTCTTCTGAGATATAAAAGAGATTAAACAAGCGAGTAAGTAGAGACAGGGGAAGAGAGATGCCAAGCTACATGAAGATTGCCCAGGAGCAGAAGTTCAAAGAGATAAGGACCTTCCTCAGGAGCTGACAGAGAGAAAGCTTTCCTCTAAAGCCAGCACCCTGAATTCGATCTTCTAGCCTCTTAAACTGTGAGAAAATAAAGTTTTGTTTATTAAAGCCACCTATTTGTGGTATTTCTGTTATAGCAGCACTAGGTAACTAAGACAACATCACTGGTTAGATTTATTCCTAGATATTTTATCTTTTTTGGGGCTATTGTAAATACTATTATTTTCTTGATTTCCTTTTCTCCTTGTTAGTGTAGAGGAACCCAGCTGATTTTTGTTTGTTGATCTTGTACCCTACCAGTTTTGCTGAATCCTTCTATTAGTCCAATAACTTTCTTGTGGAAACACTAGGATTTTCTATGTATAGGATCATGTCATCTGTTAATGGGGATAGTTTTACTTCTTCCTTTCAAATTCGGATACCCTTTATTTCCCTTTCTTGACTTATTGATTGCTCTGGCTAAGACTCCCAGTACAATATTGAAGGCCAGTCTTTTCTTTTGAAGTGCCCCTGGGCGGACTCAGTTAGCAGCCATTTAGTTTGCAGAAGAGCACATTACCCATTTGCACCACCCAGGGCCTTCTTATTATAGATTAGAAAGTGATAAATCCTAGGGAGATGAATAAAGCAGAGAAGGGAGCAGGAAATGCCAGGGTGTGGGAGGGAGGAATTTCATTTTAAATAAGGAGGTCATGAAAGGCCTTGGTGCCTAACGTGGCAACAGTTGGTATTTATAAAGTAAAGAAGGAAACGTCACTCTGTCCACTTTATTATTAATGATACTTCCTTGGGTACATTTTGTATAGTAGCCCGTGATGCAATGGTTAAGTGCTTGGCTGTTAACTGAAAGGCTGATGGTTTGAACTCATGCAGTGGCTCTGCAGGAGAAAGACCTGGTGATTTGCTTCTGGAAAGATTATAGCCAAGAAAACTTTATGGGGCAGTTTAACTGTGTCCCATGGGGTCTCTATGAGTCGGAATCGATTCGATGGCATCCAGCTACAACAATAACATTTTATATGGGTCCAGCAACCCTCCACTGGATCATTCATCCTGCATCTTAAAGTTAGAGCTGGAAACTGCATGGAACTCTAAGAGATGAGCATATTGGGCTTGAGGGTTTTGGAACACAGGGCTGCCATAACAAATTACCACATACTTCTTGGCTTAAAACAACAGATATTTATTCTCTCACAGTTCTGGAGGCCAGAAGCCTGAAATCAGGGTGTCAGCAGGGTTGGTTCCTTCCGGATCTCTGAGTGGGAATCCATTCTAAGCCTCTCTCAGCTTCTGGTGGCAGATAGCAGCCCTTGATGTCCCTTGGTCTGTAGACTCATCACTTTGATCTCTGCCTTCACATTGCCTTCTTCTCTGTGTGTCTTGGTGTCTTCTCCTTTTCTGTCTCTTAAAAAGACACTAGTCATTGA
Source organism: Trichechus manatus latirostris (assembly GCF_000243295.1). Classification (NCBI taxonomy): domain Eukaryota; kingdom Metazoa; phylum Chordata; class Mammalia; order Sirenia; family Trichechidae; genus Trichechus; species Trichechus manatus. The sequence continues at coordinate 1,259,488 of NW_004444118.1, read as the reverse complement.
ATTTAGGGCTTAACTTGATCCAGAATGAGCTCATCTCGAGATTCTTACTTTCATTACATCTGCAAAGACCTTTTTTCTGAATAAAGTCACATTCCGAGGTCCTGGGGGTTAGGATGTGTACATATCTTTTTGGGGGACACACTTCAACCCTCTACATATGGCCTCATCAGTTGCATGCCACAGCCTGGTTCCCAGACACTGCTCCCTCTTTGAGCCAGGGCCTTCTTTGTAAACACCAGCAGATGGGCCAGCTATACTGTGTGAAAGGTAGGTTTGACTTCCCAAATCATTCCTGAATGTGCATTTTGGGTTCAGCGCTCTGGCCCCATGAATGGAGAATGAACCACATGCTGATGGCCTGGACTTTGAACCCTGGACTCCTCCTTATCGCCCTGTGACAGGCTGCCCCAGACTCCTCACTGACCCCACCTTCTCCCATCACAACCTCCAGAGGCCTCTTTAGCTTGTGGCCTTTTCTCTTCAATGACACTCAATGGCTGAGTTAAATACAGAAAGTTATGTGAGCTCCAGGGGGGCTCGGGCCATAACAAGTTCAGCTCTGCTTTGCCCACACGTGAGATCAATGTAAGTGTTCAGTAATGGGATGTTTAGTTTGAATTTGACTCGCATTGGTGGCAGGGCCCATTGCCTTAGACCATCTCAACTCACAAGCGTGGATGGCAGAGAGTTCAGCATGGTTATTCGTCCCAGCTCTGCACTGCCTGTGACCAGGCAAGTCACTTACCCCTTCTGGGCGTTGGTTTTCCCATCTTTAATCACTAGACGATCTCTAAAATCCCTCCCCACATGACAGCTTTCTGACTTCCAGTGATTACAAGCTGGGATGGAACTGGTAAGTTTATACTGCAGTCACCTTTATTTTTCCTCCTGCAGCCTATGGCATAGCTGCAGTTTATTAAATTCATATTTATCCTGCACCCAGGGGAGCTTTTTGGTTAAAACCATCTCATTACTGAAATGAAACTGTTGCTGCTTTGGCAGCAGCTGCTGTAAGGTGGCCTGGCCTCTCTCTGCAGTTGTCCCCTGTTTACGCTGGGAAGACCTGTGGCCTGTGCGGGAATTACAATGGCAACAAGGGGGACGACTTCCTCACTCCTTCAGGCCTGGAGGAGCCCCTGGTGGAGGACTTCGGGAACTCCTGGAAGCTGCACGGGGACTGCCAAGACCTGCAGAAGCAGGACAGCGACCCCTGTAACCTCAACCCGCGCCTAAGTATGTGAGCCTGTTGGGAAAGACGGTGCTCCACAGAGCCTTGAGGTCTTCTCTATTCCAGTACATTCCACGGACAGTGTCCCCACCGTGGCTTGGGCGGTGTGGAGCTGGGGGACTAGGTGGACCTTTGTTTGTATCATCAGCATTTGATTATCTGCATCTGGATCATTTGTTCTTCAAAGTTTCCTTACTGAGCACTGTTTATGGGCCAAACCCTGGGAGAGAAAGAAAAACAGAATGTGGTTCCTGCCTCGGGGCTTTCTCAGTCTATTGGAACAGCAGGCACACAAACAGTGAAATTATTGTCAGGGAAGTGACCGAGGTGGCCGTTTGCAGATTCATCTGCGGCACCGTTTCAGCCCTACATTAGCTTCCTCTCTTAGCAAGGGATCACTGGACTGTCTCCCCTTTTGTCAGCGGGTGTGGGCTCTGGGGATGCAGTTTAGTATTTATTTAAGGCAAATATAAGTAAGAAAGTAAATTGGCTATGGAAGAAAAATCGCAATGACTCCCGGAGCCAGCAGAAGTAGTTTTTGCAGTCTCTGCTGCTGATGGAGAAACTGGAGTGGAGAGTTTCAAAGCAGGAGCCCTTGTTGCTACTCTCTGGGGCATGGGCATCAGTAGGACTTGACCATCCCAGGCTCGCTCCTTTCTCTTCCCACACAGCCAAGTTTGCAGAAGAGGCCTGTGCTGTTCTGACGTCCTCCAAGTTCGAGGCCTGTCACCACGCTGTTAGCCTCCAGCCGTACCTGCAAAATTGCCACTATGACGTCTGCTCCTGCTCGGATGGCAGAGACTGCCTCTGCAACGCTGTGGCCAGCTACGCCTCCGCCTGTGCCCAGAAAGGCGTGAGCATCGCATGGCGGGAGCCCAGCTTCTGTGGTGGGTACCCTCCCTGTGTGCTCCCCCTCGAGGCCACTGAGCCGGACGAGCTGCTGCTGCCCTGCTGTCTAGCCCACTTGTCCTTTTCAAAGCACTTTCTTGGCATTGTTTCATTTGGAAGCTGGCCCGGGGCATTTTGACAGAGCCTGGGGTGTGCCAACAGTTCATTTTCCGCCACGTTTCCCTTCCAATCCCCAGCAGCACAAGATGGTGGGGACTGGCTGTGTTACAGGACAGTCTGGCTACTCTGACTGCTCCTGGAGGGCAAATCTAAACCCACTACGTGGAGAACTAGAGCCTTGAGGTCTCTGCTAAGCAGAGATTTCCTATGGCTGCGGCCACCTAGTGTTCCAGATGTGTACGATCAGGTTGTGCAGTGAGTTGTTCCCAGATCCCAAGGGGTCCCTGCATCCCTTGAGGGTCTGATGAGGACACTGGGAAATGCACATATGAATCCTTGCATGTAACTTGAGGAAAACCATCTGTGAACTCCCAGCCAGAATCTCTGGCATTGTATAATGTGGTATAAAGTTGAAAATCGTCATTGTCCCCAGTTGACTTTAGATTCTCACTCTGCACTGTTGGTTTCCTGCCACCAGAGTCGGTATCTGCCCCTACACTCTGGTCCCTTGAATGGCTAGATTGTTGTTGTTGCTCTGGAGATGTTTGCTGAGTGCCCAGTGTGGTCAGGCAAGAGCCATGATGTAAAGCTTGAACTTTCCTTTATTATTTTTTAAAATTTTATTGTTTTAGGTGGAAGTTTATTGCACAGATTAGTTTCTCATTCAAAAACTTATACACAGATTGTTTGGTGACACTAGTTGCAATCCCCACGATGTGTCAGCGCCCTCCCCCTTTCCGTTTCCACCCTGGGTTCTCTCTGTCCATTTGTCCAGTTTTCCTGTCCGTTCCTGCCTTCACATCTTGCTTTTGGGCAGGTGTTGCCCACTGGGTCTTGTATACTTGATTGAACTAAGAAGAACATTCCTCATGTGTGTTATTATTTGTTTTATAGGCCTGTCTAATCTTTGGCTGAGAGGTAGATTTCAGGAATGGCTTCAGTTCTGAGTTAGTAGGGTATCTGAGGGGAACTTTCCTTTTTGAGGCACAAATGGAAACTGCCTCCCTACTAGGTGCTTATCACACTGACTAAAAAGATGGTTAAATTAGGGCTAGGACAACCAAGGGAGGCTTTCTGGAGGAGGTGTACTTGACCATGGTTTTAAAAAAGTGCCTTCTCGACAGAAAGGCATTGTTTCCAATGGTAGAATAGTGGTGAGGCACAGGTGTGGGGAAGAGTAAGTTATAGATAAGACGTAGTGGATATTTTGATTTTTAGGGGGGCAGTAGATGTGTTTGGAAACTAAAATGTAGGTGGTCCTAATGGATGTTGGAAAATAGGAGCTGTGAGGAAAGGTGGAAGGAGTTAATATATATCTGAAGAGAAGTTTAGGTTCGGGGGCTCTAGAGGTGTCAATATTTAGGGTCTTATGAGCCAGCTCATGTTTTGAGTCTAAGTAATCTCATAAAAAAGAGAAGCAGAGAAAAAAGTAAGGACGAAGGGAGCAAGTACATAAATGTCTGCATTGTGCCTTCCCTCTCCCTCCAGCTCTGGGGTGTCACCGAGAGTCCTGGCTAAAGCTGGAAGAACTGAGTCTGAGTCCTTACTAGTAACGTGCTTGTGACTTATTAGCTACATGACCTTAAACCCTTCACTTGACCCCTTCAAACTTCAGTTTTCTCATCAGTGTTTGCTGTTTAGAAATTGGGAAAACCAATGGGGATTAAATGATGTGATGTTTATGAACGTGCTTTGTTTGTCCACCAGTATTAGAAATTATGCATTATCAGTTTGCTACAGCATCAGAAAGATTTCCCAATTTAGGACATTCTCCCAGAATACTAACGGCCTATCGAAATAATCTTTAATCTCTTTCGACCAGCTGTTTTCAAACTCCACAGAGAGCAGAAAAAGAGGAAATGACTGTTGTTGCAGTAGCAGGGTCTGAGATCAAATTAAAGAATTTCCTGTCTCCTGAGGCTTTATGATAGGGCAGAAAGTGCTGGGCAGTGGGAAGGACCTTTCCCTGGAGATTTTTAAGGACAAGCAGGCATCTGTCTCCTTGGGTTTATGTGGAGGGGAACCAGAGACAAGGCTGGCCAGATGGCCTTGGGCTGCTTTAGTGAACCCAAGGAGGGTGGGCAGGACTTCTGGATTCTTGCCTCTATTCTTTCTCAACTCAGAGAGGGGCTCAGGCTTAGCTGTCTCTTTGACCTCATTTTTGCTCCCTGAGGAATGAACAGAGCTCTCTAAACCACCGACTTCTATAGGAGCTATGAGAAGATGTCGCACCAATTGGGAACACTCATGGAGCAAGGGTTTATCGTACAGATACTTGTGGGATGCTGTGAGGAGATTTTGCTTGATTTTCTTGTAAATTGGTTATGTTTCCTTTAGGAAGACACGACCTGGACTCCTTGAAGGCAGGGACCAAGTCTCACCATCACTGACTGCATCCCAAGCCTAGCACAGCCCCTGCCCACACTGGATCCACAATAAATGTCTGTTAGACTGAGATGTTCATGATTTCTTCTGGGGAAGAAGCTGAAGGAGAAATTTAATAAGGCTCCAAGCCAGCTCTAGAGACAGTCTGTTAGAGAAAAAAGAGCTTTCAGCTTTCACTGATCTTTTATGGGTAAAATGTGCCCTTATCATCATGGGTTTACTGGATTGGGAGGGATCTCCATCTTTGTTGCCCACCACTCCCCAATTCAACCTGCCCACCCTCTAAATATTCATCCAGTGACCCAACCTCCCCACTGGTTCATAGAAAATCGCTGTCTGATTAGCTCAGAGGTATCCCTGGGTGATGCAAATGGCTAAGCACTCAGCTGCTAACTGGAAAGTTGGCTGCTCAAATCTACCCAGAGATCTACTTCTGAGAAACCAGCCATTGAAAACCCTTTGGAGCACAGTTCTACTCTGACATGCGTGGGATTGCCATGAGTTGGAATCGATTCAGATACCCTACTAACTTCAACAATCGATTCTAGCTACCCTCAAACACCAAGCCCAAGGCAGATGTAGGAGGGAGAGATTGCAAGGTCTCTCCAGAAGTCTCCCTGCCCCCGTTTTTGAGGCTTGTGGCCAAGGCTTCCCTTCATGGCTACTATGAAATGTTCTGCCAGGGAGTTTCTGCTGTAGGAATGGTTTATGACACAAAGGGGAAGGATTCTAATGGTCTCAGGAGGAGTATGTCCAGAGCAAGGTTCTGATTTCTTGGACAATAGCTGATCAGCAACGGGAAAGCATTTTGAAAGAGTAAAGTGCTCCCCTCACCTCCCCTACTCTCCCAGTGAAGAATTTCATCAGGAGTGTTTACAAGACTACTGTTAGCCCAGAAAGTGGGCTATGTGTTGGCAAGAATCGAGAAGTATTAGGTCTTCTTAGGTCTAGACTTTTCTCTGAACTATCCCCTCCCATCTGGAGCCTGCTGACCTGGGGTTGGGTAATAATAATGATAATGAATATTGATAATTATTAATAATGATAATGTAATAATAATGATAATAATAGCAGTGAACGTTTATCACATGCTGGGCATTACTCTAAACATGTTACTTTATTTAGTCCTCAAAACATCCTAGGAGGTGGATACTATTATTATAGTCCAATAAGGAAACGGAGCCACCCTGATCCGGATCACGTAGTGAGCTAACGGAGGAACTGGGACTTGCACTCAGGTAGTGGGATCCAGAGCCCATTCCTGTAGCTGATTTGCCACGTCGTCACACTTCCTCCTGTCTTCTGTCTGTAGAGTTTCTATGTGGGAGTCCAGGGTGAGCGGGGCTGTGGGTTGATGGGTGTGGCCCCCTTTGCTGAGGTAAGAATGTCTGTGTCCTTTGTGACCCGTGTGTCCTCAAAAGTGTGGCTCCTAAGTGACCGCTTCCTTTTTAGAGCATGATAGTTAAGAGCGTAAGCTTTAGGGTCACAGAGATCTGGGTTCAAATTCTGCCTCTGCTTCTTCCTGGGAGGTATGACCCTGACAAATCACTTAGTGTAACTTTCAGTTTTCTTATTCGTAGAAAAGGAGCGATAAAATCTAATTCACTGAAACCAAAACCAAAGCCACTGCCTTTGAGTTGATTCCGACTCATAGCAACCCTACAGGACAGAGTAGAACTGCCGCGTAGGGTTTCCAAGCCTGTAAATCTTTACGGAAACAGACTGTCACATCTTTCTCCTGAGGTAGGTTTGAACCGCTGACCTTTTGGTTAGCAGCTGAGCACTTCAACCACTGCACTACCAGGGCTCCTGAGGGAGGTGTAAAAGGCATAAAACCCATGTGAAGAACAGGGCATTCAGTAGGTGCTTAGTAAATAGTAGCCATCATTGTTATCATTGTCATGGGAGATGCCTGTTGCCTATTACTTCCAGTTGTTTTTATTATTCACAGCTTCAAAATCCTCCAGAATTTCTACTACATCCCAGGCTTTGAGAATTCAGAGGTGACTCAAGCATGGTCCCTGTGGTTAAGGAGAGAGAAAATGTGTGCATCATAATTATGATATACAAAATATACTTCTGTTCATAGTGGGAAAGGAAGGCAGTGACCATACAGATGTGATTGGGGGGTCACATCTGCAAAAGGTGGCACCCCAAGTCCTGAGGCCCACAGCCCTTGTCTTCTCAATGCCCCTACTGAAACTGTCCTTCTCTTTCCATCTCTCCCAGCGCTGAGCTGCCCCCAGGGCCAGGTGTACCTGCAGTGTGGGATCCCCTGCAACCTGACCTGCCGCTCCCTCTCTTACCCGGATGAAGAATGCAATGAGGTCTGCATTGAGGGCTGCTTCTGCCCCCCAGGACTCTACCTGGATGACAGGGGGGACTGTGTGCCCAAGGCCCAGTGCCCCTGCTACTATGATGGCGAGATCTTCCAGCCCGAAGATGTCTTCTCAGACCATCACACCATGTGGTAAGTGCCAGCAGCAGGGCCAGAGACCTCTGGGATGGCAGAGCTAGAAAGGAAAATGGTCTTTTAAATCCTTCATTTTATGGGTGGGTACACTGAGACCCAACAAAGGAAATGACTTGTCCAGAGGAGCAGAGCTGGGCTTTTGCTCATGTCTTCTGACTTCCTTGCTGTGCGGGGAATTAGAACTTCAGGCTGGCAGTAGAGATTCTTGAACTTCATTGCTACTAGCATGTGTTGGGCCCCATTTCCTTGGTCTAGGACTCAGTTTCCTTATTCTAGAACAGGAAATGGAAGATCTGGCCTCCATAGCTCTTCAGATTCCTGTCTGCGTTCAGAGGCTGAAGCACTTTGAGCCAGGTGGAAATATGCCATAGCAGCATTGGTTCAATGATGCATTACCACCCTGACTTACTTCGTGTACGTCAGGCATGCAAAATAGTTCCAAATCATAGTTGATTCTTGAAGCTCGTTGCTTAAGCCCTCTATGATGGTCAGTTTCATTTTCAGCAGGACTGTCATGGTCACAAAAGCAATTTGCAACAGAACATTTGTTGGGCAATCACTTACCTGGCACCTGTTCTGTTCCAGGTTCTGGGCTAGGGATTGGTGACACACTCCCCTGACAGTCTACTAGGGGAAATGAGTTAAAATGTCCTTATTATGGAGAATTTTAAAAGTACATAAAAGTAGAGAGAGTAGTATAAGGCACCCTAATGTTCCCATCACCAGCTTCAATGATTACCGGCACTTTGCCATTCTTATTTTGTCTACTCCTTCCTCCTGTTTTTGGCTGGGATAGTTTGGAGAAAACCTCAGATATTATATCTTTCACCTGTAAACACTTCAGTATGCATTTGTAACTGATAAACACTTTATAATATAGCCATAAAACTATTATTACCCTAAAAATTAACAATAATTTTTAAATAGCATCTAATATTCAATACATGTTCCTTTTCTCCTGATTGTCTCAGAATGCCTTTTTATAGTTGGTTTGATCAAATCAAGATCCAAACAAGGTCTGCACATTGCGTTTGGTATGAAGCTTTTTCTAAGCACACCAGTGAGATTAATTCTTAGCCTTCCAACCACACGTACCCGAAGCAGGTGGTTTACGTTCCTATTCAAATGATTATCTCTGATGGACTTGAATTTCAGTAAACCGTGTTGGTATGTCCAGTATCTCCTCTCTAGACTGTGAGCTCCCCAGGAGTGGAGATTATAGCATAGGTCCTGATCCCCAGCACCTAACACAGGTCTGGTACAAAGTAGGAACTCAATAAATGTTTATGAGATGAAATAACTATAACATCTGTGATACTTACCATATCATAAAAATCCCTGCTCATTCAGAAAGGGGGAGCATTGCTTCCATTTGGGAGGACTTAGGGAAAGAATTCCCATGGAAGGGTAGCTTCTAAGCTCGGGGAGGATTCCAACAGCAGAGGTGGGTGGGATGATGGAAGGAGGAACAGAGGCCCAGAGACTAAAACGCACAAGGAGTGCTCAGCACTCAGCAACATAAGTCCTCTGGTGGGAACATATGTTGTATGAAGGAAAGATAAGACTGGAGGGAAGCTGGGACCAGGTTCAGGGGGTCTTTGAAAGGTAAGGTGGGGACTGATGCTTGAACAGTAGGTGGTGGGAGTCCATGGAAAGTTTTGGGCAGGAAGCAAACAGGATCAAAGTGTAGCTTTAGAGAGTGGACTCGGGACTCTGAACGCAGTGTGGAGGCAGGGAGACCAGTCAGGAAGATGTTGAACCAGACTGGTCAAAAGGTAGGAGGGCCCTGGACCAAGTAATAGTAATGGCAATGGAGAGTGGGGCAAAGAAGCTAGAGACACTGGGGAAGTAAACAGACTCCTGGGATGTTTGGGAGGAAGAGGTATTATTGAAGATCGCTTTTCATCTTTATCTTGATCTTGAACTTGAATGCCTAGGAAGGCAGTGATGTCAAGAGCAGCAAGAAGGCTCTCTGGAGGCAGAACAGGTTTTGAAGAGGGACGATACAGAATTTGGTTTTGGCCTTAATGACTTTGAGTTACCAAGAGGGCATCTTGGTGAATGAATGGAACCAATAGCTTGAATTACAGGTTTGAAACTTGAGTGAGAGATTGGGGTGTAAAGTTTGTATGGAGATAACAGTTATAGCCAGGGGAGTAGCTAGGTTTGCTAAGGGGAGTGAAATGAAGAGCAGAAAAGAAGACTGAGTCCAGAACTTTTGGGAATGTTCAGAGGGTAAAAGGAGGAGAAGGAGGATCTTGTGAGAGAGGCCAAAAGAAAAGGCCAGTGAAAAGGGCAGAACTAGGACAGTGTCATAATGGAAGTTAAGGCAAGAAAGGTACAGTCACATCTTTTGTTGGTTTAATCTTTTGATCTTCACCCAGTGGTTGTTTTATTACAGTTGTCTGGCTATGTTTTTCGAAGCGTTTCTCTCTGGAATCCTAAAACAACACTGTTAGGCAGTCAGGGCCTGCATTTTTAGCAAGGAATTTGAGGCTTAGAGAGATTATCACTTTCCCAAAGTCATCCAGCAAGTGACTGGAACCCAGAGACTCTTGAACCAGTGTTCTTTTCATTGAGAACAGGCTGTTGAATTTAGGGATCAGAAGGTCATGATGGCCCCCAAGTTTCAGCATTGTGGTGAGGAAAGAAGGCAGACTGTAGGAAGCTAGGATGACTGGGAGGGCAGCAAGTGTCACTGGTTATTTTACCGTATCAGTGGCACAGGGAAGATGGGAGATGGGGGACAGCAGCTTCTGGGTGGGCGGGACTGGGGTGATGGCTGTGGCCTCAGGCTCTTTTCATTCACATGATTATGTCCTCTTCCCCTGTCTCCGCTTCCTGTACCAGGGCTGAAAATGATTGACCATCCCGTCTCTCCCCATCATTTAGAAGATAAGATTTCCTGGACAACGTATACCAGAGGGAACTCAGGGCTTGTCTTTATTTTTAATTCTTTAAATAAGTCACCAAAGAATGAGCCCCACTGGGGCAAATGCTGATGATGCCCATGAAAAGGCAGTAACTTGTTGCCGTCAAGTTGATTCCGACTCATATGTGTCAGAGTAGAACTGTATTTTACTCTGGGTTTTCAATGGCTGTGATCTTATGGAAGTAGATCACCAGGCCTTTCTTCTGTGGTGCTCCTGGGTGGATTTGAACTGCCAAACTTTTGGTTAGTAACCAAGAGTAACCACCTTTTGTGACACCTAAGGTGGTAAGGTGGTAGCACGTGGCCTGGAGGCTTTTCAGACCACTCATTCGGTCATCCAAACAGCCATCACACAGCAGAGGACTTTGTCTACTACTGGCCAGGTCCTGGGCCAGGAGTTGATTTTTAAAGTATCTGCAAGGCTTCTTATAAAATTAAGCTTTTGGGTCATGTCTGTCCAAATGACAGATAGAACATGACATTTGGGGGAGGATTTTTTTTTTTAAACCAGGTCTTAGTTAAAAACCAAAATGCACAGGTTCTGCACTTGCCCAAAGAGGGATGAGCTGATTCTTTTGTTCGTTCAACAAATATTTACTGAGCAGCAGACATAAAAAATGTTCAAAATTATTATAATCAGAGAAGTGCAACTTATAACAACAAGAAGATATTATATCTAATAGGCTGGAAAACTTAGAAATCTGGATAATGCTACTGGTGCTACCGTTGGGCACAGACTGGTCCAGCCACCCTGGGGAACAACTAGCACTGCATGTGCAGATATACGTAACATATATGTATGATGAAAGGAGCCTTGGTGGTGCAATGGTTAAGCACTCAGCTGCTAACCGAAAGGTTGGTAGTTCAAACCCGCCCAGTGGCTCTGCGGGAGAAAGACCTGGTGATCTGCTTCCATAAAGATTACAGCCAAGAAAACCCTATGGGGCAGTTAGTTCTGCTCTGTCATGTGGGTCACTGTGAATAGAAATTGACATGTCAGCACCTGATAACAACAGCAGCAGCAACACATTCAGAATGTACATGTATCCACGCCTGATGGCCCTATAGTTCTGCTCCTCGTATATATACTAAGGAATTTCTCACACCTTAGGGTTCCTGTATGAGAATGTTCATCACAGCCTTGCTTGTGGTGGCAAGGATAGAGGACTGCCTGTGCCCATCACTGGGAGAGCAAATAGGTAACATGTGGTGGGTGCCCACTGTAGAGTATTGTGCAACCATTAGCAACAGACAAGTACATGTATTCACATGGATGAAACTTAAAATCTCAATGAAAAAAGCAAGACACAGGGAGATATTTAAGATAATACCATTTATATAAGTTAAACGTTGTTGTTAGAAGGAGTCCTGGTGGCTCAATGGTTAAGAGCTCGGCTGCTAATTGAAAGGTCGGTGATTTAAACCCGCCGGTCGCTCTGAGGGAGAAAGGTGTGGCAGTCTGCTTCCATAAAGATTTCAGCCTTGGAAACCCTATGGGTAAGTTTTTCTGTGTCCTTTGGGGTCACTAGAGCTGGAATCGGCTCAACAGCAACAGGGTTGGTGGTTTTTGATTATTGTTAGCTGTTGTTGAGATGGCCTCTGACTCATGGCCACCCCAAGCACAATGGAATGAAACTCTGCCTGGTCCTGTGCCATCCCCATGATCAGTTGCAGATCAGACTGTTGTGATCCATAGGGTTTTCATTGGTTGATTTTAGAAAGTAGGTCACCAGGCCTTTCTTCCTAGTCTGTCTTAGTCTGGAAGCTCCGCTGAATCTGTTCAGCATCATAGCAACACACAAGCCTCCACTGACGACGGGTGGTGGTTGCATATGAAGTGTATTGGCTGAAAATCAAACCTGGGTCTCCTGAATGAAAGGTGAGAATTCTACCACTGAACCACCAATGCCTCATAAATTAAACATACTTGCACATAAAACAACTACACATTTTATAAAAATATATTCAAACAATCAGATATACATTAAACAGAATAAAATCACATTAGGTATCTATTATTGCATAATGAATAATACACAATCTTAACAGCTTAAAGCAACAAACATGTATTATCTCGTATAGTTTCTGAAGGTCAGGAATCCAGGAGCAGTTTAGTTGGGTGGTTTTGACTCGGTCTCAGAAGGTTGCAGTCAAACTGTTGGCCAGGGCTGTAGTCCCTGAAGACTTGACTGGGGTTGGAGGATCCACTCCAAGCTTACTCACGTGGCTGTTGGCAGGAGGTTTCAGTTCCTTGCCATGTGGGCTTTTCCATAGGGTGGCTCATAATATGACTTCTCCCAGAGTGAGTGATCCAAGAGAGGGCACCAGGATGGAAGCCACAGTCTTTTATAACTAACATTAGAAGTGATATAGCATCTCTTCTGCCCTATTCTATTGGTCACACAGACAGACCCTGATGCAGTGTGGAAGGAGACTATACACGGGTGTGAATACCAGGAGATAGGGATCACTGAGGGCCATCTTGGAGGCTGGCTACCACAAAAATAGTTGCCCATGTTAGGGGAGGGGATTGGGATTGGAGGATGGGGATAAAACAAACAAACAAACAAACAAACAAAGAAACCAAACAAACCATAAAAACCCAGTGTATTGAGTACTTTATGCTAAGTCCAAAGCTGGAGATATAATGGTGAGCAAGACGAGTCATTATTTCTGACCTCATGGATCGCGTAGTCCAGTGGGAGAGACAGATGTTAACAATAATAACTACATGTAAGGTTACAAGTGTGATAAGTTGTAGGAAGAGAATTACATTGTCCATGAAAGCTTGAGAAATGGGGTTGGGGAACAAAGAAGGTTATGCGTGTGTACGGTGGGAGGAAGTCACATTAGATCAGAGGAAACAGTACGTGCAGAAGGCCTTGTGTTTGATGGGAGCATGGCACCTTCAAGATTAGAAGAAGGCCAGTGGGTTAGAGGGGGAAAAGGTAGGCAGGGGCTAGATCACTTAGGGACCTCGTGGGCCATGTTTGGGGCTTGATCTTTTTCCTAAGGCCTTTAGGAGGGAAGCTACTGAAGGGTCTCAAGCAGGGATGTAACATAAACAAATTTAGATTTTGAAAAGATACTTGGGCTACCAAGGTGAGTGTGTTTTGGAGAGAGGCAAGAATGTGTGCAGGGACATCTGTTAGGAGACTCTTGCGTTGTCCAGGTGAGAGGTGATGGCGACTCATGGCAGTGAAGATAGTGTTGCACCCCACCAGACCAGTGGCAGGAGTGGTTCCAAGGGGAACAAGTTGGATTCTGAAAAAAGAGGTGGAAAAAGCCAAGATCAGATCTAGCTTTATTAGGGAACTTACAAACAGAAGCTGATGCCAAGATTCTCGGTATGGACAGCGAAGTGCCAAGAGTCACTTGGGTAGAGGTCCGTGCAGGGCGATGCAGGGTGTTGTTTCTGTACTTAGTGTTTATGTGCAAGAATACGTGCAGGGGAGCTGGGGAAGAAAAAAACATGTTCAATCTATGTTGTATGGGGTTGTTTTTGTACTATTAATGTATTTCAGTTGAAGTTACCATTAAGTCAGGTGTTTGGGGTTTTTTTTTTTTTTTTTTTTTTTTGGTCCAGGTCACTACTCAATAAGGTACTTTGGTTCTCTTCCAGAGTCCTATATGGGCAGGACCCATCTTGCATTGTTCATGGCCCTCACAGATAGAGAGATGTGGATAGGAATTCCAGAGATATTTAGAGAAGGAAAGTCCACAGGTCTTGGTGATGTATCATATATAGGGGGTGAGGGAGAGGAAGTGCCAGAAATGATTCCTGGGTTTCTGGTTTGTGAAACTGGATGGATGGTGATACTATTCAGTGAATCCGAGCCCTGGAAGAAGACTGACATTGTGTGGGAGATCATGAGTTCAGTTTTGGACATGCCAAGTTTGAGATGTCTTTGAGACACCAAAGGTGGCTATCATGTAAGCCTTTGACTATATGGGTTGGGGGTTCAAAGGAGAGGTCGGAGCTGCTAATGTAAATTTGTGAGTCATTTCTATAATTGAAGCTGGGGGGTGTAGATGACAGTGTGGTGTGAGAAGAAGAGAGGGAAACAGGATGGACCTAGGGGATGCTGACATTTAAAGGCCAGGTAGAGGGGGGTGAACTACAGTTGAAGCTGAGAAGGAGCAACAAGGGAAGTAGAAGGAAAACCAGGAGAGCTAGAAGAATGAAGTGGTCAACAGTGATGAATAATATTGAAGGGGATCAAGAGTGAAAAGAACTGAAAAAAATTCCATTAGTTTTAGTGACATGAAGGTCATTGGTGACCTTGGCAAGATGTGTTTCAGTGGAGTTATGGGGCCTGGAGTCCGATTAGAGAGGATGGAGAGTGAGGGGGAGGTGAGAAAATGGAGGCAGCGGATGTAGACACCTCTTGCAAAGTTGGGCTGAGATTTTCCTCTTTGCAGCTATTGTGAAGACGGCTTCATGCACTGTACCATGAGTGGAATGCCGGGAAGCCTCTTGCCAGACGTTGTCCTCAGCAGTCCCCTGTCTCACCGCAGTGAGTATTGTACCCCCGGCAGGTCTCCTTGCCTCCCTCTGCTCAGACTTCAAACTCGTAGAGTAGGGGGAGAGCAGGGCTGCACTGTCTGTGTGCATGAGCATTCAGGTGTGAGTCTGGCTTTGTCTAGGTTTGTCTCAGTTTCTGTTTGTGTGTGAGTGACGTTCAGGCCTAGGCATGTCTTTGCACTTGTAAATTCAAACTATTGAACAAGAAGTATTTTATTTTGGGGAAGGGGAAAGATTGAATTATCTACAAGACTGACTCAGTGAGACCTCTCTTTTGCCCATGGTGACCTAACCCATTGAACAACTCTGAGTTGCCTTGATTATGATAGAAATCACCCTCCTTCGATGGCCTGGATCTTTTTTCCTATGGACATGCTGATGAGGATAGCTCTTTAGAAAGCTTTTCAAATGGATTTGGAAGAGGAGGGTTTGTGCCAGTTGTTTTTAGCTTGAGGGTCCTAATGGTTGCTATACTGGTTAAGGACAAGGCACAGAAGGGAGAACGGAGAGGCTGACCCGGTGCTGGTAGGACTGTATTCATGTTTATGGATCATGGGGGCCTTATTTGCTTCCAGAAGGATGTTCCTTGCTTAGAGAGGACTCTTCCGCAAAGAGGGAGAGTGGTTCTGTTAGGCAGATAGTTGGGCTATTTTCAGCTACCAGCTTGACCTCATCTCTCTCTGCTTCTCACTTTCCATAACACACCTTCTCTCCAAGTGACCAGCTCTCTGTGCCATGCTGCTTGTTTCCCAAGTTGGCCTGGGTGAGAGGTTTGCTTTCCTGGATGACTGTTGGGGAGCATCTCTCAGCCTATGCTTGGGGCAAGATCCCAAGCATGGGGTGGCTGACAAGTTGAAATCAGGACTTGTGACCGCATGATCACCAAATTCTTCTGCCTCTTGCTTTCTCTCTTGTTGCAACCTCTTCCTTGCACTCCCTGTATAGACCTGTCTTTAATGCTTTCTGCCTGTCTTACTGAAAGTCTTCCAGTCTAGTCCTTGGAAGATATTATCTTTTTCAAAATGAGGAAGCTTCTAGAATTCTGTGAAGATTTGGAAAAACCACTTAGCATTTTGGAGTTCCAGCTCCCTAACTTTTGTAAGTTTAGAAATTCTGGCTTCCTTGCCCACAGGAGGTAGTAAGTGATCTAAATGATGCTAAGCACTCCAGGGTTTTGAAAGAAGGGTGCTGTCTCAGTCTTCTCCATCATCATTTATTCAGTCCACTGTTGATACGTACTAACTGTCAGGAAATGTGATCAATCAATGAGCAAAGTAGACAAAAATCCCTGTTTTCATGGAGCATATATTCTGGTGGGGAGGAGAGAGATGGATAATCAACAAATGAATAAGTAAAACATATAGTATGTCAGATGGTGATATGTGTCCAGAGAAAAACAAAGAGAGAGGGTAAATAGAGTGTCAGATAGTGGATGGGATGTTGCAATTTTAAATAGAGTGGCTGTGGATGGCCTCCCAGAGAGGATGAAATTTGAGCAAAGACTCCTTAAAGTCTTTGTGGCCGAATAACGTTCTCTTTCTCATGTTGTGTGAGATTAGTTGTATCCATTTTAGGAATGGTTTCATTGGGTCCTGCTGAGGATCCTTTTTAGCACAGGTCTGAAAATTTCTGCAGTGTATCCTGCTACGGAAGGATCAAAGGGGATGAGAAGTGGGGCCATCAGACAAATGGGCTGGGATCGGGAAGGCCACCATCAGTATAGACCAAAGGTCAGAGGCTCAGAAGAGTAGAAGAGGCTGCCATCCCCATCCCACTCGAGGGACACGGCTCCGGGCTAGACCTGACCAAAGCTTGGGCAGCACCTAATACCAGGGGGTGGGCAGCTTAGAGTCTCTGCACCAAGTGACTGCACCAAGGGGACCAAAGGACAGTGTCGAAGGTAGATCCATTCACTCCTTCACTCATCATCTCTTTGGTTTTCCTACCTCCAAGGCAAAAGGAGCCTATCCTGCCGGCCCCCCATGGTCAAGTTGGTGTGTCCCGCTGACAACCCACGGGCTGAAGGGCTTGAGTGTGCCAAAACCTGCCAGAACTATGACCTGGAGTGCATGAGCACAGGCTGCGTCTCCGGCTGCCTCTGCCCCCACGGCATGGTAAGATGGTAGCCACCCCACAGCCGCAAAGGTTGGCAGCCTTCCCTTCCATTTTCCTGCAGGCTGGTATGAGTGAGGTGGGCTGTGGAGCCAGAGGGAGGAAGAAACAAGCTAAAAAAAGCAATCGGGGCGGCAGTGGTGAAGAGGGAAGGGATCGGAGAGAGTCCTCTGTGGCCCGGTCAGCTGCCAAAGTCAGGAAGGGAGCTGGCAGGAAAATGTCCGAAGTTGATCCTGATGAGATCTGACAAGTATGTAAGCACTTAGCTCACAGGGGTGCCAGAAGAAGCCATGAAAGTATTTCCAGAAAATAATTACAAGTAAGAACAGGCGTTTCCACTAGAATTTTCCCAAGGGCTGCCATATGCTTATAACTTTCTATTTCAAGAGAAGACAATGATGTCCCAGCCACACTACTAACAAGCCACAGGCCCAACAGGTCCCTTCTCGACACTAAGCCTTGTTGTTCTCATCTGTAAAGTGAGTTGTGAGGTCCTGGGCAGCTGTGAGCATTCCATGGTTCTGGGGCTGGGGGGCTGCTCTCTCACAGACTGTGGCCAGCAGTTCCATTCCTCGGCGCTATGTACAGCCCACGGCCATGCTGGTTTGCATCCACCTGACTTCTTCATGCATCCTCCACAGCTGCTGCTGGGATGAGGGTCCGAGCATGCACAGTCTCCTTACCTTTCTCCAAAGTCTAATCTTAGGCTGGTTTTATATTAAACGTTATTCTTGTCACCCAGAAGGATGCAACTTCTGGATTTTTCCCTTTCAAATGCTTCCTGTCTTCTTGCTTCCCCTGACTCCAATTCCCCATCTCAAAGTGAGTGGTGAGGGGTTGGGGTGGGGGTGGTAGAGGCCAGGATGGGAGAGGCCAGGATGGCTCTCACATGGCTGTGGAAGGGCATTAATGATGCCCAGGCCTCGACTTCAGGGGCAGTGGCCCGGGTCTTGGGAACTGCGCATGTTCTGTAGAGAGAACTTCCGCTCATCACCAGTGTCCCTTAGGAGGGCTGGGATTGGGGTTTGTGCAGGGTGGATGGTCTACCTACTTTCCCTCCAACCCTTTCTCTTCTAAAACAGAGAAACTAGCTTGTATTAATTCTCCCCTGAGTGTTCCCCTCTGCTGTGGCCTTTGAGGATTCTGGAAATGTTTTTGGTAATAGGGGAACTAGAGATCGGCCAGCTAGCACCCCTAAACCTGAAGGCCTTGCTTGGTACCTTAGCAGAAGGTGGATATTCAAGGAGGGTCTCTAAGGAGGGGAACTCAGACCTGGGCAGGGACAAGAAATCGGTGAGGGGAGGGAGAAGCTTCCTTATTGTTCTTTTTATCCCCAGGCCTCTTATTTTGAGTGTCTCACAGATTTTGGGGGACATGGCTCACTGTCCCTTCACCATATCTAGAGGAGAAAGTCTCCTGACAGCAGAGAAGACTTAGGCAAGGAAAGAGACATTCACTCAGGAGATTATGTCAGCATCAGGGACCCTTTTAAGTGAATTTTTCTTTTAATGAAGGAAAAAACAAAGACATAAATATTACTAACTGCAATAATTGCATTATTGTCCCACATCCCAAGAGGAGAGCTAGCCCTCAAGTCCAGATGTAGCCCTGCCGTGAGTTGCTCATTTGGCATTCCTGAAGGCCTCCGGCTGCATTCTTAAGACAGTATTTGGATACCTGTGACAGAACAAGGTGATGTTCACCTCAACAGCAGGGAATTAGAATAAACTCAAAAGCTGGTATTATATGAGATTGCGTTATCTTCACAACTGCTTCATTGTGATGCCAACTAATGTGCAAATTGTTGAGGCCAGATTTGGCAGCACAGAAAAGGCCGTATGATTTATTAAGTGCATGCAGTATTCTGGTTGCAGTGCAGGACACGTGTTCTCGGCTACAATGCAAAGAAAATGGGGCTGGAAGCACCGTCTTTGGGCCCATCTGATGGTGCAGACATTATACCCAGTGGTTTTTCTTGGTTCCGTTTGTCCCATGGGTAAGACAGTAAGGCTGTGGCCTGTCACCGAGGGCGTGGGGGGAAGGTGTCAGGAATTCTTCATACTGAGGATTATAAAGGGGAGGGAAATAGCTCTTTCCTGGGGACAGCTCTGCTGAGAGCAAAAAGAGCCCCCAAGTAGGAGTCAGAGTTGGAGGGCTCAGCTGTCAGTCTAGGTTTCCCGACTTTCTGGCTATGCAACCTTGCACAATCATTCATTCTTTCTCCAAACCTCGGTCACCTCATCTGTAACATGGATGCATCATTCCTGTTCTGCCTTCAGTCCACGTTGGCTGTCGGCACAAAGGAGATTAATGTGAAAGCACTTTTAAAATCAGGAAGTGCTATAGAATCAAAAGAAATCGCTGTGCTTTAATCATTAGAACCAAAGCTGAGACTCAGGCTTCACCAGTCAGCGCCTCCTCCTGTCCACATGATAGGCTGGTGAAGGACAGATTTTCTTGTTTCCAATCTATTGTGGGCCAGTGCTTTTGTAAATACAGTAGAATGAATTGTCAGAAAAATGAAACAGAAAGCAATGATATGCAAAATATTAGTCCCCCCTGATTTTTGTTATTAGATACAACAGATATGGTATTACTCTGTCAGATTGCCATCACAATTCTCAAACAATCTCAGATTTTATATTCTGTCATCATGGACTAGCCTGGATTCATGGCCCACGCTTTGAGCAGCACTTCTCTAGGTTTAAGATTGCCTCTACTTCCTTCAAGGCAACTCTCAAATGTTCATTTTAAGCTCAGCAGCACCTGTTTGTGATTTGCCCCAGGCCTGGCACCTGCTCAGAGCAGAGGTTTCTGGTCCATTCCACAAGTCGCAGACCCTGTCTGCTTCTGCCACAGCTGCAAGGGCCTCCCTGCATGGGATGGGGAGAACAGGGCTGCTTTTTAAAAGTGGTCAGTAGCATGATAAACGGCTGGTTGAGACGCTGTGTGGACGAGGCATGGAATTGGTGCCACATACTTCTAGGTTTGAATCCTGGCTCCTGAGGTTTACCTAAAAACCGAAAACCATTGTGTTTTCATTTTCTCACCTGTAAAACTGGATCAGAAGGGTTGTTGTGAAGACTGAAGATGACAGAGGCGGCACATGGAAGGTGCTTAGTAAGTGGAGATTTAGTAGCTGTAGGTCTTTGGTGGCACAGTTTGTGCTTGACTACTCACCTAAAGGTTGGTGGTTCAAACCCACCAAGCAGAGGAGCCACGGAAAGAAGACGTGGTGAAATGCTTCCATTAAAATTATAGCTAAGAAAACCATCTAGATTAGTTATACTCTGTAACACATGGGGTTGCTATGAGTCAGAATCAACTTGATCTCAACAAGTTTTTGTTTTTTTGTTTTTAGTAACCACTTTTCTCCTTGGAAACCCTATGGGGCAGTTCTACTGTGTACTATAGGGTTGCTACGAGTCAGAATCGACTCAATGGCAATGGGTTAAAAATTTTTTCTTTTTAATTCTAATAAGTTCACGGGGGAAAACCAGGAGACATTTACGAACAGAGAAGCTATAGGAAGTTCGTCAGCATACACTGGGAGCAACTTTGCAAACGCCAGTGTTCACATTCAGAGACCCACTGGATCATTAAAATGAGGGGGTTGGACTAGAAGATGTCTCAAGTCTTTTTAATATTAGTTCTAAGTCTTGAGTGAACTTCTTGCCTGAAGTGCCACTCCTTTAAGTTAGAATATTACCGGCTTCCACTAGGTGGCAGCAAAGCACAACGCACTGCACCATCCGTGCCTCCAGATTCCATTCATAGTCAGG
Source organism: Trichechus manatus latirostris (assembly GCF_000243295.1). Lineage (NCBI taxonomy): Eukaryota > Metazoa > Chordata > Mammalia > Sirenia > Trichechidae > Trichechus > Trichechus manatus. Next base: position 1,239,043 of record NW_004444118.1, on the reverse strand, counting down.
GGCCGATTATCCAATAAGCAAGGTAAGCACGTAGTGAACAGTTTCACATGGGTTTCACTTGAATGTGGTGTGGAGGCCCAGGGTTGTCTTTCTTTCCAGGAGCATCATAGAGTGCAGAGCTAGAACTTAGAAGGAACCTTTGGGGTCCACTCTTTGAACCCATTACATCACATGTGAGGAGACTGAGGAAAGACAGGAAACAGAACCAGCTCAAGAATGCATAATTATTTAGTGGGAACTCTGGTCTTCTTATCCTAGACCAAGACTACTTCATCTCTACTGTCTGCCTCCGTCTGGGAGACCAGGCCACTAGATACTCAAATACTTAGGCCTTTGGGGAAAGTGTAGTATGGCTGTCTGGGAGACACTCATTTCCCCTCTGGAACCTAGTGGTACGCAGTTCTGCTGGTTTCAGGATTCCTCGTGGTGGCTGGGAAGGAAGTGTGTTCATGTCTGTGGTCCTTTTGGTGCCCAGTTTTTTCAATGGCCCAATAAGAAGACTGGAGAGACTTGACATTGTTTTTTGACCTAGAGCATGGGCTCAGGGGTCCATCCAGAGTGGGCTTCACATGTGGGCATTGTAAATCCTATGAATGTAGTTTTAAGAGACCCAAGAAAGCACTCCTGCTTCAAAATATCTCCTGCACTTCCCACAATTTGTCCCCTAATCAGACTTACTGAAATACAATAACCATAAATTCATTTTGGTTAATAAGCAAGAGCTTAAAAAAATCTGTTACCGTTGAGTCGACTCTGGGTTTTCAGTGGCCTGTTTTTCAGAAGTAGAGCATCAGGCCTTTCTTCTGAGGCACCTTTGGTGGAGTCAAACCTCCAACATTTTGGCTGGCAGCCAAGAGCATTAACCATTTGCACTGACCCAGGGACTCCCAAAGCTTACAACCTCATAAATCCTTGTAGGGAGAGTCATTCACACCATAGAGTGTGAGTTATTTAATCAGATTCCTTTTTTTCTAGCACCTATGTAGCTGAAATCAGCTGTGAGCTGGAAGTATTGATGGGGTAGGGGGACAAACAAGGGCAGTTAGAAGGCAAAAAGATTTTGGAGAATGGGTCAGTTTAGAGTCTGTGTATGGGATTGGGGGAAGAGTGAGGACTACCTCCTCCAAGAGGTAACAGTTTTTTTCCCCACTTTGTAATTTTTCTTGGGGTGATCGTGACCCAGCACCATGGTCTCAGCTTGAGCCCTTCTTACTCAAGATGTCATGAGTTAATGAACAGTAGTGACAAATATTTCTGCCGTGTTTTCTGAAGTCTTCATCACTATTAGGTGTATCTGAAGTCCATCACAAACATTATCTTTTTATCCTTCTGGTGTTCCAAATAGAAAAACAGTAGGCAGAGATGATTCTCTTCATTTTAGACATGAGGCTTAAGTGACTTGCTACAAAATTCAGTTGGGTATTGCTACACTGTCTTAGGCTCTGTACCTGACTAGCTTTATCCAGCTCTTAGTCATTCCTTGTACTGTGGCTTTATCTTTCTATCTCCATGAATTTCTTAATGCTTTGGGATTCTCTGGGTGTTTATGGCTGGGCTGGTGTTATTTGATCTTCCCTCCCAGGTCAGGAAGCCTCATGCTGAAGTGTGGGCTGGAAACCCTTTCCTCTCCTTTTAAGGTTATGTTTGGCCTCTTTTCCAGCTCTAACTTAATGGATCTAACCCACGCCACTGGTGCCTTTATAGCAGTCCTCATTTAATATCAAAGTCCTATTTTAATATTGTAATCCATCAATTAATAATCTCCTTTTACTAAAATTAGTCAGGGCAAATTATTCAAATTAGTCAAACTTAGTGGTTTTTCAGTGAGAGCTCAGCAGGAGGGAGAGGAGGGCATGGCAGTGGCCGTGGTGGCAGCGTTACCTCATGGCCAAGTGGGGGTCTGAGTTTTATGCCTATGTGAGGAGGCCTGGGTTTCCTTGGACTCACATCTGGGCAAGGGGAAGAGCTGCCCGGGCCATGGATGTAGGGGACTTTTTGTCAGTGCGTTGAATATCCTGTGGAGAGGTCTGAGAGCCCTCAACCCATCCTGGTTGAATGCGACGGGGGAGCACATCTTCTCTGAGGTGAGGTAGGTGGGCTCCGTTTCCTGGAATCCACCCTAGGTATCATTTTGTCTCGGGTAATGCTTATTGTTGGAATGATCTCCATTAACCATAGGAGTGAATAAGTGGTGGAGAGCACACGGCAAGGCCCCCCAGCTGGATGTGTCATTCATTCTTATGGTAGCCACCAGGTAGCAGGCCTCAGACTTAAGTCCGAGCTGACAAAGCTTGGGGGGATGTGGGGAATGAACACTAATTCTGACAGAGCCTTTGAAGACTTGGGAGAGAGATATTTTTCAGCCCTTCCCGGTTCCTGTCAAGCTGCTATCTCCCCCTACTGGGCGCCTAAGCTCATTGTTTTCCAAGAATAGTGTTGGTAGGAGGCAAGGGCCACAGACAATGTGGTCGCCTGCATTTTCCTTGCTCCCAGCACTTCAATACTGCATTATCACTTAGACTTTAAGGGACTTGGGGATGCCGTCTGAGGTTGGGTGAAGGTGGTATTTAAGTTGTGGAGGTTCTTCTTCTTACTCCCAGCTCCCCCAACACACACACACACACACACACACACACACATACATATACACACACACATGCACACACATGCATACACATTGGATTTTAGCCTATCGTCCTTGACACATGAGCCTTTGCTCAGCCCAAGACCTCTCTGTTCCTAGGGCTTTGTCTAATTCCAAGCCCTGGAAACTCAGGCTTGTCTGGGGAGTGACTGGATCACATTGGTCCTGAGCCATCCAAACCAGGAGCCCTTGCCCCACAGGTTAACTCTACAGCCAAAGTGGCAGGGTCCTCTCATCTGGGGGTGACCCAGGTCTCTTTTAGATCACCCAAGGTTAGGCCAAGACAGAGCTTGCCTTCTGAAGCTGGGACAGAGCAGATCTACATCTTGGGGTCAGAGTAGGGACAGCTGTTCCTGAGTCCATTGAAGCCAGTAGTTCTTTGTTCTTATCCCTTCCACCCCTGCCCCAACCCCAACAGACTGAGGAGCATAACATGCTCACGTAAGAAATCTTTTAATGGGTGGAGGAACAGGGAAGCAGAGCAGGCCCCCATGGAGGGTGTATTAGAGTATCAGGGGATTGGGTGAGGAGGGGGCATGTGTGACTTGAAAAAGCCGCAGACACTGGTTTTGGTATCAGTAAACCAGTTGCTTTTGAGTTGATCCTGACTCGTGGTGACCTCATGTGTGTCAGAGTAGACTGTGCTCCATAGGGTTTTCCCTGGCTGATTTTTTTGGAAGTAGATCACCAGACCTTTCTTCCAAGGTGCCTCTGGGTAGACTCGAACTGCTAACCTTTTGGTTAGCAGCTGAGCACGTTAACCATTTGTACCACCCAGCATCTTTGCCTAATGCCAATATTCAGCTTTCACCCCAGGGTATTAAGTGCATATTAATTTTATTAAGTATCTTGTTCATTTTATTCGATTATAAACATAATACATCCTCACTGAGGAACATGTGGAAAATTTTAAAAGTGAAAAAAAAAAAAGAAAAAATGCCTCCCTTCCCTATCCCAGCACGTCAGTTGGAGGCAACGTCTGTATTTTCTTCTAATTAAAAAAAAAAAAATATATATATATATATAGATGTATATATATATATAGACTTATATGTATATAGACATATATATATATATAGACATATATATATATATATATATAGTGTTTCACAATTGGGACCATACGTATATACAGTTTTCTCCTCTGGCAGATTAGCAGCACAAATATTTCCTACATCATTTATAATTCCTCCAAAGAGCCATTCTAATAACTCCATAGGATACCATCGCATTGAGATTCCTTAATGAATTTAATCATTTTTCTATTGTTGGACACCTGGTTGTTTCCATTTTTTTGTAATGATAAATAATTCTACATTAATCTTTGTCCATAACTCTAATTATTTCCCTTGGAGAAATTCTCTAAGTGGAGTTACTCAGTCTAAGGATATGCACAAGGATCCCTGGTGACACAATGGTTAAGCGCTTAGCTGCTAACCAAAAGGTTGGTGGTTCGAATCCACTCAGTGGCTCCATGGGAAAAAAGATTTGGCGATCTGTTCCTGTAAAGATTGCAGCCTGGAAAACCCTACGCAGCAGTTCTGCTCCATCGCTATGAGTTGGAATGGACTAGATAGCACCCAACAACAAGGATATGCACATTTCAAGGGCTTCTGACACATGTTGCTGAAGTATTTTCACAAAGGTGTGCCAGGTTCCAATGCTTCCAGCAAGGGCTGAGAGGGCAGAGGGCGGTCAGAATTTCAGCATAGATGGGAGCCCATGCTCACCAAGCCACAGCCTGGGCATGGCCTCCCTGTCTGGGACTGGCCTGTGGCCAAGGCTGCCCCCTTGGCTCAGTCTCGGTCCTGGGGCTGGCCCCACTGGTGAGCTCAAGCCACAGCCGATGCATCCCCAGAGGGGCTTTAGATCAGTCACTATGGCTCCCATGGTTTTGGGTTCTTTTGCCTTAGGTCCGACATGAAAACAGATGTGTGGCCCTAGAAAGATGTCCCTGCTTCCATCAGGGCAAAGAATACGCTCCAGGAGAGATGGTGAAGATTGACTGCAACACTTGGTGAGGCCCTGGGAGAGGCTTTCCTGGGGACAGAGCCATAAGGGAGGTGCAGATCAAGAAGCCATGGGGAAAGTCATGGCCACAGGGCCTTTGGAACTTGCTTCCAGCACCCTGTGGAACCCTGGTTACTCTTTTTCTTTTCTCTGTGCTTCTGTTCCTCCATCTATCTGTAAAAGGGGAAGAATCTTTATCATCACCTCTACTCACCCTGCATGGACACTATCCTAGAGATTATTATTTTCACACAGGAAGATGGGACCCGGGGAAGATAAGAGGCTTGTCCCATATCAGTCATTGCATATGTCACCAATCTGGCAAAGGTCCCTTATACTGCATCGTAAGCCAGTTCCGAGTGTTTGTAATGGTAGTTTGAGAAGGGAACTTGGTGAGGGTAGCTGGTTTTCCTTCTCTTTCTTTCACCTCCCTCACACCGCTCAGCCTCAGCCTTTGACTTCTGGGCTATTCTCAGCTTTCAGGAGAGGCCTGTGCAGACAGAGGCAGGAAGGGCTGGGACCCCGAAGGGGCTTAGCTGTCTCTGGGGCCTGAGGTCTGAACTTACCACCTCTGACGCACAGGGTGGGCGTCCTGATGTCATCTCTGGTTACACGGTGGTGGTGGGATGGGGCGTGTGGCAGTCAACAGATCACCATAGATTTAAACATATAGCTATGTACACATAAAACCTCTCTTGGCTGAAGTTCACGGCCAGTCACTATTTTCCAGACTCAACTTTCCTGCTGTTCTGTCTTGGTTTTTCCTTATTAGCCTCAGAAGGATTTTAATCTCCATGTTTCTCTTTCTTGGAGACCCCGTGGCTACTCTCAGGCAGCTTTCAGGGAGAGGATGAGCTTTAGAAAATCTATAGTAGGTGATCCAAAGAGAATCCAGGCTTCTTCCCTGGCTACCTGGAACACCTTCAACAGCGCCTTCCCTTCTGTGTGCCTCAGTTCCCCCCTTGGTGGCTTCCCACTCTCCTGTTGGGTCCCATGCTCTGAAAATGCATAAGCACATGCCAGCAAAGCCCTCTATGAGCTCCATGGTCCGCAGGCTGCAGGTCCCCTCCCTCTTCAAGGGCTTCCTGGGTAGTACCCTGGAGGAATTTACGTTCTCCTCTCTCTCATCCCTAATGTCCAGATGAACTCCTCACACATGGGTGCCCAATTGGTCATCCTTGCCATTACTTTTCCTAGTGTCTGTCAGGACCGGAAGTGGAACTGCACGGACAACGTGTGTGATGCCACATGCTCCATGGTGGGGATGGCACACTATCTCACCTTCGACGGGCTCAAGTACATGTTCCCCGGGGAGTGCCAGTACGTCCTGCTGCAGGTGAGATGAGGGAGAGGAGGGGAGGGTGCTGTCTGTTTCTAGAGGGGATGGGAGGTACTGACTGCAGTTCAGGGGTGGGGTTCCACGTTGGGTTCTGTCTGTAGAAACTCTGGGGGTTGGTTTCTACTGGAGTAAATTTCCAACCCCTAAAAGAAGTGTCTGAAGAGGTAAGGGATCTGAGACTCAAAGTGCTGGTCCATTTCCCTCCAGCTCCCTGGAGACTTGTAAGAACAGAGCATAAGCTCATTTGTTGATCAGCATTGGTGTTTAGAAGGCTGCCATCAGCCCATATCAGCACCAATGTGGAATTAGGAAAAGGCATCCATTCCTTTGGGTAGACCCAGCCTCAATCAGGACGCACAGTTTGGCAGGTGGAGCCCAGGCTGGATTCCAGTCCCCACCCACCCTCCCTGCTAGCACCTTTGTGCAGTGAACAGTCTACGTGACCATCTGCAGCAGCTCTGAACAGGGGGATGGTTGAGATGACCCCTGGGATTTGCTTCCAACACTATAATCCTATTGCATTCTCTGCCATTTTCGTTTCTAAACCAGCACAATTCAGAATGGGGAGGCAGTGGGGGCTTAGGCACAGAAAGTCGTATCACCCAACAAGAGGAGAAAGAGCCCAGGGAATCCTCTGCCTCCCCCTGCCCAGTGCGTGGATTCCTGTACATTTCTGTTGCTGGTTGACACCAAAAGGGTAAACAAGGAGGTGAAGTTTTAAATAAATGTGGTCTCTCTGTCTCCATTCCCAGGAGGGGGTTTGGTGTGGTCTGAAGGAAGGACCACAAGCCATAGGAGTCTTAGCCCCAGAGACTGAGCTGCAGACACTGTGAGTCAGAGGCCCTGGTAACTGGGTGCTGCACGTGCAGAGCATGCTGGGAATGGGGCAAAAGCAGCAGCAGCAGCTCCACCCAGGAGCGCCTTCGCCTCACATACCCCAGGGCTTGGCTCAGAGAGGCTTACGGTGTGCTGGTGAGGCAGAAATCGTCCTACAGACACTGTGACCTTGGGGTATTTTCCATTCCAGAGCTTTCCCCAGATTATATATGCAAACCTTTCTTTTGATGTTTTCTTGCCTCTCATCCTTGGTAGCAAAAGGTGACACCAGTTTTGGGGCTCAACTGCTAAGCCAGTTTCAAATCAGAGCATCATAAAAAAGACAACTAATTCAGTGCAACTGGAAGCAGCTGGATCAGCACCCACTGCTTCCAACTCGTCCCCTGCCAGGCAAAGCTTTACCAGCAGTTTTAGAGTCCCTTTTCAGTGTGTGGCCCCTTATGTGTTGCTGGGATTCTCTGGGTGGCTTAAACCGTTAAGCACTCGGCTACTAACCGAAAGGTTAGCAGTTCGACCCCACCCATAGATGCCTTGGAGGACAGGCCTGGCAATCTGCTTTTGAAAGGTCACAGCCATGTGGAATAAAATAAACTGTATATATATATAGGAGCCCTGCTGGTGTAGTGGTTAAGAGCTCCGCTGCTAACTGAAAGGCTGACAGTTTGAACCTACCAGCGACTCCGTGGGAGAAAGATGTGGTAGTCTTCTTCCGTAAAGTTAAAGCCTTGGAAACCCTATGGGGCAATTCTACTCTGTCCCATAAGGTTGCTATGAGTTGGAATCGATTCAGTGGCAGTGGGTTTTATATATATATATATAACTAAATAAAACTCTGTGGAGCAGTTCTACTCTGCATGCATGGGGTCGCCATGAGTTGGAATCGATTCAATGGCAACTGGTGCTTGTTGCTTGCTTTTCTTCTCTGCAAGCGGTTTTCTTGGCCCCTTCTGCTACTTGTCCTGGGTCTGCCTTCCCTCTCTCCTTTTCTCCTTTGGGAGATATCAGGACTCAACTCTTCCTCCTTCAGAAAAATCTCAGCTGGTAACATGAACACATTGGCAGTTTGTGAAGCACTTGTACACTTGTTCCTTCTTTTAACCTTCACAACAGTCCCATGAAGTTGGCTGATCCTCATCTTATCACAGGGCAGATGGAGTGTGTGTGTGTATGTGTGTGTGGGGGTATCAGAGAGTGAATGACTTATTCAAGGTTCCACAATAAGTGGTAGAACTAAGGCCCACACCTAGTTTTTCTAAGTTGAGTGTTGTATTTTGTCCCTTCACACCACAGTAATTAATAATCATAGCCACTGTGGGAAGGTATTTTCTAGAACATAATCCCCTTTTGTTCAACTTCTATACAATTGACCAAAAAGGACCAGTGATCCCTCATCCTCTCCTCCCAACTAGAAATGCTAGCTCAGGAGGCGTGAAGCTCCCTCAGATGGCCTTTGGTTACATTTCTGGGCTAGCAGTCCAGAGGGATCCAGCCAGAATTTAGAACAATAGATGCTGCGTGGTCAAACTGTCCTAGTTACCTGGGCAGAACCGAGATCCAGTGGGCTGTAAGTAAGGGTTTTAGCCTGATATACCATAAAAGCATGCCACATGTCACTTTTTTCTCTTCTTCTCCCCTCCTTCTCCACCTTGTGCTCCTTACCACTCTTTCCCTCCCACCACCGACTGAAGACATCAGCAGGATGTAGTAGCTGAGAATGACACACCTGAGGGAGCTAACCTGTGCCTGTCTCTCCTCTCTGTCTCTTTCTCATACACACACACACACACACACACACACACACACACGGATATGGTGACACCCTGTAATACATATTCAAAGGACTGAGATGACGAGATGCCAGTCTTCTGATCTGGGTAGAGGTAGCAGGCATAACGTTTCTCTCTTGGAACCTCTCTTTCCCCAGGATTACTGTGGCGGCAACCCTGGGACCTTTCGCATCCTGGTGGGGAATGAGGGGTGCAGCTACCCCTCAGTGAAGTGCAAAAAGCGGGTCACTATCCTGCTTGATGGAGGAGAGATTGAACTGTTTGATGGGGAGGTAAGTGCCAGCCTCATCCTTTCCTCCCTCATTTCCTGCTTTGTTCTCTGTTAGCTTATTAAGGGCTTGTATCAAGCATTCACTTAGAACTGGTATGAATGAAATAATGGGCAGCCATTAAGAGAATGAAGAAAAAACGTATCATCTGATCTCGACATATTATTCTGTGAAAACAAGTTGCTGACCAATATAGATAGCATGATCCCATCTTAGTAACGTAAAGTATAGATATATGTGTGGAGAAAGATATGTAACTATATCTGCTTAAGTATAAGAAGAATCAGCACCTACCTCTGGAGAGTGGAGTGGGAAATGGGTGGCAAGGGGCTTTTCTTTATTATATATATATGTGTAGTATTTTATAGTATATTATTATATATAAAATCCCCCATAAGGCCAGCAATCATATATATATGTATGTATATATATATATATATATTTTGTGGGGGGCGTAGGTGGGATAGGGTGGGGTGAGGAGTGCTGGGCTTGGGGGGGGTTTACTTTCTTTTACGTTTTTAGATAATCTTTTTCAGAGCTCTCTGTGTAAGGTCCTCAAAATAGAAGTAAACAGATCCAGTCCCTGTGTGCTAAGTGCTTAGGAAGTAGTTCTCAGAAGAGTACACAGGAATCACCCAGGAGATCTCATTTTAAATCTCCACCCTGAGATTCTAACTCAGTAGGTCTGGGGTGGGGCCCAGGAATCTGCATTTAAAGTGGCAGAGATTCTAAAGCAGGTGGTCCGTAGACCTCACTTTTGGGAAAATCTAGTGGGTTCAGCCTCTCTGACTCTATATAATCCTGGGAAGATCCAGGCTCTGGGACCAAACCTGTCTTGGGCAGTTACCTGCACTTTATTCCATGGCCTCAGACTGCAACCTCACCTTTTTGCAAATACACGCCACTGAGCTCAGGGAATGGAGGGTGACTTCTTTACCATTATGGAAGAAAACTCTTTAGCTAGCATCACCATTGACTGTGGGTCAGCAGTGTCAACTCCATTTCAAACGACACTTAATTTAGGACAGGTGGCAGTGGTGATATTGAACACGTGTGCAAACATACAAGCCATAAATTTGCACATATGATTAGCTCTGCATGTTGTATTCCACCAGAAGAGGACCTTTGCAAGGGCGTGACAGGTTTTCAGTATCAGCCTCAATTTTATGGATTCGATAGCCAAGCACGCTGAGATGGGCTTTGAGGAAGGCACTGGCAATGATTTGGCCAAGTCAAGGGCTCAGGCCAGGGTCCTTCTGGAAAACCAAAATATGTGATTCCTGGCATAGAGCTGTGCTCCTCAGTCTCTCTGTTCTCCTTCGGCCCTGATCCCTGATCACAATGACTCTGGGGAGTGGGAGGTGGGAAGACACAGGTAAGGTTGGAGTGTGGTGCCCGTTTTTATTAAGGGATAGATTTTTTAATCAGTTGGCTAGAGGCGCTTAAAATTATTGCCACATCTAAAACCCATTTAGGAGACCACATGTATTTAAAGACCAAGTGCCAGTAAAACTGCTGTTTGTGAAGTGATGGAAAATCTTCTGCTGATTGGTCTGGTTGTATTTTTAATCTTAGGATTATGATTTGGCTGCTGCTCCTATAATTGTCCCTTAGTCATACATTTCTTGGAGGGTGGCAGGTGAGATGGATGGAGGCAAGTCCAGGCACAGTCCTGGCCCTGACAGGGTGAGTGAGCCCTGACTTAGTGGGGCAGATGACAGGTGTGATGCTGGAGGGCAGTAGAGACAGATAGGGTGGGTGTGGGGTAGAGGGATGGTCTGAAAAATCATGTCCCTCCTGCCTCCTCCCTGCTTTCACACCTTGTCTTCGTTCAGGTGAATGTGAAGAGGTCCATGAAGGATGAGACTCACTTTGAGGTGGTGGAGTCTGGCCGATATGTCATTCTGCTGCTGGGCAAAGCACTCTCTGTGGTCTGGGACCATCACCTGTTTGTCTCAGTGATCCTGAAGCAGACATACCGGGTCAGTGGCCTTTCTCACCTTACTCTTCAGCTTGTCCATGACTTGGACTTTCTTCAGCTTCCTGAGTGGCTGCCCACTGCTCCTCCCCCCTGTTTCTAGAGGAGGTGGTCATCTAGTCCAGCCTCCTTGACTCAAGGTTTAGAGTTAGCTGTGGCTGGGTTGCTCTGAGTCTGCCTGCATGTGGGAAGGATTGAGGGTTGCCCCATACACAAACAGTTCATTGACTGGTTTTGCCAGGCATGCAGTTGATATCTGAAGAAGGAAGTAAAAGATTAGGCAGTAGCTTTTCCTTAGGTTTCTTAATTCAAGAGGCAAACTGATCATGCAAAACATTATTATAAACACTGCAAAGTATTCTGGCTTGTTGACTTACCATTGAGCCAAAGGTCAGCCAATTTTGAGAGCTATTTGTAAAATTGCTGATAACCTACTTTTGAGAAAGCTTACAGTATTTGTCCAATATCTAACTGTTTGTTGGGACTTTAACTTTTTCTTTAACTGGCATGCATGTGATAAGCAGCTCTGTCTACTGTGGTGGCTGATTTAGTCTTTGCAGGAATGATGTTCAGAGCATCTCTGATAGCGCCATCCATTTTCAGCTTGTGCACACAAGTGAGGGGTGCATTCTCCTTACTTCTTCACAGGGCAGCCCATTCCTTTCCTGGAAAGCATTAACAATTCACTCATTCATTCATTCAGCAAATAATTATTGAGTTCCTAGTACGTATCAGGAAATCCCTGGGTGGTGCAAATGGTTAACACACTTAACCGCTAACTGAAAGGTTGAAATTTGAGCCTACCCATCAGTACCTCGGAAGAAAGGTGTGGTGATCTGCTTCCAAAAACTCAGCCATTGAAAACTCCATAGAGCACAGTTCTGCTCTGACACACATGGGGTTGCCATGAGCCGGAGTCAACTTGATGGCAGCCATTTTTTTTTTTTTTTTTTATGTGTCAGACACTGTTCCAGGCACTGTAGATACAGCAGGGGAAAAAAACAGACCTTTTTTTTTAACCTTTATATTATTTTCTATTGCTGCTGTAACAAATTACCACAAACTTAGGGGCTTAAAACAACATAAATTTATTATCTTATAGTTCTGGAGGACAGAAGCCTAAAATTGGTCAGCAGGACTACATTCCTTCTGGAGGGTCTAGAGGAGGATCTGTTTCCTTGCTGTTTCTAGCTTTTATAGGTTGCCTCCATTCCTTGGCTTACGGCCCCCATACTACATCTTCAAATCTCTCTCTCTCTGCTTCCGTTTGTCACATTAATTTTTCTCACTCTGACCCTCCTGACTCTCTCTCTTATGAGGACCCTGTGATTACATTGGGCTCACCTGTATAATCCAGGAGAATCTCCCAATCTCAAGATCCTTAACTCAGTCATATCTGCAAAGTCCCTTTTGCCATGTGTCTTAGTTATCTAGTGCTGCTATAACAGAAATATCACAAGTGGGTGACTTTAATAAACAGAAGTTTATTTTCTCACAGTTTAGGAGGCTAGAAGTCCAAATTCAGGGTGCCAACTCTAGGGGACGACTTTCTCTCTCTGTCGGCTCTGTGGAAGGTCCTTGTCTCTTTGAGCTTCTGCTCCGGGATGATCTTCATGTGGCTTGGATCTCTCTTCTCCCATCTCTGCTTGCTTCTTAGTCTGATCTTTTTATATCTCAAAAGAGATGGACTCAAGACACACCCTACACTAATACTGTCTCATTGACATAACAAAGAAAACTTGTTTCCAAATGGGATTATAATCCCAGATATAGGGGTTAGGATTTACAATACATATTTTTGCGGGACACAATTCAAACCTTAACACCATGTAAGGTAACATATTCACAGATTCTGGGGATTAGGATGTGAGCATCTTTAGGGGCCATTATTCTGCCTACCACAACCCTGTGGAGATGATGTTTTGGCAGGGATATTATTTTGGGTAGGATGGTCTGATGAGCCCTGTCTGAAGAGGTTACATGTGAGCAGAGTCTTCAGGGAGGGGATGGAGTGAGCCATGTCAATATCTGGGGGAAGAGACATGGGTGCAGACGGACTGCAAGTGCAAAGGCCCTGAGGTGGAAAGATGCTAGGAGTGTTTGAGCAAGGAGGCCAGTGTAGTTAGAGAGGAGAGACTCAGGGTGAATGGTAGGAAATGAGGGCAGGGACCATACCATGGGGAGGGGGCTGTTAGACTATGTAAAGATCTTTGGCCTATTGTCCAACTGTGAAAACATTCTTCTTACATGTTTCCCAGCAATTTACATTCATTGTACCAAGCTGATTTCTGTTTATCAACATAAAATAGAATAAATCACATATCTTTGTCCCAAGAGAGGGTTCTGAATATGTTGTGAGAGTAGATCATCTTTTCCAGGCCAAACAACTTCAGTTCTTTCTGTAGTTTTTATTTGATGGCTTTGATTTATTCAGTAATTACTTGTTGAGGATGTGTTACATACTGCACATGGCGATAGGTGAACATGGAGTTGAATAAGGTATCATATCTTCCCTAGTGGTCTTTGTTATAGAGCAGCCAGGCTGCAGTTCTCCAGGTAAGGGGGCTCACCTGCCCATGGTAAAGTTTTTGTTGTTGTTGTTAGATCCCGTTGAGTCAGTTCTGACTCATAGTGACCCTGTGTACAACAGAGTGAAGCACTGTCCGGCCCTGTGCCATCCTCACAATCGTTGCTATGTTTGAGCCCATTTTTGCAGCCACGATGTCAGTCCATCTTGTTGAGGGTCTTTCTCTTTTTCGCTGAACCTCTTCTTTAGCAAGTATGATGTCCATCTCCAGGGACTGGTCTGTAATATTCCGTCCTTGGATCTCTGTGCTCTTACTGACATAACATTGAACCGGCACCTCTCTTTGCTCGTACTCTTATTGGGGAAGGGGATGGTTCAAACCGAGGGTTCCAGGGCCAAGGCTGCCTTATTTCCACTTCTGTCCTTGGCTCACTATGTGAGCATCACTATCTGATGGTCTTCTTGTGAATCACCTTAGTTTCCTTAACTTTAAAATGGGGCCAGTGAGAAAGCCCAGGGCAAGGCTCTGCTGATCACCCTGGTTCCCCCTCTGGGTCTCCATCCATCCATCCCTCTATCCATCCCCCTCTTCCTCAGACGACCCTTGCCGCCTTTGCTGCCTGGAACCTTCTCCTTCCCCTTCAGAGAGTATGCCCCTGAGGTTTACAATGCTCATCCTCTCTACTTGTCTGTCAAGGAACAAGTATGTGGCCTGTGTGGGAATTTTGATGGCATCCAGAACAATGACTTCACCAGCAGCAACCTCCAAGTGGAAGAAGACCCTGTGGACTTTGGGAATTCCTGGAAAGTGAACCCACAGTGTGCTGATACCAAGAAAGTACGTTTGGGTCTGTGTGGACTGAGCCTGAGAGGCCTGCTTCCTGAATGTATCCCCCATTCTCATTGGGGTGTGGGGTATGAACTGCTGGTGGTGGCTGGGGAAGAGGACCTCTGGATCCTTGTGGCTTGAGCACACCCACTCTGACTGTCTGACTGTTGGCTGGTCTATCTGTGTGCTCCTGCCCTGCTCCCCAGGTGCCGCTGGACTCCTCCCCTGCCTCTTGCCACAATAACATCATGAAGCAGACGATGGTGGATTCTTCCTGCGGGATCCTGACCAGTGACCTTTTCCAGGACTGCAACAAGCTGGTGAGGGCCTTGGGGGTTACTGGAGGCAGAGTAGTGCTAAGGGCACTCAGAGCTCGAGCTTCTAATATGGAAGTCTTTGAAATAACCTGCACCTTTTTAAGGAGGCTTGGTGGTGCAATGGTTAAGTACTTGGCCGCTGCCTGAAAACTCTGTGGGAGAAAGACCTGGCAATCTGCTCTTGTAAAGATTACAGCCAAGAAAACTCTATGGGGCAGTTCTACTGTGCACATGGGGTCACTATGAGTTGAAATCAACTTGAGGGTATACAACAACAGGCAACCCTTTAGTCCCTTTCTTGGCTTCAGCCTGGTAAACAAAAGGGGTAATGGACAGTTTCTGAGGAAAGCAATGCCTGAAAAAACATTTTCCTTCTACATAGTGTGCAGCTTTTCTTGGCATCTGCCAACACTTCTCATTTTGACTTGTTCGTCCATTGAATTATCTTGTCTCAAACTTGAGCCAGGGATTTCCTTTTCCTGTCACCCCTCTATGTTTCCAGACCTAAGCACGTCCCCTCACAAAACCCTTCAGTCCTCAGTTCTTCCACAGAAACTCTTTTCTGGCCTTACCTCGAGTTTTCATTTTTGACTCCTTTTTGTGTCTTTATCTCAAATGGTGGTAAGGAATTCCCAGTACAAAGTTGAATGCAGTGCTTTCTCTTTCTGTATATATCTGTACACATACACACACATACCCACACACATGGATGTACACACACATAGACAATCATGTACCTACACATGCTGCTGTGTAGCTTGGCCACCATGGGAGTGACTGGTTGAATACGTGTATCTCAGCTCTGTTTGTATCCTTCCAATGATTTTTAGTCCCTGAGAGCTCCAAAGGATACTTAGGATTCCCTGACTTGGTGGAAACACTGGACATCTAAACTGAAAGGGGGAAGACAGTGAGAGGAGCCAGGGAAATCAGAGCTGTTGGAACCTCTTGAAACAGTGACCCCATTTAATTTCTGAATTCATTTCTAACAGAACTTCCCTAAAACATGCTGGCGTGTGTAGTGGTATGTTTTGAGAGCCAGGCAAAGTGACGAGTGATTACCGTAATTGTGCATAGATGGCAAGTGAGCTACCCCTCCAAGTGGATTTGGGGTCAGGGTCGCGGAGTACTCAGTGCTGTCACACTATTCAGCATACTAGCCGCATAGCACCTCAGTGAACGAGCGTTAGGGGGTCTTGATGTATTTTTTTCATTCTCTTTGCTGAATTGAAACAAGGAAAGAGAGTGACCAGTATGTGTGTTTTGTGTTTATGTAAAAACACTCAAACACCCATGAGGTTGGGAGTGGGTTAAGGGGAGGGATAGATGACTGGTAGGCAGACAGATAGATAGATGGGAATGTTCCTTTGAACAATTCTCAGGCACCTCATATTCTACGAAAGGCTGACAATGCTTTATCCAACGTTTCTTGCTGGAATCCAGATTAGAACCTAGGAATCCTGCTTTTTACCCATTCCCTGTTTGGGACTATTGAACTACATTTCTCCCTGTACCCTGGAGCCTCCTTTCCCTTACTCTGACTGCCAGAACATTCTCACCCAGACCAAGAGTCAGAGTTCCTAAGCCCTTGCTCCAGGCCTAGGCCACCCTGAGGCTCCCTTTGCAGGTGGACCCTGAGCCATACCTGGATGCCTGCATTTACGATACCTGCTCCTGTGAGTCCATTGGGGACTGCGCCTGCTTCTGTGACACCATTGCTGCCTATGCCCACGTGTGTGCCCAGCATGGCAAGGTGGTGACCTGGAGGACGGCCACACTGTGCCGTGAGTCCTTATGTTCCTCATGACCCTCAGATGCCCCTCCCCTCGCCCTACTTGAGGACTTGTAGGGTGCAGGAGGACACCATCATGGGAGAAAAGATAGAGTCCTAGTATGGGGATGGATGGACAAGGGCTGAAGAGTGCTTAAAGAGATTGATGGGTGTAAGGAGTTAGTATAATGGGGGAGAGAAGAGTCAGAGACTCAAAACATTAATATGTGGAGACTTTTCTTCCAGAGAAATTCTGGAAGAGGGAACACTGATGAAGAGAAGAAGGACATCAATATATGTCTTTAATTAGTCACTGTCATATTTGTCAGTATGACTAATCAGCTCATACATTTATGTAGAGCCTTCCTTCCTCAGGTGCAAGCAGCTAATCTTTTTCATACACCTGTGGAAAACCCTGGTGGCATAGCGGTTAAGAGCTACGTCTGCTAACCAAAAGGCTGGCAGTTCAAATCCACCAGGCGCTCCTTAGAGACTCTGTGGGGGTAGCTCTACTCTGTCCTATAGGGTTGCTATGAGTCAGAATTGACTTGACAGCAATGGGTTTTTTTTTGGTATGGAAAACCAACTCAGGGCCACTTGGCTCCTGGTTTAAGTGCTTTAGAAATCCAGAAGTCTCTAATATTGGTGACTGTCAGTGCCAGTAAAGTCCTATTGCTCTTAGTTCTCCAGTGTGATCATCACCTCTCCCAAAGCCATCACCACCATTAGTATCACCCCCATCTATTCTGGGCCTTCTGTGCAGTCCTGGCTTCTTGGGTTGCACAGGACTGCCTGGTGCTTGAATAGTCATGGCCCGTTTCTTCTGTCTCAACAGCCCAAAGCTGCGAGGAGAGGAATCTGCGGGAAAATGGGTATGAGTGCGAGTGGCGCTATAACAGCTGTGCTCCCGCCTGTCCCATCACTTGCCAGCACCCTGAGCCACTGGCATGTCCCGTGCAGTGTGTGGAGGGCTGCTATGCATACTGCCCTCCAGGTAAGGCCTCAGCGAGGCAGGTGGAACACTCAGTTCCTGGCTGGGTCTCAGGCTGGAGGGAGGGTGTAAATTGTTAGGAAAGGTATTTTCCTGTCCTGCCTCTTTTCAACCTTTACTCAGGAGTGTCTTATCCCCAGCCCTACAGCCCTAGGTTCGGTTTTCATGGACCTTTTCATCAAAGCCAGGCCAGCTATAATTTTTGTCAAGTTGAACTCCTATAAAATGGTTTTGTATGACTCTTTATGGGTTTGGAGTCCCTGAGGGGCACAAATGATTAAGCACTCAGCTGCTAACTGAAAGGTTGGAGGTTCGAATACACTCAGAGGCACCTTGGAAGAAAGTCCTGGTGATCTGCTTCTGAAAAGTCAGCTATTGAAAGCACCGTGGATCACAATTCTATCCTGACACAAATGGGGTTGCCATGAGTCAAAATTCACTTGATGGCAACTAGTTATTGGTTTATGGGTTTATCATCTAAAGCAGCACTTTCAGATGCAATGATGGAAATACTCTATTCAAATGTGACTTGTGTGACTGAGGAATTAATTTTTGATTTTATTTAAATTTAAATAGCCACATATGGCTGATGGCTATTGTATTGCACAGCACAGATCTAGAGCTATTGAATATATTCTTCTGTGGAGCGAAAAGACCCTTGCAGATAAGATTTCATTTATCCTAGGCTTGGGGGAGGTGAGGTAGGGTGAAGTAGTACATGCTTCCCAGTTTTACAGAGGGATATATCAAGGCACAAAGAAAGAAGGGGATCATCCCTAGGTGCTGAGGTGACCACTGGGGGAGGCAGGAGTGAACCCTGAGCTGGTGTATGGGACAGGCCCCTTTAGTTAACAGAGGATCTTCCTTGTGGGCAGGGTGGGAGTTTTGTCTCCTGATGAGAGTTTGTTGTTCAGGGAAGATCCTGGATGAGCTTTTGCAGACCTGCATCGACCTTGAAGACTGCCCCCTGTGTGAGGTGGCCGGCCGGCGCTTACCCCAGGGAGAGAAAGTCACCTTGAACCCCAGCGACCTGAAGCACTGCCAGATCTGGTAAAACAGACTTCCTGGATGTTTGAAGTGATGAGTCTTCCCATGTTTCTGGGGCTTGTTCAGAGACTTAGATTTTGGTTAAAACTAGCTAATGAGTTGAGACATTGAGTTTTTTATTTAGTCTGTAGAATTTGGTTCTCTTTCTTTAAAGACAGGCTAGATCTCTTCCCCCAAATATATTTCTTAAAAGGCTTTTACATATTCCTTTCTCGCTGAAGGCAGGGCATGGTTTCTTATTGTCCCCAGAGGTCGTGTTTAGTCCAAGGACAGGTGTCTATGCAAGTCAGATTTCTCTTTTACTGGAGGTAGATGTGCTGGAGAGGAAAGCAAGATGGAGCCCCTCACCCCTCAGTGTAACGTAGACACCTTGGGGAGCATAGCCAAGGTCACCAGACATGACTTCCATAACTGGGGGGAAAACACCCATGTCTCTGACTCTAGGCTGTCCCTGGAGAGGGTTGCCCCTGGGAAACTGGCCTCTGGGGAGGTGAGCAGAAGTCCTCGGGTGAGCTCTGAGCTTTCTGATATCTTGTGCATAAGTAGGGAACATTTATTAAAATGTTGATAAATTCAACACCACTCCCTGACACTGATCAAGCCTTATGGGAACTTAAACTTGAGAACTTAAATTTGCTGGGGAGGGTGCTGCGGCCACAGCTGCCAGAGTCAGATCCTGCTGCCACCATCTGTACAAACAAGAGCAAACACTGCCCAGGGTGAGTATTCTAGCAAACACAGGAAACTAGAGCGTATGTTACTCATGCACTGTTAGCCAAGGATTAAAGCAATGAATTGTGTGGGCTGTGAGGAAGGAGGAATTAACTGCCTACCCTCCTTATGGTGAAATGGAGACTGTAAGGAAGAAAGGAGGGGTGAGTCCAATGCTAGCTTGGGAATCTGAGCCATAGGGCATGAGAGCTTCGAGTCCTCTCCCCATCTTCTTCCACTGGCACGTGGGGAGGGGCAGCCACCAGGGAACACCCTGTGGCTTCAAACAGGGTGTGGACAGTCACTCCAGAGCAGGCTGGGGACATTGCCTGGGAGTCAAGCCACAGGTCAGGCTTCCCAGAGCCAAGGGCACAGCTGCCTTCTCCACTCTTCTGGGAGTGCTGAAGACAAGTGGCCTCAAAGGCTGAGGGGGAAGGTCCTAGCCTGGTGGTCTTCACCTCAGGGTAAGTTGATTTCACTTGTGGTCATGCACAGGCATCCCTGGGTGGCACAAGCAGTTAAACACTTGACTACGAACTGAAAGGTTGGAGGTTCAAACCTACCCAGAGGCACCTGGAAAGACAGGCCTGGCAATCTGCTGAAATGTCACAGCCTTGAAAACCCTATGGGGCACACTTCTGCTGTGTTTAACATATGGTAGACCAGAATTGACTTGATGGCAACTGGTTTGGTTTTTTGTTTTTTGTTGGTCTGGTACTCCCTGCCACTTTCCAGGACATTGGTGAAAGGGTGATATGACCAGAAGAGCCTGAAAATTTGGCCTGGTAGTGTAGGAATTTATGTGTGGGACAACTGCTCTGCTATGGGTTTGTGGCATGTCCTTGTGGCTGGGTGCAGGGCCTAGCCAGCACCTGGTACATAATCAGTGCTACATACATGTCCGTTGGGAGAATAAATGAATGAGCTATTCTCTTTTCCTATGTCTAACACCTTGGAGACCCCCGTAGACTCCTCCCAAGTACTTTATCCTGCTAGATAAAGCTGGAAGTTTGAATCTGTGTCCATCTTTCAAAAACTTTTTTATTCCTGTTTTTCCTCTCTTCCTTAAGGCCCAACATATTAAACATGATTCAAAATACCATGTTAAACAGGTAAAATTCTATTATAATAAGTATTACAAAGCATTAACTGTCAATAGAACATTTACAAGTCCTGATTAGTGTCAACTTTTTATAGCAATATTTGTCCTTACAGATACTTGCAATAAGGTTTGGATTATAATTAAATATCTATGTTGCTAGAGCCTTAGGTTGAAAAGAAATTTTGAATAACTGTGTAGGTTGTAGAGCATGGTCCAGAAGCAAAAAAGAGTCTTTCTGCCACCAAGAATGGATTGAAGCTTAGGCTTCTAGAGTCCAGGGGAACCTCTGCTTCAGAGGGGGTGGTGCTATTTGGAGACGTGTGTTAAAAATGATGTCTCACCTGTGGAAGGTGGAATTTGCAGAAGACAAAGATGGTATGGA
The DNA here is from genome assembly GCF_000243295.1 of Trichechus manatus latirostris. Classification (NCBI taxonomy): domain Eukaryota; kingdom Metazoa; phylum Chordata; class Mammalia; order Sirenia; family Trichechidae; genus Trichechus; species Trichechus manatus. The sequence goes on along the minus strand of NW_004444118.1, from coordinate 1,218,502 downwards.
GTGCATCTCCAGAAGCAGGAGCAACATGTGCAAAGCCATGGAGCTATGGAGCAGTGCGATGAGCTTTGCAAGCTGCCTATAGCCTGGCATAGCTGGAGTGCTGGGAAGAGTGGGAGATGAGGATAAAGCAGTATTGAGGGCCAAAGACTTAGAAGGTCTGTGTGTTTGGAAGAGGTGGAGTGGACCATACCTGAAGGTGCTAAGGGGAACAGGCTTTAGCCAGAGGAGGGGACCCCTCTAAAGAAACAAGTCTCACTTGGCTGAGGAATGTTCCATGGGAGCTCAGATTCAGGTGGACCAAGCAGGCAGTTCTATGTACAATGGTTCTTGTCATAGGGTTCTCTAGAGAAACAGAACCAGTGAGATATATATAAATATAAATATATGTATATGTATACATACATACATATATATGTGTACACACCCCTCCCCCCCAACAGATTGATTTACTTCAAGGAATTGGGTCATGTGATTATAGGGGCTGGCAAGTCCAAAATCTGTAGGTCAGGCGACAGGCTGGAGATTCCTGCGAGCTTGCATCCCAAGATCTGTATGTCAGGTGGCAAGGAGTTTAGAGTAAAGTTCTGTCAAAATATCTGTTTATAGTCTGGAGGCGGAACATACCCTAGAGAAACTCTCTTTTCAACTTATTGATTGAGTGTATTACATTAGATTACATTAAGGAAGGTAATTACGTTATAATTTATGTTAGATTACGTTATGGAACATCAACTAGACTAGTGTTTGGCCAAACAGCTGGGAACCATAGCCTGACCAAGCTGAGACATAAAATTAACCATGACAGTTCTGAATAGCGCTGAGACATGCCCGTAGGTTCTTCCTGAACCATTTTGTTTCTCCCTTGTGCTGCAGTCACTGTGATGGTGTTAACTTGACCTGTGAAGCCTGCCAGGAGCCAGGAGGCCTTGCGCTGCCCCCAACAGTAGCCCCAGTCAGTGCCACCACGCCATATGTGGAGGACATCCCAGAGCTGCCCCTGCACGACCTCTACTGTAGCAAGCTGCTGGACCTGGCTTTCCTGCTGGACGGCTCCTCCAAGCTGTCAGAGGCTGAGTTTGACGTGCTAAAGGTCTTTGTGGTGGACATGATGGAGCGGCTGCACATCTCCCAGAAGCGGATCCGTGTGGCCGTGGTGGAGTACCATGACGGCTCCCACTCCTACATTGACCTCAGGGACCGGAAGCGGCCCTCAGAGCTTCGACGCATTGCTGGTCAGGTGAAGTATGTGGGCAGCCAGGTGGCCTCCACCAGTGAGGTCTTGAAGTACACCCTGTTCCAAATCTTTGGCAAGGCTGACCGCCCCGAAGCCTCCCGCATTGCCCTGCTCCTGACAGCTAGCCAGGAGCCCCCACGGATGGCCCGGAACTTGGTCCGCTATGTGCAGGGCCTGAAGAAGAAGAAGGTCATTGTGATCCCGGTGGGCATTGGGCCCCATGCCAACATCAAGCAAATCCGTCTTATTGAGAAGCAGTCCCCTGAGAACAAGGCCTTTGTGCTTAGCAGTGTGGACGAGCTAGAGCAGAGAAGGGACGAGATTGTCAACTTCCTCTGTGACCTGGCCCCTGAAGTGCCAGCCCCAACTGAGCCTCCCAGCGTGGCACAAGTCACAGTGGGTCCTGGCTTCTTGGGGGTTTCTTCTTTGGGGCCCACCAGGAGCTCCATGGTCCTGGATGTGGTGTTTCTCGTGGAGGGGTCAGACAAGGTTGGCGAAGCCAGCTTCAACCGGAGCAAGGAGTTCATGGAGGAGGTGATCCAGCGGATGGACGTGGGCCAGGACAGCATCCACATCACCGTGCTGCAGTACTCGTACATGGTCATGGTGGAGTACACCTTCGGTGAGACACAGTCCAAGGGAGACGTTCTGCAGCATGTGCGAGAGATCCGCTACCAGGGTGGCAACAGGACCAACACTGGGCTGGCCCTACAGTACGTCTCTGAGCACAGCTTCTCTACGAGCCAGGGGGACCGTGAGCAGGCGCCTAACCTGGTCTACATGATCACAGGAAACCCTGCCTCTGATGAGATCAAGCGGCTGCCTGGAGACATTCAAGTGGTGCCCATTGGAGTGGGCCCGCATGTGAACAAGCAGGAGCTGGAGAGGATCAGCTGGCCCAATGCCCCCATTCTCATCCAGGACTTTGAGACCCTCCCTCGAGAGGCTCCAGACCTGGTGCTACAGAGGTGCTGCTCTGGGAAGGGGCTGAGGATCCCCACCCTCTCCCCAGCCCCAGGTAATGCAGGTGCCTTTTTGTCCAGGTAGGAGGGCTGCAAAAAGGGCCCGGGCATGGCCATGGGGCTGCGTCATCCATCAAGGTGGGGTTCTCGGGCTCTAATCCTGGCTTCCCTGCTCTGTGCCCCTGGTCCAATCCCTGCCTTCAGCTGCCTGTGTTTCCTCACCTCCCAGGCAAGGAGATAGTTTTGTGATGCTTTTTGGGGAAGGATCTTTTATTTTTGTGTGTGCTTTTAAATTCAAAGGTAGTTCATGGTTACTGTTGAAATTTAATCAATACTAAGTATGGGGTATAAAGTGTAAGTCTTACTTTATCACAAAGACTTATCCTCATCCAGTCCCACTCCCTGCCTCAGAGGTAACCCTGGTTAAATTTGGTGACTATCAGCTTCCTTTTGACCACACTGGATGGATGAAATTATTCTAAGTAACCGACATTCTTTGAAGGAAAGCCCTAGAGATGCATATGTTAGGGAAGTCAGGTGATAGGTAGCAGGGTAAGTCCTCAGACTCTGCAGCCAGACTGCCTGAGTTTGAATCTCACCTCTGCTACTCACTAGCCAGGTGATTTGGGGCAAGTATGTAACCTCTCTGGACGTCAGGCTCCTCATCTGTAAAATGGGGATAGTAATAGCACCTACTTGTAAAATGCTTAGAACAGTACCTAGCACATAGCAAGTGCTAAAAGAAAAAAAACCAAAACTTACTACCACAACTATAATTGCCTTCTGAATCAATACTGGTGTCTATTCAATTCCTATTCTTGCATGTCTTTATTTGGTATGTTTGGGGCCTTGCCAGGATAACTAGCTTTCTTTTCATGTCTCTTGATCCTCACACTTGTTATCAATGCCTCTTTTTTTTTTCTTTAATCAGAGCCACAGATTTATTTAGATTCTTGTGATATTTCTGTTGAGGAGAACAGTAAGGACATTATCTTATCAAATCTCAGAATGATATTTAGACCAGCGTGTGTTTCCTTACTGTGATCATGGCTTTATCCCCAAACATTAAAATGAGCACTGGGCATTTATCATTAGACTACCTTATAGTGACTGAGTGGTGCAAAGTTAATGTGCTCGGCTGCTAACCAAAAGGTTGGCGGTCCGAGTCTACCCAGAGGCACCTTAAAAGAAAGGCCTGGAGATTTACTTCTGAAAAATCAGCCATTGAAAACTCTATGGAGCACAGTTCTACTGTGACACACACGGTATTGCCATGAGTCGGGATCCACTCAACAGAAACTGGTAACTGGTAATAGTACTCTAACCTACCACATATGACCTGAGAATCCATGAGCTTGTTTTCCAGGGATATGCTGCTGTTTCATTTCCTTTGGCCATTTCTCTGTTTTTCCACTCCAATATTTCACTCAGTCCTAGAAGAGTTGCAGACTCTTGTTACCGAGGGAGCTGATGACTCCTACTTTCCTTTGTAGGATTTTCAAAGTAACTTTGGGTGGAGTTGGAGTCTTCCCAGTATCTCCAAACCTGGGCCCGGGAACTCCATCTCCCTCTTTCCCTTCTCCCTGGCCCATGTTGCCATCACACAGGACTAATGGAGGCACCCCCCCTCATGGTGCCACATGGTAGACAGTACCCTGTAGAGCCCACTGAGGTGGGCATCTTGCTGTGGACCTGGTGGCTGAGTCTCCCTTTCCCTGTTGGCACCTGTGTGCTAACCTCCCTGGTCCCTTTGCAGACTGCAGTCAGCCCCTGGATGTGGTTCTTCTCCTGGACGGCTCCTCCAGCTTTCCAGTTTCTTACTTTGAGGAAATGAAAAGCTTCACCAAGGCTTTCATCTCCAAAGCCAATATAGGTGAGTGATGCGCCTGAAGAGACAGATTAAGAGGAGGCTCCTTTTGGGGTTCTACCTGTTTCAAAGTGTAATTCCTGTTTTTCTCTTTCTTCTCAGGGCCCCATGGCACTCAGGTGTCGGTGCTCCAGTACGGGAACATCACCACCATCGATGTACCATGGAATGTGGCCCAGGAGCACGCCCACTTAATGAGCCTTGTGGACCTCATGCAGCGAAAGAGTGGACCCAGCCAAACTGGTAATGTGTGGCCACAGACTGGGATGCAGGACCTATCTTCTGGTCCTAATTCTTGGTATAAGTGATTGAGTGACCTCAGCTAGTCACTTTGCTCTTTGGGCCTTAGTTTCCTCTAAAGTGAGGGGCTGATGCTCCTCTAGGTCTCTTCAAGATCTAAATTGTATGTTTCTCTGAGTTTCTGAGTCTAGCTTTTGAATGACTTAAAGATCCACTGTGAGACAAGATGCCAGCTGGCTTAGAAACCCCATTTGTCACAGTACTGACTTGGGATGGTGGTCTGTTCTCTATTCCCAGGGGATGCTTTGGGCTTTGCTGTGCGATATATAACTTCAGAAGTCCATGGTGCCAGGCCTGGAGCCGCCAAGGTGGTGGTCATCCTAGTGATGGACGTCTCCGTGGATTCAGTGGATGCAGCAGCTGATGCTGCCAGGTCCAACCGTAAGTGTCCAATGTACCATCCGGCTACTCTCCTAGAGTGCTAGAGGATTGGAAGTAGACACGGGTTAGTTTCGGATATCCTGGGTGACTTTAAGTGCTCAATAGTCACATGTGGCCTGTTTTCCAACAGCAGGAAATTGTCCAACCATTGTGTTACTTAGAAACCAAACAGCAAGAAATGTCTGTTTATCCTTCACTTGTCTGCATGCTTTAGGTGACAACCTTTCATTCCTCCACATTTGCCATTCATGCTTAGGAGTGGGTCACACCTCTAAACTTTTCATTTTTAAAGTGGTATCCTTTAAATTTTGGTCTCTCACTAAAATGCCGTATCTGAGGCCAGAGGGATTCATTATGGGGTACTGAGAATGGTCAATACCAATACCAGCCTAATGGGCTGAGGGGAGGGGAGGATGGATGGACAGTAGACAAGGACACACTTTCAGAAGGATACAGACCTGTCCCAACCTTGTGCTCCACAAGAACTTGTGCTATGAATATCAACAGAATGTGAGCCAGGACAGGTGGCATAGTGCCGAGGGAGGGCTGGGTGAGGGAGTATCTTAGGCTGGGTTCTCTAGAGAAGCAAAACCAGTAAAGTGTATAAATATATATAGAGAGAGATTATATCAAGGAAACAGCTCACGCGATTGTAGAGGCTAGAACGTCCCAAGTCCGTGGATCAGGGTAGAGGCCTCTCCCAAGTCACACAGCTGCAGAAGCTGGCAAGCCCAAGATCGGAAGGTCGGAGAGCAGGGCTCCCACTCACAGGCTGTGCAGATTGACGAATCCCAGGTTCGGCAGATAAGCTGACAGCTAAAGTCCCGAGAACGAGAGATGAGACGACAGAAAGCAGCCGCAGGATCCAGAGAGAGCAAAAAGCCAGAACGTCTGCTTATATACAGATGCGGGCCACACCCGCAAGGAGACTCCCTTTCATCTGATTGGCTACTCACAGTATATTCAGTCATGGGAGTGATTACATTAAAACACGGAGAATCATGGCCCAGCCAAGTTGACACACAATCTTAACCATCACAGGGAGTGATGTTAAGTCTCCTTCTGACCATCTGGAAGACTGTTCTTTGAAAACCCTGCTTTTCTCTGAAATCTTCCTGACCTTGTCCCTGAGAGTATCATTCACTCCCTTCTCTGTACCACGTCTGAACTACTCAAAATGCGTAGATCACATTGGATTGCCTTTATTTGTTACGTATCTATCTCTTGCACAAACTGGGAGTTCTTTGCAGCCAAGGGAAAAATCTTGCTTGTTTTTGTATCATCTGTGCATACAAATAGGTGCTCATGTAATGTTTGCTGAATGAATGAATGTGACATGTTTATGAAATTTATTATTTTAGGAAAGAGGACACTAAAAGATCAGCAATATATATTTAGATGATGCACGTTGAGCTTACGACACCTAAAAAGTTACTGCAGAAAACCAACTGTAACCTTAAACAAATTGCAAATACCTAGAACCTTCTAGAAAATGGAGTCAGAGAATTTCAGGATGGAGACGTTTCTCCTTTAGCATCATAACTCCAAAGAAAGACTTTCATCTGGAAAGGAAGCAATTACGGTCTAGAGGGAACAGATGTGGGCTTGGGCAAGTCATTTAACCATTCAAAGCCTCAGTTTCTCAATGCAAATGGGAGTGTACACACTCCCGGCTCGGCCCTGTGACATCTTCTCTTCTCCTCTTACCCTCACTCCCTTGATTATCTCATTCAGTGTCACAGGTCTAAATACATTTATACACCAAAGACTTCGAAATCCTTATCTCCAACCTAGACTTCTCCTCTCAATTCTACCTAGATATTCTTATAGGCAATTTGATTTAAACTGAACTCCTGACTCTCACCACCAGTTCTCCTCCTCTGACAGTCTTTCCCATCTTAGAAAATGGAAATTCCATCCTTCTGGTTGCTCAGGTTGAAAAACTTGACTCCGCTTTTCCCTCATACCGTACATGCAATTCATTAAAAAACTATAGCTCCATCTTCAAAATATATTGAGCATCAAACTACTTCCCAGCACACCACCACTGACTCCCCACTCCAAGCCCCCATCATTTCTCACCTGGATTGTTGTAACAGCTTTCTAACTGGAACCCCTGTTTCCACCCTTGTCCCCTGCAGGTCCTTCTCAACATAGACGTTGTAGTGATCCTTTAAAAATTGAAGTCAGCTCATGTCACTCCTTTGCTCCAAACTTTGGGCTGGCTTTCTGTTTCATTCAGAGGACACGCTGAGTCCTTATTGTGGCCTACACAGTTTCGCATGGTCTGAGCCCCACACCCTTTCCTGCTCGCTCTGCTCCAGCCACCCTGGAGTATGCAAGCGTACTTCTGCTCTGGGCCTTTGCACTTCCTGCTCTCTCTGCTTAGAATGTTCTTCCACCAGATATCCTCTTAGATATCTTCCATCTTTACTTCAAGTCTCTGCTCAAATGTCACCTTTACACTGAGCCCTTCCCCAACCACCTTATATGAAACAATAACATCTACCCCTGGGCACTCCTCATTCTCCTTACCCTGTTTTGTTTTTTCCATAGCACTGATCCACATCTGAAATAGTATATATTATTTGTGTGTTTATTGGCTGTCTCTTCCCAGTGTAAGATCCATGATGACTTTATCTGCTTGGTTCACTGCTGTGTCCCCGTTACTTAAAATAGTACCGACACATAGTAGGTGCTTGTTAATATTTGTGGAATGATTGAACATCTCCCTCACAGGGTTGTGCGAAGAGAACACAATGGTGTGTGGGGCCAGTCTGTAATACAAGAATCTCTGTACAAGCGCTAGGTGTAGCTTCAGGCCAGTCTGATTTGAGCACACCTGACGAAAGCAGGTTGCCACAGACCCTTTCTTGTTCCTCTGCTTCTTCTAGGAGTGGCAGTGTTCCCTATTGGAATTGGGGATAGGTATGATGTGTCCCAGCTGAGGATCTTGGCTGGCCCAGATGCAAGCTCCAACGTGGTGGAGCTCCAGCGGATTGAAGACCTCCCCACCATGGTCACCCTGGACAATTCTTTCTTCCACAAGCTGTGCTCTGGTGAGGCTTATAAGATCATTATTTATTCCCCTCTCCCCAGAAAAATCCATTCTAGAGATCCAGGAGTGCCCATTCACAGGGTTTGGCCTTGAAAGAAGATTGCTAGATAGACCAGGAACTTCAAGTTTCTGCTCTTCGTAGGTTTGTACTATAAACTTTCAAGGAGTCACCAGCAGGTTCTCTGTGTATAGTTCTTCAATCCTACTGTCCATCCAAGCTTTAGGAGAGAAAGCCCACACCTATTTGTGCAGAGGGACCTTAATTTAAGAGAAAAAATGGAAGATATAAGCAGGGAACCCCAACATCGTGCAGACCCTGGTCTTCCCATGGCTGTGTATCTACCCTCAGCTTGTGTACAAAGGACTTTAGAAATACAATAACATAGTCTAAAATCAACATCCCATAGTTTGTGAGTTAACGGTTAGAAACTATTTTTTTTTAACCGTGTTTGGGTTTTTTTGCCTGGTTTTATATATTTTCCTAATGTAATTAGCTGTCAGTCAAAACCATTACAAAGTTATTGCCCTTCCTTGCTAGATGATAGCTCTCCTGGTAGGAATCTTCAAGTAGATCTCTTTCAGATTTTTAGGATCTTGCCTCATAATGCAGGAGGCACTGATCTACCCATGAAAGAGGAAAAGGAGATAATGTTGGTGAAAATAATTTGTAAACTAGTTGTTGCCATATTATCAGTGTTGTTATTATCGTCATTATTATTAATAACCGCAAAGCATGCTTGAAGAACCATAGGATGACCACCTCCTAACCTTGTGCACCTGTATCCTCACTGTTGAAGAGTTATTTTGACTTCCAGGACTGGCCCAGGTAGTCCAAGCAGTCGTTGGGAATGGTTTAGAATTTCTGGGTGATGGGTGGGAGCTAAGGTCTTACTTGTTTCTCTTTCAGGGTTCGTTAGAGTTTGCGTGGATGAGGATGGGAATGAGAAAAGGGTAAGTTTCCTTCTGTTGACTTTGAAAGAAAGATCATAAATATATGTTAGGGGTCATTGTTCTCACTGGCTAACTTCTCCTCCTTTGTTCTCAGTCCATGTCTCCCTCTTATTATGTATCCTGCTTTTGGAGACCATCTGTATGTTTGTGTTCTGCACCCTATCTCATGTACAGCCTTCTTGCCATTTAGGCCTATATCCAAATCCTAGTCTGTATGTCCTCAGAGGTGGTCAGTGACCTGGCAGATGGTTTTAGAGTTGCAGTCCCTCAACATATTCCTTGCCTGAATCTTGTTCTTTTTTCTGAGCAGCCTGGGGACAGCTGGACCTTGCCAGATCAGTGCCACACGGTGACCTGCCTGCCAGATGGCCAGACCTTGCTGAAGAGTCATCGGGTCAACTGTGACCGGGGACCAAAGCCTTCATGCACCAACAGCCAGTCCCCTGTTAGGGTGGAAGAGACCTGTGGTTGCCACTGGACCTGCCCCTGTGAGTCCTTTGCTTCATTAACCTGAACAGTGATAAAGGGGCAGTGCGTTTAGGTTGGCTTTGCAGAAAGGTAGACCAGAAGCCTACCAGCCTGAAGCACCCTTTCCCTCCTCACCACGTCCACACAGTAGTACTTTCATCTGTGTTCCCTCCTTCCCATGCTCCTTGGATGTGCTTTCATCCAATCTCAGGGATCATAGTTCTCTTCCTTTGCTTTTGGAAGGCATTTTCTCAGATTATGTATCACCAGAAGGAAGAATTGTTTTTCTGATGTCAGTGTTCAGCTTGGCTGTTGGCAGGTCAACCTTAGGGGATCTAGGAGCTTGGGCTGTAGCAGTGGAAATCCAGCAGTGATAGAGACACCTCCCCAAAACTCTCCATTCACACCCACAGCTCTGTGGGGGCTGAGTATAACAGTAGGTCATCACGGTGGTCTGGTTTGAGAGGAAGACATATTCAACTCTTCCATCTCATGTAAGCCAGTGGAGAGCATTCATCCATGGGGGTGTGTTAGCCTTCTGTCTCATGGTTGGGAGAAATTGGTTGATTACTGTAGTCCCTACTCACCAGTGGATAGTTCATAATCGTGTTGAGTAGATGCAACTTGTGGGATATAATCAAAACCGTATTTTATATCCCACTCTCCCTTTAGAATGTATTTAGTGGGGCAAGTTTTCTCCCTGGCCAAGGAGAAACTAGGAAAGTCTAGCAGACCTCAATACATTTCTGCTTATTCATAAATAATTCTATGGTCACTTTAACTCATAAAACAAAGTCTCAGTTTAGTAATTAGAATGTCCACTCCAATGTAATAATCAACACTTTGAACTTGATTAAAACTTCTTGCCAACCCTGGCTTGGACTGCCTGCCCCCTGGGAAAGGGGTGTGGTTAGCTCCTTTCCCAGCTTGGAACATGGAAAGGAGTTGGAAGGAAGTTCAGAAAAGTTCTTGTGTGACTGGCACTGCTTTGAGATGGCTCTGCACTCTGGCCTGGCAGGTGTTTAAAGCAGCCTCTTTTTTTTGCTAGCTCGCTTGAGGCTTCCTCAGAGGCATCCCTGCTGCCGCTGTTCTGCTACCCAATCCTGTGAGAAGCAGTTCATCTCCTTTGGCTGGCTGCTTCTTTCATTTTTTTTTTTTTATTTTGAAATAACTACAGACTTAACAAAAAGTTGCAAAAATAGCACAAAGAATTCCCGTATATTCTTCTCTCAGATTCTCCAAATGTTACATCTTATATAACTACAGTATAAGGATCAAATCTGGGAAATTAATATTGATACCACACTCAGATTTTGCCAGTTGTCTCAGTAATGTCTGTTTTCTGATCTGGAATCCAATTCAGAATCACACCTTACATTTAATTGTCATGTCTCCTTAGATTTTGTAAATCTGGAATAATTCGTTAGTTTTTCTTTGATTTTTATGATCTTGACACTTTTGAAGAAAACTGGTCATTAATTTAGGTTAAATTCAGGTTATACATTTTTGTCCTTCTTAGTCCATAATATCAAGAGGCTCATGATGTCGATTTGTGCCCTTACTGGTGATGTTAACTTGGATCACTTGGTTAAGGTGGTGTCTGCCAGGTTTCTGTACTGTAAAGTTACTATTTTTCTCTTTGCTCATAATAACTATCTTGGAGATACTCTGGAACTATGGAAATATTCTGGTGTTGATCATACTTTTGCCCACTAATTTTAGCATCCATTGATGACTCTTGGGTGAAACAATTTTTACATAGTTTTTGCCAGATGGTGATTTCTGATTTCCATTATTCCCTCCACATTTATTTGTTGGAGTTCTACTAAAAGAGGTTTCCCTTATCCCCTGATTATTAATTCAATTAATTATTTATATCCATATGGATTCATGGATTCGTATTTTATTCTATGGGGTATAATCAATTAGTAGCATTATTTATTTTGTTGCTCATGTTGTCCCATATTTGACCATTGAGGGTCCTTTCAATTTCGCTTCTGTGTCCTTTTAATATCTTTTTTCCCCCTTGATTTTAATTAAAAAATACTATTCCTCATCATGTTTTGCATTCTTCTTTACTTTCTAGTACCATTAAGTGTTCTAGACTCATAGTTTTCTTGTGTCCTTCCTGAAGTCAGCTATTTCTCGAAATAATCCTGGTTCTTTTTTATTGGGGAATGGTATTTAGAAACAAAGATCTGAGTGCCAGTTGTGTTCAATGATACTGGAGTGTCATTACTCTCTTAGCAGACAGAGCTAGGCAGCATATGTATGTATAGGGACATTCTCTCTCTGTCATTTCTGTCACTCACTGTCTGTCTCATCTATCTGTCTAAAGCATGAGTTTATACTGACACCTCCAATTCTAATCTGACAGAGTCCATTCTAGCCTTTACCCTTTGCTTTCTCTGACAGTGAGAAACATGTCTCTCATTTCCACAGTGTATTTGTATATTTACTTAATCTCAGAATGCACCTAAAGTTTCAGGTTTACTAACTCATGCTTTTATGAAAAACAAGTCTACTAAGTAGTAAACGTATAATTTTATTTTTACATTTAGATACCTGATTCACTTGGAGTTTATTCTGGTATATAGTATAAAGTATAGATCTAAGTTTATCTTTTCCAAATAGCTACCCAGTTGTCCCAGTACCATTTATTGAAATGTCCATCTTTACACCAGTGATGTAAGATGACATTTTTATTATTTTACATATATGCTTTAAATTTGACACCTTTAAATGTACAAATGTGCTTGGGTTTCTTTCTGGATTTTATGTTCTATTCCACTGGTCTGTTAGTCCATGCATCTGCCAGTACCACACTGTCTTAATTATAGAAGATTTGTAGTATGTTTTGATATCTGGCAGGACTACTACCTTTGCATAGCTTTTCTTTTTCAGCGTTTTGCTGGCTATTCTTTCATGTTTGCTTGTCCATTACCTTATTTTGGCCTTTCTAAATTTTAGGTCTGTCTCTTGTATAAGGCATATAGTTGTATATTTCTTTTGAGCCAAATCGAAAAATTTTTTTTTTATAGTAGGTGAGTCGAGTTAAGCTTATTCTTATTTATTGCCATGAATATGTTTAGTCTCACTGTCTTAATATTTTGTGATGATGTATGTTTTGTTACAATTATTTCTCTATGTGATGTGTATTCTTTGGCTTTTTATTTTAATTTATTTTTATTTTTTAATTGTACTTCAGGTGAAGGTTTACAGAACAAATAGTTTCTCATGAAACAGTAGTACACATATTGTTTTATGACATTGGTTAACAACCCCACGACATGTCAACCCGTTCCCTTCTCG